>NC_083239.1:7790725-8090725 GCF_032191835.1 Heteronotia binoei | reverse complement strand
AACTGCACACCTTTTTAAATGTCTTCCTTCCATAGGAAATAATGAAGGATAGGGGCATCTTCTTTCGGGGCTCATAGAATGGGACCCCCTGGTCCAATCGTTTTGAAACTTGGGAGATACTTTGGGGAGAGTCACTAGATACTATACTGAAAATTTGGTGCCTCTACCTCAAAAAACAGCTCCCCCAGAGCCCCAGAAACCTCCAGATCAATTCCCCATTATACCCTATGAGAATCAATCTCCACATAGAGAATAATGCTCAGCAGACGTGTTCCCCCCCCCCCCCCCCAATTTCTGACTCTGAAGGGGATGGGCCTTTCTACTCACGAGTTGCTGCCAACTTCTTCAAAGTAACACAGACACACCATCCCATGAGGAAGCCTTTCAATCAGCGACTGAAGCCTCCGGAGGTAGAAACACACATGGTCCTCCGGGGGCGGAGCTCCCCCCCCTGCCAGCCAGACTCCCCGAGGAGATGCCACCCAGCAGCCAGAGAGGATGCAAGGACTACAAGTCCCAGCATGCACCTTGTGAAGGGAGGCCGGACTGGAGAGAATAGCAGGCCAGCGGTGGGCGGGTCTTTGCAACCCGGAGGAAGGGAGAAGCCTGAAGTCAGGCAGGGAAAGAGACACTGCACCGTTCCACCCCCGCTATCAGATTTTTAGAGAGCGGGGGATTAGGCTGCTAATCCAGGGGTCCCCCGGCAGGGCGGGGGGGTTGGGAAGCCTAGGCTCACTACTTGAAGAATGGCTTAGGAAGGAAAGGAGGTTAGGCTTGTAGCTGCAGTAAGGCATCTCAGGACCTGGCCTCCCAGCTTACCACAAACAACCCCCACCCTGCCCAGGCCCCAACTTCAATTTCTTATTTTATTCATCACACTCACTGCCAGCACCAGGAAGTCTCATGCCACCCTCTTTCGGTAAGGCGAGCCCCACTCTCTTGATGGGCAGGGGGTGTGTAGAAGGAGCACAGGAAGCTGAAGGAGGGAGGTGTCCACCTGGCCTAGATGAGTGTTCTTGGCCTAGCCCAGGCAATCCGGCAGTGGTGGCTGCTAGCCCACCCCCCATGCCACGTGGCTCTTCTTGCTCCAGCCGCCACCACCACCAGAGTTGTTCTGTCTCTTCTCATGGACCTCACCTGCCAGAAGAACTCCCAAAGGAACCTGGAGCCTCCCACCCACCTGACAGGTAGGTGGTGGGGATGACCCCAGCCGCAGCCTCTGCTGGCTTGAGGTGCCATGTGAGGAGAAGAGTAAGCTCCATGGTAGCTGCAGTATGAGTTTATTTTATTAATTTTCATTTCATTTCATTTTTAAATTTATTTTTGGGCCCCACATTTTCCCCAGTGCTCCCCCCCGCCAAAAAAAAATTCCTGGCTACCAACCTGTTAGGAAAACTTCCGCTCTCCTGGCCCTCTGCAAACTCCACAAAACAGAATTATTTAAGAGAGCTTCTCTGCCAGGCAGTAGGGTTGCACTATACAAAATGGTTCACAAACTCATTTGGGTTGTCTATACTGCTGCATATAACATATCTTATCATAAAAAGGATTATCTTAATGTAATTTCTGTACCACTTGTCAGGGGTGTCAAACATGCGGCCCAGGGACCAAATCAGCCCCCCCAGAGGGCTCCTATCAGACCCCCAAGCAACTGGCTCTCATCTGCTTCTTTCTCCTTCTCCTTTGCCTCCTTCTGAATCACAGGTTGCATTTAATTGTGATTGTCTGTCTTTTGTAAAGTTACCTACTACCTAATCTTAAATAGGTACACACGTGGAGGCCATCTTTTGTTCCCTGTGCTTGTTCCTGGTGGCTGTTCCACGGCCCGGCCTGACAAGGTTTCATTAAGGACTTTAAACAGCAGGGTTATCCTCAGTTTTTAAAAAGGGCTCAACTGAGAGTGCTCCAAATAGATACAGCACAACTATTGATCCAAAAAGAACCTAGACTACAGAATACTTTTTCCCGGGCCATGGAATATACACCTTTTACTTTAGCTATTAAAAAAATAATGGCCAAATATAGGCCTTTGATAAATGACATTCCTGGCTGTGAATTCGTTCCTTATGTCGGCCTTAGGAAAACACATTCTGTTAAGGACATTGTCATCAGATCAGACATCAGGGGGCCATTGTCACAAAGTGCATTGCCAGAAGGTCACTTTAAATGCCACAAGTGTAAATGCGCAAGAATACAGTGCAAGGTGTGCCCTTTATGGTGGGTAAAACGAGCGTGGAGCTTCATTCTTTCAGTACCTGTGATTCTATCAATACCATTTATTATATTCAATGTGAGTGTCCCCTGGCCTATGTGGGAAGCACAACTTGTCCCTTGAAAGTACATAAGAACATAAGAGAAGCCATGTTGGATCAGGCCAATGGCCCATCCAGTCCAACACTCTGTGTCACATAAGAACATAAGAGAAGCCATGTTGGATCAGGCCAATGGCCCCTCCAGTCCAACACTCTGTGTCACAGAAGAACATAAGAGAAGCCTTGTTGGATCAGGCCAGTGGCCCATCCAGTCCAACGCTCTGTGTCACAGAAGAACATAAGAGAAGCCATATTGGATCAGGCCAATGGCCCATCCAGTCCAACGCTCTGTGTCACACAGTGGCCAAAAAAATTTATATATATATATATATATATACATACACACACACACACACACACACACACACACACACACATATATATATATATATATATATATATATATATATATATATATATATATATACATACACACACACACACACACACACACACACACTGTGGCTAATAGCCACTGATGGACCTCTGCTCCATATTTTTATCTAACTCCCTCTATGCTTGTAGCGGCCACCACCTGTGGCAGCAGTGAATTCCACATGTTAATCACCCTTTGGGTGAAGAAATACTTCCTTTTATTCATTTTAACCTGACTGCTCAGCGATTTCATTGAATGCCCACGAGTTCTTGTATTGTGAGAAAGGGAGAAAAGGACTTCTTTCTCTACTTTCTCCATCCCATGCATTATCTTGTAAAGCTGTATCATGTCACCCCACAGTCGACGTTTCTCCAAGCTAAAGAGCCCCAAGCGTTTTAACCTTCATAGGGAAAATGTTCCAACCCTTTAATCATTCTAGTTGCCCTTTTCTGGACTTTTTCCACTGCTATAATATCCTTTTTGAGGTGCGGTGACCAGAATTGCACACAGTATTCCAAATGAGACCGCACCATCGATTTATACAGGGGCATTATGATACTGGCTGATTTGTTTTCAATTCCCTTCCTAATAATTCCCAGCATGGCGTTGGCCTTTTTTATTGCAATCGCACACTGTCTTGACATTTTCAGTGAGTTATCTACCACAACCCCTGGTCAGTCTCTGCCAGTTCACACCCCATCAACTTGTATTTGTAGCTGGGATTTTTGTCCCCAATGTGCATTACTTTGCACTTGGCCACATTGAACCTCATCTGCCACGTTGACACCCACTCACCCAGCCTCAACAGATCCCTTTGGAGTTCCTCACAATCCTCTCTCGTTCTCACCACCCTGAACAATTTAGTGTCATCTGCAAACTTGGCCACTTCACTACTCACTCCCAACTCCAAATCATTTATGAACAAGTTAAAGAGCATGGGACCCAGTACTGAGCCCTGCAGCACCCCACTGCTTACCGTCCTCCACTGCGAAGACTGCCCATTTATACTCACTCTCTGCTTCCTATTAATTAGCCAGTTTTTGATCCACAAGAGGACCTGTCCTTTTAGCCAGTTTTTGATCCACAAGAGGACCTGTCGTTTTACTCCATGACTCTCGAGCTTTCTAAGGAGCCTTTGATGAGAAACTTTATCAAAAGCTTTCTGGAAGTCAAGGTAAACAACATCTATTGAGTCTCCTTTGTCCACATGTTTGTTCAGCCCCTCAAAGAAATGTAACAGGTTAGTGAGGCAAGATCTTCCCTTACAGAACCCATGCTGAATCTTCCTCAACTCATGTTCATCAATGTGCCTACTCATTCTGTCCTTGATAATGGTTTCTTCCAACTTTCCTGGTATTGAAGTCAGACTGACTGGCTTGTAATTTCTCAGATCTCCTCTGGATCCCTTTTTAAAGATGGGGGTGACATTTGCTACCTTCCAGTCCTCAGGAATGGAGGCAGATTTCAAAGAAAGATTACATATTTTGTCAGAAGATCCACAAGTTCAACGTTGAGTTCTTTTAGAACTCTTGGATGTATGCCATCCAGACCTGGCGACTTATTAGGTTTTAATTCGTCAATCAGTTGTAGGACCTCCTCTCTTGTCACCTCTATCTGACTCGGGTCTTTCAACACCCCTTCCAAAATTAGTGGTTCTGGGGCGGGCAAACACTTCTCATCTTCCACAGTGAAGATGGAGGCAAAAAATGCATTCAGCTTCTCAGCCATTTCCCTATCCTCCTTCAGTAATCTTTTTACCCCTTGGTCATCCAAGGGCGCCACTGCCTCCCTTGCTGGTTTCCTGCTTCTAATATATTTGAAGAATTTTTTATTGTTGGTCTTCATGTTTTTTGCAATATGCTCCTCATAGTCCCTTTTTGCCTGCCTGATCACAGTCTTGCATTTGATTTGCCTCAGCCTGTGTTCCCTTTTATTAATCTCACTTGGACTAGGTTTCCACAACTTAAAGGAGTCCTTCTTACCTTGTACAGCTTCCATTACTTTGTTTGTTAACCATGCAGGCCTTTTCTTATACCTGTTTGTGCCTTTCCTAACTTGTGGTATATATTTTATCTGAGCTTCTAGGATTGTAGTTTTAAATAGCCTCCAAGCTTCCCCAAGGGGAAGACTGTATTTACCTTTCCTTTCAGTTTCCTCTTCACATGCCTCCTCATCTCAGAGAATTTACCCCTTTTAAAGTTAAACGTGGTTGTGCCGGTCTTTTGGGGCAACTCTCTATTTATACGAATGGTGAAATCAATAATGTTATGGTCACTGCTCCCAAGCGATGAAATCAATAACATTATGGTCACTGCTCTCACCAAGTCTTGGGCATTACTTAGGACCAAATCCAGGATCGCCCCACCCATGGTAGGTTCTGAGACCATCTGCTCCATAGCACAGTCATTAAGAGCAGCAAGAAACGCAATCTCTTTCTCTCGACCAGAACACATATTGACCCAATCAATCTGCAGGTAGTTAAAATCACCTATTACGACACAGTTTTTACATTTAGCCACTATCTTTAATTCTTCCATCATATTATAATCGTCCTCTATCTTTTGATTTGGTGGGCGATAACAAACTTCCATAGTTAAATTTCCTTTTGGGCCCTCTATTTCAACGCAAAGTATTTCTAGAAGGGAATCGAATTCTCTGACCTCAGTCTTACTGGACCGTATATCCTCTCTGATGTACAGAGCCACCCCACCTCCAACCCTTCCCTCCTTATCCTTCCGATATAAGTTACATCCAGGAATCACCGTGTCCCACTGATTCTCCTCATTCCACCAAGTTTCTGAAATTCCCACAATGTCTGTTTTCTCCCAACACTAAACATTCCAACTCACCAATTTTACTTAAACACTTCTAGCATTTGCATACAAACATCTAGAATTTCCCAGGTAAGCTAGGCCCGCAAGCTTTCTCTTGTCGCCTCGAGACTTTGGCAGACAGTCCGTACTGTTTGTCACCATCTCAGTGGACAACTCTGATCCATTACCCAATAGAAAAGTAACAGCTAACCCTTCATCTCTATGAGATGATTCCTCCCGAACCAGAGACATTTCATTTCCTGTCAGCTTTCCCCCAAAATTTAGTTTAAAAACTGCTCTGCCACCTTTTTGATTTTAAGTGCAGCCTGGTTCCATCTGGGGACAAGTGGAGACCATCTCTTTTGTCCAGCTCCCACTTGTTCCAGAAATTATCCCAGTGCCTAACAAACTTAAACCCTTCCTCCCTACACCATCATCTCATTCACACATTGAGAGTTCTAATTTGTGCCTGTCTCTCCTGCCCTGCACGTGGAACAGGTAGCACTTCTGAGAAGGCTACCTCAGAGGTCCTGGCCTTAAGTCTCCCGCCTAGCAGCCTAAATTTTTCCTGCAGGACCTCACGACTGCATTTCCCCACATCGTTGGTGCCAACATGCACCACAACCACTGGCTCCTCCCCAGTACTGTCTATCAGCCTATCTACTACACGCATAATGTACGCTACCTTCGCACCAGGCAGGCAAGTCACCATACGGTCAGTACACGGTTTTGCCACCCAGCTGTCTACTTGCCTAAGGATCAAATCACCAACTACCAAGACCCGCCCCCTCTCCCTGCCCAAGGATGGTTCCTTGGTGCGAAAGTATACCCTCTCACCAACTGAAGAAGAGGTCCCTTCTGAGGGCGTATCCCCTTATCCTCAGCCCGGTGCCATGTTCCCTCTCTACCCTCATGCTCCCTGGCAGCAGCGGGGCTGCCACGTTCAGAGTGGGGCTCATCTAATACGGCCCCGAGAGTCTTCCCCGAGTGCCTACCTGATTGTCTCTGCTTCTCCAGGTCAGTCACCTCGGCCTCAAGGCTACAAACTCATTTCCTGAGGACCAGGAGCTCCTTACATCGAGCACACACCCAAGAATTCTGTCCTGTGGGCAGATAGTCATACATGTGACACTCAGTGCAAAACACTGGAAAACCCCCACCCCCCTGTTGGCATTCTACCTTCATGATAGCTTTTAAAAAAAAAAAATACAGTCCCCTTTTAAATCCTGTTTGTTCATGTGGCTCCCCTTCTGGAGGTCAATTTACCTTATTGGGAGCACAAGGAAATTAGGGATCTTGGTTCCTCGTCCTTACAGAGCCACAGCCAAGAGCCCTTTAGCTCTCTGGCAAGGCGCAGATTAACAATTCAAAGAGCGTGGGGAACACAGCCACTCCTAATCAATCACCTTCAATCACCTTCACCCCACTCAACCAAACAAACAGCAGTTCCCCAGCAACCACAAACTCAGAATTTGCAGCAGTCACGTAAGCTCAGAAATTCTGAGCAACTTCCCCAGCTACTCACCCTTATATCAGTTAATCTTCTTCATGGTCTCTGTGCATCACACTTGTGGGATACTGCGCCTGCGCCGGTCCCCGATCGGTATCTGTAAAAAGCCCGGGAATTTTTCGCGGTCGGCGCCACTGAGCATGCGCAGGCGTCCCATCGCGCATACCCAACGGCGCCACCGTGGCAATCCCTCCAGTTCCTTTCTGACCGCTGCGTGGAGAAGCTGCGTTTTCTCGTGTTCCCGGTCGGTGAGCTTTCGGGTTTTTGCCCTTTTTCTCCCTATTATATATATAGCCTGTTTGTTATTTTCCTTAGAGTAGTAGTTAGCTTATTAGTTAGTTAGTTAAAAAAAAAAAAGGTGTTTTTTTGTGTGCGTGTTAGTGGCGGATCGCCCCCCAGGGCTTTCCCCCTGTTGTTTCCCCCAATTTTTTCCCCCTCAGAGGACTCTGAGAGGGCCTGCTTAGCGACGATTGTCTATGGACAGTCGCTGGGGGTTTTTTAAGCGGTGCCGAGTCTGTGGGAAGAAGATCGCCCCCCCCAGACGGCCATTCCCTGTGTCTTCTCTGCTTGGGTGAAGCGCACTGTGTGGAGGCCTGCCCACACTGCCTCCGCTTCTCCAAGCAAACGAGGAAGAACAGGGCGGCGAGGCTGTCGGCCGCACTAACTGCGTCAGCACTTCGTCCTCCGAAATCACCGGCGGGCCAGTCGGCATCGGTACCGAAAATGGCGGATGCCCAGGCCCCGATGGTCTCATCGGCCGATGTGACCCAAGTGAAGGCGGATGCGCCGACGGAGCGAGGCCCTTCGAAACGAGCCCTCGAAGGGTCGACGGATGTGCCCGCCAAGAAACGGCGGGAGGACTCGGGGCAAGAGTCCTCTTCCAAGAAGGCGAAGACCAAGGAGAAGCGGAAGCGGCCACGCACTCCACCGCCTTCCCCCGATGTATCGGTGCCGATCGCTACCGAGCCGCCGAGGAAGGCCTTGTCCCCCCCACTCCGGAGCCCATCGACTCCAAGGGGCAGCATGTATCAGCTTCGCCCTCCCGCATCGGAAGCAGAGATCGACTTGACACAACGATCTCCATCGGCGGGCTCCCATCGGCGAAGCGCCGAATCAGCCTCAGACGTAGAGGCGTCAACATCGGCCGATGCGGCCAGATCGACGGCACCTAGGGGCAGAAAAGACCGAGAACCTTCGGTCGAGTCCCGGCGTTTCTCACCGATCCC
Organism: Heteronotia binoei; assembly: GCF_032191835.1. NCBI lineage: Eukaryota > Metazoa > Chordata > Lepidosauria > Squamata > Gekkonidae > Heteronotia > Heteronotia binoei. Next base: position 8,082,488 of record NC_083239.1, on the reverse strand, counting down.
CCCATGGGAGCAGCATCGATGGCAGCCGTCCTACTCATATTACCCGCCGTACCAATGCTACCACCCGAGGGAGCACCCGGATTGGGAACAGCGGTCCGAGATGTCCTGCCTCTCTCGAGCATCGCACCGATCGAGGAGGGCATCGGCATCGATCTCGGTTCCTCCGGAGAGACGGGATATACCGGCAGAACCTCAGCGCCGACAGCCGACACCGATCCGGTCGCCGCGGAGGGAGCCCACACCAGCTCTGTCGGAGCACTCAGCGCACCGAGAGTCTTCACCATCGGGGTCGGAGAGCGACGGGCAGGAGAGAGCCTGGGAACCCTCACCAGATCCCAACACTGCGGAGGACCTGCCAGTCTCGCCTTCGGAAGACCTGAGAGCGTACGCAGAAATGGTGAAGAGAATGGCTGCCGCCATCTCCCTGTCTGTCTCTCAACCCAAGCCAGTCGTGGACGACAGCGTCTTCGACATAATGCAGCGGGACACATCACCGGCTGTGGCACTGCCTGTAATGAAGGTCATCCTCCAGGCCGTCAAGGAATCATGGAAGAAGCCATCCTCGGCGCCGGTGTCTTCGAGGAAGCTGGACCATATTTACAAGGTCCAGGAGGCGGGGGCTGAGTTCCTCTTCACGCACCCGAAGCCGAACTCGGCCATTGTCTCATCTTCCTCGAAGTCGCGTAAGGTGCACTCTGCCCCTCCGGATAGGGAAGGAAAGAAGCTTGACGGCATGGGGAGGAAGATCTACTCTGCAGGTGCCCTGGGGGTCAAAGTATCGAACTATGCGGCCTGCATGGCGAGATATCAGTACGCCATGTGGGAACAACTCTCCCCCCTCCTCTCCTCCCTCCCCGAGGACAAGAGAGTGACGGCAAGGAAGTTGCAGAAAGAAGGCCTTGCTGTGGCCAAGCAACAACTGGCCACAGTAAGGCACATGGTAGACGTGTCGGCCACGGCCATCACGTCTGCCGTGTCCATCCGCAGGCACTCCTGGCTAAGGTCTACCTCCTTACAGCAGGACACCAGGGCACTCATTGAAGACCTGCCCTTTGAAGGGGACGGTCTGTTTAGCACTACAACAGATAACGCCCTGCAAGAGCTAGACAAAAATTTAAAAATCTCCAGGAACCTGGGGGTGCAGGCACCCTCCAAGCAACCCAGAGCCAGGCAGTGGAGCAGAACCTGGACCAAGAAGCCCTTCCACAAGCCGTCCTCAGAACAGCAGTGGCGCCCTCGATCTTAAATTGGTCTTTTATTGTTAATTTTTTTAATGTAACTCGCCCTGAGCTTGTCCTACGAGAAGGGTGGGCTAAAAATGGAATTAAATAAATAAATAAAATACTGCGACAACATAATTTTAATTACTTATTGTAGGTATTTATACTACTTTTCTTTCTAATGGGGGTCCCAAAGCAGCCTCCAGCACTATTCTCTCCTCCACCTGTATTTCCTCCTGACACCCTGGTAAGCTGAGACACACCCAATTTGGCTGGCCCAGGGTTACACAGTGAGGTCCTGTAGAAGAGCGGGAATTCGAACCTGGGTCTCCCAAATCCTACTGTCGATACCTTGACCATTCTACCATGCTGGATGTCTTGAGGGCAGCCATGTGATGATGCGTTTGAAGTCACTTGATCCAAGGCAGATTTTATGCACACATTTTGTCTGTTCCAACTATTATTTTTTCTGGACAGGAATGGCAAATGAGATCCATAAAAAAGATTATGCATTTATGGCACCTTTACACACTGAAGATTTTCCCATTCTGGATTAGAATATAACACTCCCCGTCTATGAAACCAGTCTCCATAGGGTATAATGGAGTGGACATTCAACACTCCTCCCCCACTTTCTGATACCTCTGAAGCAGGGGGAGGGCCTCCAAACCAGGTGATCCCATCCCCACCTGAGGATATTATAGCATTGGAGAAAGTCCAGAAAAGGGCAACTAGAATGATTAAAGGGCTGGAGCACTTTTCCTATGAAGAAAGGTTGAAACGCTTGGGACTCTTTAGCTTGGAGAAACGTCGACTGCGGGTGACATGATAGAGGTTTACAAGATAATGCATGGGATGGAGGAAGTAGAGAAAGAAGTACTTTTCTCCCTTTCTCACAATACAAGAACTCGTGGGCATTCGATGAAATTGCTGAGCAGACAGGTTAAAACGGATAAAAGGAAATACTTCTTCACCCAAAGGGTGATTAACATGTGGAGTTCACTGCCACAGGAGGTGGTGGCGGCCACAAGTATAGCCACCTTCAAGAGGGATTTAGATAAAAATATGGAGCACAGGTCCATCAGTGGCTATTAGCCACAGTGTGAGTGTATATATAAAAAATTTTGCCACTGTGTGACACAGAGTGTTGGACTGGATGGGCCATTGGCCTGATCCAACATGGCTTCTCTTATGTTCTTATGTTACAATACTTAAGGAAACCACAGCTGATAAGTTAATACACACTTATATAGAAAGCTGCAAATTATTTGCATTACATATATATATACATATACATACATACATATATATATATATATATATATATATATATATATATCTAAAATAAAATAAAAAATATCAATATATTTAAAATTTTAATTTTAATATTGCTCGGAAACGGGTTGGATGACACATCCTTAAATTTGTTTTCTTCTAAATGCTCCATGTAGATATTAGCCACATCCGGAGTACAAGGACTGCCTATGGCTACTCCTGCTGTTTGGAGGTAAAATTCATCATTGAATCTGAAAAACTTATGCTCAAATATGAGATCTTAGTATTTCCATCAAAAATAATTAGGTGGGCCCAAAGCCTCTTGTCTACTCAATACTGCCTCTATAACTATTCAGGCCTCTTCTTGGAGTATGTTTGTATATAGCGCCCACATGTCCATGGTAACCAAAATTTCATCCTGCCCTACTCTCATCCCTTCTGTTAATTGTATGAAATGTTTAGTATCTTTTATATACAATTTTATTTTAGGGACGAAAGGCCTTAAGCAATTTTTTAGGGATGCATCATTCAACCCGTTTCGGAGCAATACTAAAATTTATTTTAGATATATTGATATTTTTTATACCTTTCAGAATCGGATGCCATTACAAGAATTCGTTGGAGTAATGGCATTCACCCGAACATTAAATTTGATTGTAAATATAGTAATTGAGATATTAGGTTTTTTGGACATTCTGGCGTATAAAGATGGCAATCACAAATTGGGAGTGAAAGTATTCTCTAAGCCAGGGGTCCTCAAACTATGGCCCATGGGCCAGATGCGGCCCGCTGAGGACGTTTATGCGGCCCGCCGGGTTATGGCAAAATCAGACGGGAAGTGACGTTTGACCTAAACTTGCATTAGCAACGCACACTTCCGGCACAGAGCTGAGGCGGTGGAGACAGAGTGTGAGGTGATACCAAGATGAGGTGAGTTCCCAGGCCGGGGTGTGTGGTGTGGGGAAGGGGGAGAGATGCAGAAGACGGAGAACTGACAGCCTGCGGCCTTGTACAGTAACGGCAGTCCGGCCCTCCAACAGTCTGAGGGACAGTGAACTGGCCCCCTATTTAAAAAGTTTGAGGACCCCTGCTCTAAGCCAACTGACAAGAACTTGCTCTTCCACTTTGACTCATTTCATCCTCAGCATATTAAAAATAGTCTCTCATATGGACAACTCATAAGACTGAAGCATAATTAGGCTAGGAGGATGGATTACATTGACAGAAGCACATGGTTATGGAAACAATTGCAATCTGGTACAGGTAATTGACAGTGCCATTGTAAAGGCTAGCAGAATGTCTAGATGTAAGTTGCTAAAGGAACAGGGGTGAGAAAAAGTGCAGGGATGAGAATATACGAGCCTGTGCTTTTAAATACTCTGTAAGGGCTAAATATATCCAAGCTATAATACAGAAAAATTGGCATGTTATTGCCAACGTACCTGGATGTTCCAGAATGCCAATTATAGGGTGGAAACGATGCAGAACATTGGGGGACACGTTGGTCCGGTTAGACTTTTATAAGGAAAGTGAGGAACCATCACATTTGCCAGTAGGACATTTTAAATGCAAAAAAATTTCAATATGTGAAAAACCCTTGGAATTAAGCAGTATTTTGATTAATGGGTACACTTGGAGGTTCTCTCATTTCAGCACATGGGAGTCCAAAATGATCATCTATGCCCTCAGATGTCCATGTGGGAAATATTACATAGGATCAAATATGAAAAGCTCGTTATTTGGAACATAGGTCGCGTGTTAAATCAGGTGTGCAAGATGCGCCAATTGGGGCTCACTATACGGAGTTTAGACAGTCCTATGAAGAGATCGAAGGTACTGTGATATATGTCTTTAAGGGTCATAGATGGATTTATATGGATACCTCCAGGATTTTGTTACAAGAGGCATTTTTTTATACATAAGTTTGGAACTTTGGCACCATCTGGTTTGAATGCGTCATTAGATCTATCCACATTTTTTTAAGACTACATGCAGAGGAAGTAATGTAAAATGTAGTATGCTAAGGTTTACATCTGGACGGGATCAGGTTGTGAATACATAATTGCAACCAGGTGAGAGGTTTTTGTGGGAGCAGATATTGAGTGGGGCATTTGCCAGTGCATCCTCAGAGAACTACGTGTGCTAGATTGAAAATGTAGTGCCATTGCCACGTAATAATAATTTTGAAGCTCAGGGTGAGTTTTTGAACTTGTATGTAACTTTAATATGATTTCTATGGGGTATGTATATTAATTATATGTGTAATAGTTCCGATCAAATTGCGGCCAGGATGAAGGGAAAGGGAAACATGGATTTAACCCAGGATTCATGTTGCTGCAATTTGTTGTTTATATGGAGTCCTTGAGTGCATGAAGTTTGTGCAACAGAGAAGTATTTCTTTCCTCTAGAAAGTCTGTATCGGCTATGCTACAGAACACACACGTGGACATTATTGGGGGCTGTCTCTTTAAATAGTGTCTTTGGACGGATGAGTATGAACTTTGGTGAGATTTGTTGTATACGTGTGTATTTTGAATATTTGGATAAGAAATGTAAGCAGGTGACTATGCAAGTCTATCGTATAAGAATTTGAGTAAGTATATATCTGTAATGCAGATAATTCACAGCTTTCGGTACGTGTGTGCCCACCTGAAGACTGGCAAAGTAGGGACAGATACAACTTGGGAGCAGCCCATAGTCTTGCATAAAAGTCCCTCAAAGGGGAAGAATTAAAATTTTAAATTACAGGCAGAAAAGGCTCAGATCTTGCAGTATCATGGGATTTTGCTATATCATGGGATTCTGACCACCATTTAATGGAACAAAAAGGAGAGGGAGCCACCACCTCAGCCAAGTAGGTGGTGCCAGTGATGTGGAGGGAGAAGCAGGACTGGCTGATCAGTGAATGGATGGCCCAGAGAGCAGGGGCAAGAATGGGATCTTTAATGCAGTTCTGCAGAGCAGAGATGTTCTGCCAGGCATGTCGTTGAGGATAGCAATGGTCTTCTTCAGGCTAGAAGAAGAAGAAGATGATATTGGATTTATATCCCGCCCTGAGCCTGCTTTGGCGGGGGAGGGCGGGATACAAATAAAATTTTACCTTACCTTACCACTTCGAAGAGTCTCAGAGCAGCTCACAATTTCCTTTACCTTCCTCCCCCACAGCAGACACCCTGTGAGGTAGATGAAGATATTGGATTTATATCTTGCCCTCCACTTCGAAGAGTCTCAGAGCGGCTCACAATCTCCTTTCCCTTCCTCCCCCACAACAGACACCCTGTGAGGTAGATGAAGATATTGGATTTATATCCCACCCTCCACTCCGAAGAGTCTCAGAGCGGCTCACAATCTCCTTTCCCTTCCTCCCCCACGACAGACACCCTGTGAGGTAGATGAAGATATTGGATTTATATCCCGCCCTCCACTCTGAAGAGTCTCAGAGCGGCTCACAATCTCCTTTACCTTCCTCCCCCACAACAGACATCCTGTGAGGTAGATGAAGATATTGGATTTATATCCCGCCCTCCACTCTGAAGAGTCTCAGAGCGGCTCACAATCTCCTTTCCCTTCCTCCCCCACGACAGACACCCTGTGAGGTAGATGAAGATATTGGATTTATATCCCGCCTTCCACTCCGAAGAATCTCAGAGCGGCTCACAATCTCCTCTACCTTCCTCCCCCACAACAGACATCCTGTGAGGTGGGTGGGGCTAGAGAGAGCTCTCACAGCAGCTGCCCTTTCAAGGACAACCTCTGCCAGAGCTATGGCTGACCCAAGGCCATTCCAGCAGGTGCAAGTGGAGGAGTGGGGAATCAAACCCGGTTCTCCCAGATAAGAGTCCGCACACTTCACCACTACACCAAACTGGCTCTCCTATGAGAGCTATGGCTGACCCAAGGCCATTCCAGCAGGTGCAAGTGGAGGAGTGGGGAATCAAACCCGGTTCTCCCAGATAAGAGTCCGCACACTTAACCACTACACCAAACTGGCTCTTCTGGCTAGCACTCCTCCTTCCCCTGCCTCCCGCCCGCCATGAGGCAGCGGTATATTCTGGCCATTCATTGCCATCTGACTGTATTATTGCTGTATACCCTGTGATTTTAGGTTTTTATTATAACTATGTGATTATTTTTATGATGTATACTGTCCTGAGCCCCTTCCACGGGGGAGGGGGGCTAAGATGGCTTTTTAAGTGCTTGGATTAAACAATTCAATTGGAGAAAAAGATTTGCTGTCTCAGTTGTAATCAGAAGAGTTTGATTAGTCTGGTTGATTTTTGGACAAAAATGTTGTGGTGTCCATGAGTGTGGTAGCTCTTTTTTGTTTGAATGTTAAGCTAACATTTTCATTGCTTTTTCTAGTTTTATTACTGGGGGGGCGGGGCTTTTCCATTGGCATGCATGGAATCAAAGTGTCAATCTCACATGGTAAAGTGTCAATCTCACATGCTAAAGCTGAGCTGGGTTTGGGGGATATGTATCTTTTTCATGGATGCATGCCGATTTCCTGTGCTTGGAAAGAATTTCATTAGCCTACATTTGTTGCAGACAACAAACAAAACAAGCAAAAAACCTATTGTTGGTGTCTGCTTTAAATTTACTAAAATACTATTTAAGACTCTTAAGATCACAACAACTGTCAGGGAGTCTGCTGGTTGCCTTTTATCGAAGTTCCATTGAGAGCATTTTATCTTATTGCCTCTGCGTGTGGTTTGGGAGCTGCACGGAAGCAGAGAGAAGGGTGCTCCAAAGAGTGATGGTAAGAGCACAGAAGATTTGTGGATGCTCTCTCCCCTCATTGGTGGATCTGTATAATATGGGATGTAAAAGGAAGATACAAATGATCTTAAAGGACCCTTCACATCCGGGCCACTTGCTATTTGAGATCTTACCATCGGGCAGACAATATAGAGTGTTGAAGGCTAAGACAAATAGATTTAAGGACAGCTTCTATCCAAGTGCTGTGGTTAGGCTAAATGCAGGGCTATGAATGGTTATTTGTTTTAGATGTATTTAAATGGTTTATGTATATGTCTTTTCTTTAGTGTTGATGTGTTGGTATGTTTGTGGAAGAGCACCTCATTTCGTTGCTCTCATTTTTCTTTTTTGAGAACAATGACAATAAATTTATCTATCATCTCTCTCTCTCTCTCTCTCTCTCTCTATCATCTTTCCTACTTGAGTAGCGTTTAGAGTAGAGTCACTCCTGGTAGAGGGCATGGAAGAGGTTAACACATAATTGTAGTATTAGGAAAGTATAGACAGCACAATCACTCTTCGCAGTTTTAAAATGGCATTCCCCGCAGTTACATTAGAGGCAAGTGAAGAGTGGTCACATGACTCATGTTCTGAGTAACTCATGAATGGTGGGCATGTTCCATTCATTAAAAAAAGAGGATTCTGTTCTAAGGAACTGCTGTGTACAGCAGATGGCCTGGCTGAGCAAAAGAAAGTGATAGGAAGAACTGCTTGAGAAGAGTTTGGAAATGGTTAACCCAGAAGATGCAGAAATATGTTCCTCTTGCAGTTCCAAACCAGATTAAGAGTGATCGCAAACTCCATTTTAACAGCATTCTGTCACTCCTTCAGCCAGTAATCTGATTAGAACATTATTTTTAGCTCCTAAAGGATCTGGCTGCAGTTTTTAAAACAGAGTTGTCATAGTGCTTGGGTATCAAATTTTTGAATGGGGCTCTGCCCGCTAATTTAATTTAGACACAGATTCACTGGATGTCAGTGTTCTGTCCTTTTGTTTCAAACCCATCTTTAATGTGAGGAGATAGTAAATGAACCCAATTTTATAGGATTACTTTGCATGCGTTGCTGCGATGAAGTGTCACATAAATGCTAGCACTATTATTTTCTGGCTATCTGTATAAGTGCTAAATGCAGTGATGATGATAATAGTGAGTATTATTTTTAATATTTCATTTACCAAGCTGAAACCTGTACAGAACAATTGCTCCTTTTTAAAAAACACACTTGGAATTTTTTTTTTCAAAAAAAAGAAGCACTGCATTTATTTATATATTGTTCTTATTTTTTATTCATATATACCTTGCTTTTCTCCCTAGTGATGGACCCAAAACAGCTTACATCATTCTCTCCTCCATTTTATCCTCACAGCTACCCTGTCAGGTAGGTTAGACTGGGAGTAGGACCGGCAGATGGGAGTCGGTGAGGTAAGCAGCCGCCTGGGGTGCCACCTCACCACAGGGATGGGTGCCCCATGCCCGCTCACGCCGACCCTTATGTCCTTTCTTCGCTCTGAGCAATCGGAGCGAAGAAAGGATGAAGCGATGCCTGCTCAGCTCCCTATGAAGCGGGAGAGGGCTGGGCAAGGGGTGGTGGAGCCGAGTGTTCTTTCCAAAGGCGTGGCTCGGCCCGCCCCTGTCCAGGCCCTCTCCTGCTTCAGAGGGAGCAAGGAAGAGGCTGCCTCCTTCCTTCGCAAGACTGGTTTGGAGGGTGGAATCTATGGCATTGTATCTCTTCCAGGCTCTCTTTGAAGCGGGAGAGGATTGGGCACAGGGTGGACCAGATGTTCGCACTTTTGCGTGCACGAATAGAGTTAAGGCTCCACATAACGTCGAGAGAAGGAGGCTGATGAAGTATATTCTATCGAAATCGCGAGGAGTCCTGCAATAACCGGATCCTCCTTAATTCCTCCGTGCCGTTTGGAGTCAAACGCTGAGTTCAAAGGATTTTGCCCACCCTTGTGTCTATTAGAAGAAGCCGACTTCCAGGCTGTGGAAAGACTTTGTGGGGACATTACTTATACTGTATACTCAGTGTTCTGTTCTTTTTGTTCAGTTCAGTTTGCACTAAATATATTTGTACACGGTTTTGTGAAAGTTACATTGTTTCCGGTGATTTCCTGATATTATCCATTGAGTACACCGGTTCCAGTTGTGTTTATTACTCCTGGAAAAAATGGCTGCTTTGCAGGATGGACTCTGTCATTATGCCCCTCCAAGATTGCTTCCCTCTTGCTTTGGCCCCTGCTCTGTAGAAAGACTGTACTTTTCCTTGGTAGAGGCTGCAGGGAGATGGGAGGAAATGGAAAGCTGAAGTCAGATCAATTCCCCTACAGAAAACTGCCACCTTGAGGCATATACTCTAGGGCAGGGGTGGCCAACAGCTCTCCAGATGTTTTTTTGCCTACAACTCCCATCAGCCCCAGCCAGCATGGTTAATGGCTGGGGCTGATGGGAGCTGTAGGCAAAAAAACATCTGGAGAGCTACCGTTGGTCACCCCTGCTCTAGGATATACCATAATACTACCAGACCAGGCCAAAAAACCAGATCACACCACAAGCTCATGCTGATGCTAATTGCCACAAGGTTGAAAATGAATATGACAAAAAAAGTGTGTGGCAACAATGCACTGCAAACAAAAGGAATGCTGAGCTTCATTGTCTGTGTGACCGTCATCATGGCCCTCCACACCCCATAATTATTCTTCCGCATCTCCATTCTGGGCCTGTTTTAGGGCCTTGATCCACCACAGACATCACAAGTGGGAGGGCGGCATAGGGTTGCCAAGTCCAATTCAAGAAATATCTGGGGACTTTGGGGGTGGAGCCAGGAGACACTGGGGGTGGAGCCATAAACAAAGTTGACAAGCACAATTGAACTCCAAAGGGAGTTCTGGCCATTACATTTAAAGGAACCGCACACCTTTTAAATGCCTTCCCTACATTAGAAATAATGAAGGATAGGGGCACCTTCTTTTGGGGCTCATAAAATTGAACCCCCTGGTCCAATCTTTTTGAAACTTGGAGAGCATTTTGAGGAGAGTCATCAGATGCTATGCTGCAAATTTGGTGCCTCTAACTAAAAAAAACAGCCCCTCCAGAGCCCCAGATACCCCCAGATCAATTCTCTGTTATACCCTATGGGAATTGATCTCCATAGGGAATAATGAAGTGCCCAGCAGACATTTTCCCTCCCTCTCCCCCCCACCCCGTTTCTGATGATTCTGAAGCGGAGGAGGGCCTGCTTCCACCTGGGGATTGGCACCTCTACTCATGAGTTGCTGAACTTCCAACTTCTTCCCAGTAACACAGAGCAACCAAAGGTTCAAGTTTTCTTTTCCTATGCAAACGACCTCTGAAAAGATAGTGCAACCGAGGGTCTGGGCTGATTTCACGGGGAGCAGCCATGTTGTTCTGCCTGCCCCCCCCCATTCAGCCTTAAAGACACAGACACACCATCCCAAGAGGAAACCTTTCCAAGTGGAGTCTGAAGCCTCCGGAGGTGACTGTGGGGGCGGGGCTTCTCCTGCCAGGGTTGGTAGGGATGGGTGGGAAGACAGCAAGAGTGGGGTGAATGTAACAGGTGGGGGTGTAGTGGAGTACCAAGGGGGTGGGGGTAGGGAAGAAGAGGGGGTGGGGGAGTGAATGCCTTCACTTGGGTGAGAAGACAGCACTGATTGGGGACGGGGCACTTGCCCAGAGTCTCTTTCTAGAGCCCTCTGTATTTTTCTTTACAATGGGCCTTCTTCCCAGTTTTAAATAATAGAAAAGAAAGGAGGTTTATAGATGCAACTCAGTTATGACTTTAGAGTAAATAATCATATTATAAGTTTGGATTAAGTAGTATTTGTATTTGTTTAGAAATTCTGGAAATTTTATTGGTATGTTTCTTCAATTTTTCTTTTCCCCCTTTCCTTTTTTCTGTGTAGTTGATTGGGCTGGGAGAGAATGACTGATCCAAAGAGCTTCCATGGCATAGCTGGACATTTAGACTTACCGTATTTTTTGCACCATAAGACGCACTCGCCCCCCCAAAAAAAAGTGGGGGGGAAAGTGTGTGCGTCTTATGGAGCGAAGGTACCGGTACCTACCTTCCGGGGGGGGGGGGGTGATCCGTTGCCTCCGATCCCGGTGCTTCCTCTGTGCCTGCCTGCCTGGCTTCAGCTCTGACGCTTACAGCAAGCGCCAGGATCGCTCCCTCTGCCCTCCGATCCCGGCGCTTGCTGTAAGCATCAGAGCTGAAGCTAGGCAGGCAGGCATGGAGGAAGTGCCCGCCCCCTCTGCAAACCCAGCGCTTTGCGAGCGCCGGCTGTGGAGGGGGGCAGCGTGCTTCCTCCGTGCCTTTCTGCCTGGCTTCAGCTCTGATGCTTTTACAGCAAGCACCGGGATCAGAGGGCAGAGGGAGCGATCCTGGTGCTTGCTGTAAGCGTCAGAACTGGAGCCAGGCAGGCAGGCACGGAGGAAGCACCAGGATCGGAGGCAGCGGATCGCCCCCCAGGAGGAAGGTGCGTCCTATCGTCCGGAGCGACTTATGGTGCGAAAAATACGGTAGGTCTCTCACAGCCTGGCCTAGAACTCTAACCCTTTCACAATAGTCTCCCCCCCAGATTTCTTTTATTTCTCCATTTTTTATTTCTCCATTTATTATATCTATGGAACATGGAATATCACACAACTGCTCTGTTTATCATCTTGTAGATACCATACCAGAGTCAGCTGCTTCCAGTCTCATCTCTTTATTGCAATCAGAAAGTACATAACTAAGACGATGCAAACAGGGAGGTTTGCCTTCTAATAACTGGGAAAGGAGTTTCTGTCTAGGGATCTTGGCTATACATGTAAAATATAATACTTTCCAAAAAGTTGGAGCTTAGCAAATATGTTCTGTTCTAAGGAAAGGAAAAAGGTTTTCTGAGAGCAGAGTTGCCATGATCTAGGGTTGCCAAGTCCAATTCAAGAAATATCTGGGGACTTTGGGGGTGGAGCCAGGAGACATTGGGGTGGAGCCAAGATCAAGGCTGTGACAAGCATAATTGAACTCCAAAGGGAGTTTTGGCCATCACATTTAAAGGGACGGCACACCTTTTCAATTCCTTCCATCCATAGGAAATCATGAAGGATAGGGGCACCTTCTTTTGGGGCTCATAGAATTGGACCCCCTGGTCCAATCTTTTTGAAACTTGGGGGGTATTTTGTGGAGAGGCACTAGATGCTATACTGAAAATTTGGAGCCTCTACCCCAAAAAACAGCCCCCTCAGAGCCCCAGATACCCATGGATCAATTCTCCATGATTTTCTATGGGAATAAATCTCCATAGGGAATAATAGAGTTCCCGGCAGACATTTCCCTCCCCTCCCCCCGTTTTCTGACAACCCTGAAGCGGGGGGAGGCCCTCCAAGCCGGAGGATCCCGTGCCCCCACCTGGGGATTGGCAACCCTACCATGATCATAGAGAGAGAGAGGTTTAAATGTTAATTAAGGCCCTCATTTTTAAGTTGTTTAGATAACAAAGTTTAGATTCGATTTGGGAAAAAAAAATTGTTGCCCGCAAGTTTTTCTTTTGCAGCGTAGCTGAAACGGTTGTGAAACTAAGGAAGGGAAGCAAAAAAAGACTCAAAGGGGTGGGGCTAGATCACTTTTATGGACTGCAGAAATTCATTGATCTATTTCTATTGCTTAGAAATGGATCAGAGGAAGTGTCAGGGAACGGTCCCTGGGCAGAGGCGTCACTAGGGCGGGTTGCACCCTGGGGTGTAACTGATTCAAGTCACTCCCCCCCCCCCATTGGGCATCACCCCTTTTGGAGGGCTGCGTCACCGCCTCCGCACACAACCCCGCCCACTTCACATGGCCCCTCCCTCATCCACCCTCTGGTCACATGACCAGCCCCCGTAATCCAAAATACCAGTTTTGCAGCATTTAAGTTTCCCCCACTCACCCACATGCTTTTAGCTGAGCTGGCGGCAGCGCGGCCCCGGTTTCAGAATCCCGGCCAGCCCACACAGAGCAGCAGCGTTCTAGTCCCAGGGCCAGCCCCTTCCTGTTGGGGCGGTCATGGGTCAGTGCCTGGGGCCAATGAGAATGCTCTGGGGGAGGGCTGATGGCCCCCTTGGCCCCGCCCTAGTGACGCCGCTGTCCCTGGGGACTTGAACTGGTTACTCCGCAGATGTTGCAGACATGGATGTTCAGTGAAGCCCATTAAAGTACGCATGTGTGTGCATATGCTGTTCTGCCTGTGTTCTGCAAATGCACTCTCTAACAAAATCTTGAGTTCTGGAAGAGTGTCTTTTAGTGGCTTATTGGCAGCAGGGAATCTTGCAGTTCTTAAAGACAAACTCATTTGGTATGACATGACAATCTGTTTGGGGCAAGAACCTCTTTGATCTGATGCATACAGTAGACAACAAAGGTGTGTGTGTGTGTGTGTATGTGATTTAATATGGGTCCAGTGTGGGAGACAACACTGTTTTGGGGAGATGAAAAAAATAAAAAGAGTGAATACATTCTCGATTTGGAGACATCATAAATGCAGTGGTCAGCTGAAGTCAAAGATTGAATTGCATTGCCAAGTATTGTTAGCTGGAGCTTGAAAGCTGGAAATTTTGAAGGAGGGATGGCATTTTTTCCAGAAAAAACGGAAATTTTGATTTTTGCAGTACTTTCATATCAAACCTAAGCTTCTTTTTGCTACTTTTACCATAAAATGCATGCAGTAGGATATTTATGAAATGTATGTATTGGGGTATTTAAAGAATTTAAAGTTATGAATGCTTTATTTTTGTACAAAGAAAAATTGAAAATACACCCAGTGCTATAAAGCATGAAAGAGCTACGGGCTGCTACACTCGATGTTTTCAAAGTTCATTCAGAAAAGAAAAAGAACATTTCGTTGGGAGGTTTTTCCCATGCTCTTCCAAATTTTGCAGTTTTTCCATTGGAAAACTGGGGGGAAAAATCCTGGGGTAGAGATTTGGATAGGGATCTCTCCCCCATCCCCGTCTCACATCTCTAGTGAGGGTGGATTTTCATGACAATGCATAATTACTGTTTATATTAGTTAAGAGAATAACCTTCCATCATGATTAAGACCTGATGAAACCGTCTGATCTGCAAATGCGCTCCAGTTCAATAGTCTCTTGGGGCAACTCCACCCCACCCCACCCAGCCACATGCATGTGTATGACAGAGTGGGGTGGTTCTGGCATGTGTTTGCTTGATCTCTCATTGTAAGCATGAATTAACTTGGCTGCGAAGTATTGCATTTGAGATGCTGTAGAGATGAGAGTAGATATTGAGATGCTGTAGATATGAGAGTTCTTCCCATAGTTTTCATCAGGGATGGCTCACTGGGGAAGCAAGACACCTCTGCGTTTGGAGCCAATGCTCCAAAGAGTGTTTAGCTAGATGGCCCAATGGGGGAGGAGTCTATAAAAGGCAGCTTCACATTTGCACACAGCCCAGCCCAGAGGATTCTACAACAGACACTCCTTTGAGATGGGCTCCATTCTCCATATGCTGCAGGTTTCCTTTGGATTTTGTAGCTGAGCAAAATTGTGCTCTCATTTCTGTTGTTTGGAATTGTACCAGGAAAAGGAAAGACAGGGCAGTCTCCGTGTAAATACTCTATATGTTATGCAAGATATTCGTTCTTCTGTAAGAGCCTTGATAGTGTCAGTCTAAAACATGTTGGGCCACAGGGAATTTAAACAGTGATTAAAAAGCAATCTTTCACAACCGAAGCCCATAAAGCTTCAAGAATCATGTTTTGTGGTATCAGGGCATTGGATGAGGTCTCTGTGACCAGCTGTATTCCTTCTCTACCCTCCACCCCCACCCCGCTCTTCAGTATTTGCAATCTATGGCAGACTAGAATCTCCACTTCCTTCTTAGGCATGCATTGATTTTTTTTTTTAATGTCATGTTTTTCAGAATTTTATTGTGGCCCAGTGATTGGGCAGTGGGGGCAATTGCGATATTCTGCATTAGGCAGTAACATTTGACATTTCATGCAGGAAAACCATTTTACAAGGCAGGGGAATCTACAAAAATAGT
The DNA here is from genome assembly GCF_032191835.1 of Heteronotia binoei. Taxonomy (NCBI): domain Eukaryota; kingdom Metazoa; phylum Chordata; class Lepidosauria; order Squamata; family Gekkonidae; genus Heteronotia; species Heteronotia binoei. The sequence continues at coordinate 8,067,186 of NC_083239.1, read as the reverse complement.
AATCTGAATTCCCAGGTTAGAGGCACATTATGGCTGCTTCTCAAATCAAATTTAGCTTGTACAGCCCACAAGCAAAACCTTTGTACAGGGCATGAGAAGACTGGTTCTCCCCCCAGGACTCCTTCCTGGCTCCAAAATTCCTTCTTTAAAAGTGCATCAACATTTTTTTACCCTGCCTTGTTTTCCAACCATGTATTTATTTATATAGCTAATTAGGGTCCCAATGGGGACCCAAAGTATCTTACAAAAGTACAAATAAACAACAGCTAAGACTGGTTCTGGATCCACTAGGTAGCCGGAGATAAAAACAGGGCCAATGCTGGCAGTGCAAAATCAGGTTAAAATATACTTTATTGCTCCATTAAATTTTTTTTTTAAATAGGAATTTTTTGTGAAATTTGAGTAATAAAGTATAATAATAATAATAATAATAACTTTTTATTTGTATCCCGCCCTCCCGGCAAGCAGGCTCAGGGCGGCTCACAACACATGAATACAGTATACAATAAAACCATGTGCAGTCAATTATAAATTCATATACAATTCAATATAAAATCATCCTTAAAAACATTAAAATTACATTAGAGTTAAGATTATGGTGCTATAATTAAGATCTTTCATAAATTCCAGTGATTAGAACATAAAACATAGGACGTATCCAACAGGACTTTCTGGCTCGGTTTATGTGAAGGCTGTTTTAAAGAGGTGGGTCTTACAGGCCCTGCGGAATTGATCTAAGCATCGCAGGGCCCGTACCTCCTCCAGGAGTTGGTTCCACAGTAGGGGGGCCGCTACAGAGAAGGCCCGATCCCGGGTGGACTTCAATCTGGCCTCCTTTGGCCCAGGGATATTCAGCTGGTTCTTACCAGCTGACCTCAGCGCTCTCTGGGGTTCATGCGGGGAGAGACGGTCCCTCAAGTAGGCAGGTCCTCGGCCATATAGGGCTTTAAAGTATATTTTTATCTGATTTTGCACCGTCAGGCTTGGCCTTGTTTTTTAATCTCCTGTGACTGGAAAGGCTCTTTATTTTCTTGTCACTCAAAGTTACACAGAAACAATCTGTGTTCAGTTTTGGGCACAATGGTTTAAGAAAGATATTGGAAAAGCTGGAACATCTCCAGAGGAGGACAAAGAAGGTGGTGAAGGGTCTGGAGACTGAGTCCTATGGAGAAAGATTGAAGGAGCTGGGTATGTTTAGCCTGGAGAGGAGGTGACTGAGAGGTGTTATGACAGCCATCTTCAAGAGGATGGAGCAAAGTTGTTTTCTGTTGCCCCAGATGTTGGACCAGAACCACTGGATTTAAATTAAATCAAAAGTTTTAGGCTGAATCTTAGGAAGAACCTCTTGGCAGAGTTTCTTAGTGGAACAGGCTTCCTTAGGAGGTGGCAGGCTCCCCTTCTTTAGAGATTTTTAAGCAGAGGCTAGATGGCCATCTGATAATAATGCTGATTCTGTTAATTAGGGGGATTATGAGAGGGACAGCCGGAAGGGATGAGTCTCTCTCGTGGCCCATTCTCACATTCCCAGGATAAAGGAAAGACAGGGCAGTTTCCATGTAAATACTCTATATAATAAATATTTTGAGATCAGGAAGGAATTTTCCTCCAGGCCAAATTAGCTGGGGATCCTCCAGGTTTTTTTGCCTTCCTCTGGGCATTGAGCAAGGGTCACTGGGGAGGAGGGGAAGGTAGTTGTGAATTTCCTGCTTGCACAGGCGGTTGGACTAGATGCGATTCCTTCCAGCTATGTTAATTTCCAGCTCAAAATGTTCCTTCTGGTTTATATTGATTAGAAGGGACTATATTAGAATTTATTTATCTGCCCAGCATTACTTTTAATAATCTCAGACTAGCCTTTACATCTATTCTGTTCCAGACCAATCCAGTAGCTTCGCTTGCTGGATGGACACTGCTCCCAGAAAGAGACAGCCTCACATTTTTGCATTTGCAGAGCTCCAGTTTGTTATGTTCTGTCTTGCCCCCTTTCTACAGAGCCTAGAATTGAATTTCTTGCAGTGATCTTGAAGGGCTTAAACCTTTCCTTAGAGGCAGAGAACGTGGAGTGCCTTTGTTTGCAGCCAAGAAAGTACTGGCTAAAGTTGTATCTGAACTGTGAGAAGTTTTAACACGATAACCACTTTTAAGATCGGCTTATTTTAATGTTGTTTACGATTTATATTTTATACCCTTTGTGATTGATTGTAACAGCCTTTGGCTATAAACAATAAACGCTATCACCACTCATGGTAACAAGAGTGCAAATCATGGACTCAGAGCCCTTCGGTCTAAGAGCCCAGATCTTACATTGCTTTGCTATATATTGCCTTCAAGGCAGCTTGCAAAATCAACCCCACCCCACCAATACTCAAAAAGTAATAATGTGCCAGCAAACAGATATTGCTTTAGTATCTACTCTGCAATCCTGAGGGTCTTCCAGCTTCTAAGAACAAATAAAAGCCACTTCCTGTAATGGCCCCGTCCTGGTGGAACCAGCTGCCGGAAGAGGTAAGGGCCCTGCGGGACCTTGTTCAATTCCGCAGGGCCTGTAAGACAGTCCTCTTCCGGCTGGCCTACAACTAACCAGCACTGAAACTGAGTGTAGCTGTAAGACCGCCGTATGTCTTGAATGTTTTAAGTATAACTATGTGATGTCTAGATTTTTAGTAGGTAAATTGTGAATGATTTAATTTTTATGCATAATTTTATATTTTTATGTTAGATTTTACATGTTGTAAGCCGCCCTGAGCCACTTGGTGGGAAGGGCGGGATATAAATTACAAATAAATAAATAAATAAACTTCCATTAATAAGACTGAGTCTGGGCTTGATGCGGGGGTGTCTGGCTACTTCCTTTCGTCCCCTCTGGTGGCCCCTTGGATGGCCATTGGAAGCTGCCCTCTTTGTCCTGGCAAAACTGCATTGCTTCCCCCCCTCCCCCTTCTGTGTTCCTTCATAATTTCTGCTGCGGTTAACCAACCCTCATTTTTTGGCCCCCAGAGCAAGCTGCACATGGAAGGTTTTCGCAGCCTGAAGGAAGGAGAAGCTGTTGAGTTCACTTTCAAGAAATCTTCCAAGGGTTTGGAGTCTATCCGAGTGACTGGTCCCGGGGGAGTGTTCTGTATTGGCAGCGAGCGGAGACCAAAGGGCAAGAACCTCCAGAAGCGCCGGTCTAAAGGAGATAGGTGAGACCTGAGCCAGGCACATGCTCCAGAGTTCAAAAAAGGCACATTGGTTAACAGGAAGAGGAAACTCGTGTTTTTCAGGTGGTAAACCACTTGTAAGACCAGAAGCCCCCAGTCTCAGAGAGCCTGTAAGGCATTTTTGGAATTTTGGGAACAGATAGTGGGTGCCAGAAGAAAATGGCTTCTATGGAGTTGGAGAGATCAATCACAAAATGGCTGTTTTGGGGACTAAATCCAATCACAAAACATTGGAAGCTTTCACAAAACCTTAAGACAGTTCCAAGCCAGGCTTCCCTGTATGATGAAGGCAGCTGTTTCTGAGGAAGTGTTCCCTGAACACACAAAGCGTGGCATCCAGGTTTCTTCTGACGCTATCTGTAGGCACAAAACCCTTGGGTGTTTTTTTCTTAGGTGTTTTTTTCCCCCTTTTAAGATGCTTTGTGGGAGAAGCAAGTGGGTACTAGAAACACATTGGGAATTACTGTACTAGACCACTGTGAGTAAGACTCCTGTTTTGTCAGGGAGATTTAGGACTAGTTCACATGTGCAAAAGAAAGATGTGGCAGAATGCTGAAATGCTAGGACACACTGCACCACCACCTTAGCCTGGACTGCTGGCTAAGGAAGAAGATTCTGAAGATGTTGACTGTAGTAGTGGATGCCACATTTCTTGCTTGGCTGATGGAATTCACACATAGGCAGAGAGAGAACTCTGGCAGTTCTTCAGTTAGGACCTGCAGGCTTCCAAAGAGGAAAGAGAGTCTCCCGGCTTCTTACGTTTAGACCATAGAGTACTGACTCAGTTTCAGTTTGGTTCCAACACCACAACATTTTCCACAGCTCCCTCCTATGGTCACTGGTCCTTCCTTTGCAGAAGAGAATTCCCTCTCCTTTTTATAAAATAAGCAGCAGATGCAAATTTCAAGGAAAAGAGCCCCAAACTCAAGAGGGAAAGGTCAGAGGTCAGAAACACCCTGGGGCTGAATAGCATGGACCAATACCCCCATTCTGTGAGCCATGTGTCTTCAGGGTGGAGCTGCATGGCTGGTTGGGAGGTTTTCCCTAGCAAAAAAAAATCCCTTTGTACAGCTAGATTGTGTTACTCAGAAGAGACTCTTACAACGGCTGTGTGTATTAGGGAAATGTGTGCCTTCAATAGAGTCAAACATTGGCCTAGTATTGTCTGTTTGGCTACCAGGGGCTGTCCATGTTCATTAGACAAATTTACTATCCAAAATCATTTCCTTGCATATGTTAGAGAACTCAGCTTGGGACTTGTGCACGTAAACGTGCACTCTGCTCTTGGACTGTGATCATTCCTCATGAGGAATGGTGTGCGAGAGTGAACAAGTTAAGGTTTTGCCTTTTTTTAGCAGCCTCTTTAACAAGCAGGCTCTCTCCTGTTTTAAATGGTTCACAATATGGTGGAAGAGTACGGTTGCCCTCTGGTGGTGTAGCTATGTACTTTCAGACCAGCATGGATGCTCCCTGGATTTATGTATTTCCACTTACTTATAAAAGCATTCGGTTGATTTTTACAAGCTTCGAGAAATGGGGGGGAAATTGCATTTATGCATACATGCATGGGCTGTGCTCAGATTTGCCTTATTAATAAATTTAACTGCATTAAGATAAAAAATCTCCCAAACAAGTATCCAAAGTGGCACTTGTGCACGCACAAATTAAACCCAGCCATGCAAGAAAATTAAGAACATTAAAAAAGGAATTGTCAACCAGTAGCAGAAACTCATGCTAAAAGAACTTAAACCAATAGTAGGTTAAAATGACTAAATCAGGCTGCTTTAGAAGCAGGAAAAAGCGAGCATCCATTAAGCTAAATTTAACTGTTATCATCAAAGATTTCAGGTTTTCACGGCTGGTAACATCATTAGGGTTTGTAGAGTCTTTCGGGATCAAGTGCCGTGTTCTACTGGAGAAAGTTTTCCTTCCAGATGTAAGCTGAGAAGGAAATAATAAGCTGAGAACGAAACGTCTGGAAGGAAAACTTTCTCCAGTAGAACACGGCACTTGATCCCGAAAGACTCTACAAACCCTAATTAACAGTTATCATTCAGACTTACGGTTGCCAGGTCCCTCCGAGTCCCCAGCTAGGGATTTTTTTTTGGGGGGGGGTGGTGTGGGAGGGAGCAGAGCAGTCCAAACATGATGACATCAAACCAAAGAGACGTCATCACATTGGGGATGAGGGTTCCGCATATTTGCACTCCGAGTTGTGATTGCGACTTGGGTTGCAGGTGTGCACCGCCCTCTGCTCTCCCCAAAGCATTTAAAGCAGGGGTCCCCAACCCCTGGGCTGTGGACTGGTCCGTGGCCTGTTAGCAACCAGACCATGAGTTGTGTAATTATTTCATTATATATTACAATGTAGTAATAATAAGATGGCATTGGATTTATATCCTGCCCTCCACGCCAAATCTTAAGAGTGGCTCACAATCTCCTTTATCTTCCTCCCCCACAACAGACACCCTGTGAGGTAGAAGAAGATGATGGATTTATATCCCGCCCTCCACTCTGAAGAGTCTCAGAGCGGCTCACAATCTCCTTTCCCTTCCTCCCCCACAACAGACACCTTGTGAGGTAGAAGAAGATGGTGGATTTATATCCCGCCCTCCACTCCGAAGAGTCTCAGAGCGGCTCACAATCTCCTTTCCCTTCCTCCCCCCCCCCAACAACAGACACCCTGTGAGGTAGATGGAGATACTGGATTTATATCCCGCCCTCCACTCCGAAGAGTCTCAGAGCGGCTCACAATCTCCTTTACCTTCCTCCCCCACAACAGACACCCTGTGAGATAGATGGAGATACTGGATTTATATCCCGCCCTCCACTCCGAAGAGTCTCAGAGCGGCTCACAATCTCCTTTACCTTCCTCCCCCACAACAGACACCCTGTGAGATAGATGGAGATACTGGATTTATATCCCGCCCTCCACTCTGAAGAGTCTCAGAGCGGCTCACAATCTCCTTTCCCTTCCTCCCCCACAACAGACACCCTGTGAGGTAGAAGAAGATATTGGATTTATATCCCGCCCTCCACTCTGAAGAGTCTCAGAGGGGCTCACAATCTCCTTTCCCTTCCTCCCCCACAACAGACACCCTGTGAGGTAGAAGAAGATATTGGATTTATATCCCGCCCTCCACTCTGAAGAGTCTCAGAGGGGCTCACAATCTCCTTTCCCTTCCTCCCCCACAACAGACACCCTGTGAGGTAGAAGAAGATATTGGATTTATATCCCGCCCTCCACTCTGAAGAGTCTCAGAGCGGCTCACAATCTCCTTTCCCTTCTTCCCCCACAACAGACATCCTGTGAGGTAGAAGAAGATATTGGATTTATATCCTGCCCTCCACGCCAAATCTTCAGAGTGGCTCACAATCTCCTTTATCTTCCTCCCCTGCAATAGAGACACCCTGTGAGGTGGGTTGGACTGAGAGAGCTCTCCCCAGAAGCTGCCCTTTTAAGGACAACTCCTGCAAAGCTATGGCTGACCCAAGGCCATCCCAGCAGCTGCAAGTGGAGGAGTGGGAAGTCAAACCCGGTTCCCGCAGATAAGAGTCTGCGCACTTAACCACCACACCAAAATAAAGTGCACAATTGTATCATCTCAAAACCACCACCCCCCCTCCATGGAAAAATTGTCTTCCACAAAACTGGTCCCTGGTGCCGAAAAGGTTGGAGACCACTGATTTAAAGGATACTTCTAAATGCTTTGAGGGGGAGGGGTGGAGGGTGCGCATGTATGCAGTCCAAGACTTGAAATTGCAGTTTGGATTCCAATTGTGCATGCACACCTCCTTTCTTTAGGGAGGGACGGTGGCTCAGTGGTAGAGCATCTGCTCGGGAAGCAGAAGGTCCCAGGTTCAATCCCTGGCATCTCCAAAAAAGGGTCCAGGCAAATAGGTGTGAAAAACCTCAGCTTGAGACTCTGGAGAGCCGCTGCCAGTCTGAGAAGACAAGACTGACTTTGATGGACCGAGGGTCTGATTCAGTATAAGGAAGCTTCATATGTAGGAGGGACGGTGGCTCAGTGGTAGAGCATCTGCTTGGGAAGCAGAGGGTCCCAGGTTCAATCCCTGGCATCTCCAAAAAAGGGTCCAGGCAAATAGGCGTGAAAAACCTCAGCTTGAGACCCTGGAGAGCTGCTGCCAGTCAGGGGAGGGATGGTGGCTCAGTGGTAGAGCATCTGCTTGGGAAGCAGAAGGTCCCAGGTTCAATCCCTGCCATCTCCAAAAAAGGGTCCAGGCAAGTAGGCATGAAAATCCTCAGCTTGAGACCCTGGAGAGCCACTGCCAGTCTGAGAAGACAATACTGACTTTGATGGACCGAGGGTCTGATTCAGTATAAGGCAGCTTCATATGTTCTCCCTGAAAGCATTTAAAAATACCTTTAAATGCTTTGGGGGAGATGGGGGATCATGCATGTTTACACTCCAAGCCTTGATTGCAGCTTGGAGTGCAAGAACATACGACCCCCCCCAATCTCGGCATCAAGGAAGAAGAGGGGGACACACCAGCAGTGGAATTTGGGGGCAGGGCTTTCCCCTGCTGGCCACCAGCAGGTTGAAGCCCCCAAAAGAGGGGGGGGGGTCCCTGCTGGGACCTGGGGGGTGGCAACCCTATTCAGACTATTTGAATACAAAGGGCAAAAACAGACACACTATGGAATCATCCAAAAATCTGGGCAAATAAAACTTTTAAAAATTAGGTGCAAACAAACCAGTGAGGGTGGGGGGGGGACATACATAAACTGATGTGCCAACTCAGAGACGTCTCTGGGTCTGACCATCCACTTGATTTGAAAGATGAGGGCTGATGCCAATTTTAATTGAAGAGCAGATTCATATGGGAGAAGGCAGTCCTTCAAATGTCCTGGTCCCAAGCTGTTTAGCTGGTTGGGGCAAGGAAAGTTCTTAGTGGGCTATGCCAGCTCCTTTTCAAAAGCTCTTCTGAACAATTAAGTCTCTGAGAAGAGGAACCTAGCAATTTTGGCAGGAAGTTCACACCAATGAGCATTAAATCCTCCAGAGAGAAGGTTTTAAGTGTGTAAGTTCATACAGGAGTCAAAAAGTATGCCAACTCAAAGAACTCCTGGAGGGCAAATATCCTGCAGTTACTCTTAGAATAGCTAAATTTGGTTAGTTGGCTCTCTTTTGCTGGAGAGCCAGTTTGGTGTAGTGGTTAAGTGTGCGGACTCTTATCTGGAAGAACCGGGTTTGATTCCCCACTCCTCCACTTGCACCTGCTGGCATGGCCTTGGGTCAGCCGTAGCTCTGGCAGAGGTTGTCCTTGAAAGGGGGGCAGCTGCTGTGAGAGCCCTCTCCAGCCCCACCCACCTCACAGGGTGTCTGTTGTGGGCGGGGGGAGGTAAAGGAGATTGTGAGCCACTCTGAGACTCTTTGGAGTGGAGGGCGGGATATATATCCAATATCTTCTTCTTCTTCGCCTTTAGGAAGAGAAAATTACTAGTAGCCTAAAATGCCGGAGTACGTATGTTTTAATGGCCATTGCTGTATATTTTTCAATTTTAAGAATATTATAATATTTTTTATCATGTTTTACAGATATCATTTGGATATGTATAGTTATCCCTTTTGTTTAAGATGCTGGCTTTTGCTGTTAACAAAATCTTATCTATCTTCAATTTATTTTGATTTTTTCCCCCTTAAAAGTTTTTGAAAATAAATAGTTATAGGATTCCTGCAGTCTTTAACTTTTTCCTCTTCTGTTGTTGCCCTTCTAGATGTTACAACTGTGGTGGTCTGGATCATCATGCCAAAGAATGCAAGCTCCCACCTCAGCCAAAGAAATGCCACTTCTGCCAAAGCATTACCCACATGGTTGCCAACTGCCCTGTCAAAATGCAGCAGTCACCCAGTTCTCAGGGAAAGCCTGCCTACTTCCGGGAGGACGAAGATATGCACAGCTCACCCTTTCTTCCCGAAACCAGGGAATGATGCTGGGAAATCAGTTGGAGCTACTGGATCACTGGGGCTTCAGGGCATCAAGTCAGCAAAGAAGGGGAAGCAATGAACAACTTCTGCCTCCAGGTTTTGTGGGGGCAGGTACTGGACAAGGGGGCAGCAGCTTTTGAATCTCTTAAGAATTTGGCACAGGGGAAAAGGCCAGAAAGTTCAGACAAAACTGTTATGTTGGTCCACAGCCCATTTTCTGCTTCAGAGGAGGACTGTGAATCTCCACCTAAAATGTCAACTGGCCAATTCAGCTTATGTTGGGTGCTGTTTGTTTCCTGGAATTCTCCTGTCTGCACAGCCCACAATACCAATTTTAAGCACAAGTGCTGTGAGTTTTGAGCCTTTCCTGGTATTGTGTCTAACCCTAACCCATTAGGTGAAAAATCTGCTGCTCCCATCCCTTACCTGCTTCCCTCACCTCTGCCTTTAATTTATTTTGCTCCCGTGGACAGCTGGACTTGCCGTGCGAGACACGGGAGGGCATCCCTACCTGCTCTGAAGCCAACGTGATATAAAACCTGCACTCAGATGTGCGCGAACGACGTATCTGTGGGTTCGTTTTTCTTTATCGTCCATGTTTGTTGGATTTTTTTAAAAAATATAAATATTCTGTTTTGTATTTTTGTATATTTTAATCTTTAAAGAGTTAAAGGAAGAAAAAAGAAAAGGACATTACTGCAATGTATTCTCAGGTATTCTCAAACATCTCAGGGATGGAAGGACCTCAGTAGCTTCTGGGGCTGGACAGAGTGGAATCATACAGTTTTAAATTTGGGGCATTGTAAAATTGTACAGCACAAAGGAAAACTCTGCGTTTTTTAAAACTGTAGCTCCGTCTTGACATCTGTTTGATGTTTTTTTGATGCTGCATTTTAAACAGAATCTTCTTCCCCCTCTAGTTGTGTTTGCATGGAGACTGAAGAGCTGAGGGAGGGCTGCATCCAGTAGGAATTGTGTCCTGCGTGGTCAGTTCAAATCCCCATCCATTTTAAAAGGGCTTATGTAGGATTGCTCCCTGCTGGATCGTGTGCTTGGACTATTCACTGGATAAACATTAAGTCTGATTGCAGAGGGAAATGCACAGCAAAGAGGCCTGAAGCTTGGAGATTCGTGTTCCACTGGAGTTTGTTCCTTGACAATATCTCCACCCTTTCCCCTTCTAAACGTCCATCCATTCTTAAGACTTTCAACGTCTCTCTTGCTGTCTCTTCATTGACTAGGCACATTTCCATCTCATTTCTTCCCATGCCATAATCCAGTTCTTCCACCCTTGTAAAATCTTGGAAGGGTTGCTATGGTTCTTCCCAAGGGTGATCCTTCTGTCAGGCAAGGTGGGTCAACAGATCTGAGCCACCGCTGGAGGGCGGCAGAGTGAGAAAGGAGGCCTCTTAAATGCTGGGTGCCCACTCTGTTCGGTAAGTTCTTTGGCACATTTCTCATCAAAGCTATCTGCTAAGGTATTTTTCAGCTATTTCCTTTCAATGAGGTTTGCACTGGAGAATTTGTAGATGTCTATATTTGCTAGGGTGTAGTCTGCGTTTCCACCTTCAGTGTTCAAAGTGTTTTAGACCGCCTTTCTGTATAATCTCCACTGTCTCTCATTCTGTGCCCATGTTACTGGGGAATTCCAGGTTTCTGGAGCATCTTCTTGTAGTGAAACCTCATTAAGAATGTCTCAAGAGAAGTGAACTGTTGTAGCCAAAGACTTGCCAATGAACGGCTCTTCGAAATCTCAAGCTGCTTCAGCTGTATCTCTTCCATTTGTTCCTTTTCATTCTTACCACTATGGTAAGTCAGGACTTGCGGTTTTCTTGTTCTTGCTCATGGAAGTTGTCCCCCCCCCTAAAAAGAACCTTCAGGTGGTAATGCAGAAATGTTGTCTTGACCTGCTGACACTTGGGTCCACCACTTCTACCAAGTGCATTGTGAAACTGAGGGGGAGGGAAGTTAGCTACCATTACAGCTGCCTTTAAGTGACCCATGGTACAAATGATATGATATGCTTGGTAGCTTCCCTTGTCCTCAGGATTCTAGGAGCTTGAAGGAGTTGAGAAAGGAATGGCATAGCATCTCCTTAAAAAACAAAACAAGAAGGAACCATTGGATGTCCCTAGCAGTGAGAGGTACTTCTGAGGTGTGGAGCTGTACATAGTCCCCAGCGCAAAGGGAAAGAGGAACCAGTGTTTCAAGAGTTCCCGTCAGCACTATGCAGGATGACTTTGCTCAGTGTAGGATAGGATAGTTGACATAAGGGCTTTTCGAATGCTACAGTGACACATGCCAGGAACTCACTAGCTAGGCCCTTTCAAGATGCATGGTCACCCCGTGTGAGCAATGGGCAATAGACATATTTACCATGTGTGTACAATCTTGGTGCATACAAACTGACCTGGAGTTTTCAGGGGGTCATGTTGAGCCATGTGGAGGCTACATGCGCATGGTAAATACGCTTGTTGTCCCCTTCACACAACATTGGGCCTGCGCTCATCAGGAGGATCGTAGATTGTGTATATCCTGATGTGAGTGGCTGGTTGGCTCCTGGGGTCGCAATGTTTGAAAAGGGTTGTGGTGGACAGGATCAGGGCTCAATTTGTAGTAGGAGCTCCTTTGCATATTAGGTCACCCCCCCTGATGTAGCCAATCCTCCCAAGAATTTACAGTAGGCCCTGCACTAAGAGCCCTGTAAGCTCTTGGAGGATTGGCTACATCAGGGGTGGCCTAATATGCAAAGAAGCTCCTGCTACAAAATGAGCCCTGGACCAGGATACAGGGAAAGCTGGTTTCCTTGAATTTGAGACAAGAACGGAGATTAGGGTAGAGTCAGATCTTGTGATTCGGAGCAACAAAGATAGTCCTAACTGTCGGTGTGTACCTGAGTAAAGGATTTTGAGAAGAAGCTTTAAAAGAGCGGGACTACTACATCTGTGATTTCTGATGCATTAGCCAACTGCCATATGGCCAAATGTCCCCCCAAAACATCAAGCCACTTCAAATGTCTAGTGATTTCCACTTCTATATGCACTGTTCTCCCCCCCCCCTTTTAAAAAAGGTTTTATAGCTCACATCAGAGTTCCATGTGCTCTTCCTTGCTGTGCTGACTATTAATGTTTTTGCTAAAGAAGGAGTGCAGGCTCAGGATCTGAAATTATTGGGAGTCACAAAGCCAAGCAATCAAATCTGAAATATTAAACTATACTGGATATTCTGATTTCTCTTGTTGGGGACACTGTTTCTCCCTCTCTGTTTTTTGCTTTAGAGGAGGAGAGAGTGGTGACAAGATATACCCAGGGCATTAGTTCTGAAATTGCAGTAGAATTCTTTGTGTATCTACCTCAGGATAACTTCTCTGTGTCAATGGGGCCAAATGCAATAGAATGCATTCACAAACATGGCTTTCTCTGGGTTGACTGTAGGTAGGTTGATTGTTCCCTAGGGTGTGAATCAAAAGGTGAAAATACTGCCCCTTCTAATTTTGTATCTTCTTTAAAGACTCGAAGTAGAATTTCCCCCCACACCCTGGTCCCTTTCTTAGGAGTATAGTATGTGTAAATATCCTAGCGTAAATCTTTCTGCTTTCTTTCCAGGTTCCTGTTGATGATTGTTTACAGAATTTAAGGGGGGGAAATAGCCAAAGTTAGCGATAGGCATTTGCAAGGGGGGGGGGGAGGCGGTTGTCCTCTGTCCCTCACCTCTTTGCAGCTTTGCCATGTGAAAACTGGTGATGTTCTCAAAAGCCCCCTTCCCATCTCTTCCTAGGACCAAGGGGATTGTTGGGCTTCTGAAATGACAGTACTAGATTGGCAAGTCAACACTGAGTGCGGGAGAGTTGTTTTCCCTAGCTCTCTTGCAATACGGGTGAGGTTGGCTTGATTGCAGCCTCTCTAAGCTTGGAACGTGTTAAATCAGTCATTCCAGGGATTGTAAATGGTGCCTAGAATTCCTGCCCACTTGGTCTTGCAAATAAAATCACTGCTCGGAACAGGCAGTGTTTAGCCAGCAACGGACACTATGCATTATGGGTAAACAGTGTGAATGGCAAGCAGGTTAACAGCCCGCTTGCACTCAGGGTCACTGTGGACTGCTAGGAAGCACTGAATGTATTGGGGGGGAGGGGGGGCAAGGACTTATTGAGTGACCGTGTGATTGTGTATTAGGAGACAAAACGAATGTAACTCCGTGTTTACTGCTAGCAACCAAAGCTTGATTTTGTGTCAAATTCTTGATTTTTTAAAAAATGAAATGTGTGGGGGGGTGAATAATAGGATGTCTGTATGGTGCTTTGTGTGTATGGGGGAATAAAAGGGATCTTGTCTGGGCTGCTGGACTCTTGTCCATGCAAGCAGCTTTCCTGCTGATTTATGTTGTGTGGTGAGTCCAAAATCACTGCATGTTTCTCTCTTACCCCCTCCTCCTGATTTTCATTCTTGTACCCATTATGGAAAATGATGGAACTTAATAAAGATTATAAATAATGACCTCCTCTGCCTCTCCTTCCTTTATCAAAGTTCCCTTGAAGCCAAGAGTGTATATGGAGCCACTAGATCAAGGGTTGGGCTGGAGGTGTGAGTTCTGCCTAGCTTTTCCGTGGGCGCAAGGAGGAAGCAGTAGTTTTTGTGGATTTCTTCTTTCCACAGAAGACCTCTGATCCCCCTCCAAAGCTATACCCAGGGATCTTGTCCCTCTGGGAGCTGATTTTCACGGGGCATTTTGGGCATCTGTAATGGGAGGGGAGAATTGACAAAAAATGGCCCCTTTGCCAGGCAGAATCCAAGCCATTGTCTTGAACTTTTGTTCAGCCATGAGTTGATTTGATAGTTTTAGAGATCAAGTTGTACAAACCATTAAGGTCAGTGGAGTCAAAGAGTAACACAAGGCCTGTGCAGCCATTAGGCAAGAGAAGGCAATCCGTCTCAGGTCATAGATTGCAGTTGCACCGTTTGAAGGGGGAGAGAGAAATTGAAGAAGAAGATATTGGATTTATACCCCGCCCTCCACTCCGAAGAGTCTCAAAGCGGCTCACAATCTCCTTTCCCTTCCTCCCCCACAACAGACACCCTGTGAGGTGGGTGGGGCTGGAGAGAGCTCTCACAGCAGCTGCCCTTTCAAGGACAACCTCTGCCAGAGCTATGGCTGACCCAAGGCCATGCCAGCAGGTGCAAGTGGAGGAGTGGGGAATCAAACCCGGTTCTCCCAGATAAGAGTCCGCACACTTAACCACTACACCAAACTGGCTCTCCAGTTTGTTTGGTTTGGTCTGTTTAGTTACCTAGTAGAATACCTATCTGTGTGAAGTATATTAAGAGAGTGTCCCAGGGCCCAAAATGAGTTTCTCTGACCTGACACAACAAATTTCTGTCAGAAACCCACAAGTCTTGAAAGCAAAATATGAGTGTTACAGCCCTGTGAAGATGATTAAATCCATGCAGAGCAGCCAGCCATAACTACAACGTAGGGTTTTGCCAACCTGGCAGATCCTCCATGTTTTGCAGCGACACCTGCCTTTTAAACGAATAATAATTTGGGAATAAACACCTCCTCCCCAAAATTTAGGAGCAACATTTGCACAAAAACCAAACTGTTAGGGGTGCCATTTTAGATTGCCATAGTAATGCATTATGCAGTGTGATGTCTGCCGGTGGTGGGCAGGTGCCCACCAGAATGAGACAAGGGGGAGGCATCTTACTAGGGTTGCCAAGTCCAATTCAAGAAATATCTGGGGACTTTGGGGGCGGAGCCAGGAGTCTTTGGGGGCGGAGCCAGGGGACATTGGGGGTGGAGCCAGGGACAAGGGTGTGACAAGCATAAATGAACTCCAAGGGAGTTCTGGCCATCACATTTAAAGGGACAGCACACCTTTTTAAATGCCTTTCTTCCACAGGAAATAATGAAGGATAGGGGCACCATCTTTTGGGGCTCATAGAATTGGACCCCCTGGTCCAATCGTTTTGAAACTTGGGGGGTATTTTGGGGAGAGGCACTAGATGCTATACTAACAATTTGATGCCTCTCCCTCAAAACATAGCTCCCCCAGAGCCCCCAATACCCACAGATCAATTCCCCATTATTCCCTATGGGAATTGTTCTCCATAGGGAATAATAGAGTGCCCAGTAGACATTTCCCTCCCCTCCATGCTTTCTAAAGCGGGCGGAGGGCCTCCAAACCAGGGAATCCCCTGCCCCCTCCCTCTCTCACACACAAATACTTACTGGGTCTTGTTCCTGCAGAACTTTTCTTGCTCTGAAAACGAAAGCAAAACAAAGGGAGGGGCCCTTCTCCGAAACCCTTTCTGTTTCCTGCTTCCTGCTCAGCCGTAAAGGCACATATTTTAAAAACGGAGCTGCAGGAGCTCTAAAACTACATGGTGATTCTGGGGGGCGGGGCTTCCTCCACCAGCCAGCTGGCTGGGGGCGGGGAGAAGCCTGTAAAAACGGGGGGATCCCCCGCTGGGACCTGGGGATTGGGAAGCCTACATCTTACAGAAGAAGGAAATGGGGGGGGGGGGGAAGCTAGAGGAGGAGGAGAAAACAATGTCTTCTCCCCATTGATTTATTGTGTGTGTCCCCAGTTGTTCTGTTCTATTTCTAAAACAAGATAGATATGATTGTGGCCAGGGATAGCTTACCCATTCCCTGTCACTGAGGGCTGGAGCCTTCAGAAAATCCACTCCGTGTTTTGGTATCCTCCATGAATTCCCGAATCTGGACTTCCAAGCCAGGGTTTCTTTAGAGCCGTCTCTAATCCTGGGCGAACCACTTTGAAGGACTCTAGCGGGGTTTTCCTGTTTGTGTCAGTTTTGTTCTGATTTTTACTTCAGACTCTGGTCTGTGTGAAAAGCACAGTGCCGCTTGGTAAATGCAGCATTTTGCATTGGTGATTAATTGTGAATTTTTATTGAACACTGGATGAACTTTGCAAAACCAGCCGAGAGCTATGAATAGCACACATGCTTGTGTTGAATCGGGTACTCTTTTCTAAAAAGGGATCTTGCCAGGGTTCTAATACAAATTATGACACAAATCACTGGTGCTATCCTTCTTTAAAGTTCCCTAGGGCTTCCCATTGAATTCTTAGACCCCACTGGGCTAAACAGAGACAGAGGCAGGAAATCTACCGTGCCTGGATAACAGTGTGACTTCAGTAGGTTCTTCCATATTTATTTGTACTCTGCTCTTATCTCCTAAGAGCGATTCAAAGCGGCTTAAAATGTTGATCTTCCCCTTTTCATTTTATCCTCATAATAAACCCCCTTTGTGGTAAATTAGGCTGAGAGAGAGAGAGAAAGACTGTTCCAAGATCACCCAGGAAGCTCCCATGACAGGGAGCACATTTGAACTGGGGTCTCGGATCCTAGTCTGACAATCTAACCACTGTGTCACACTGACTTTTTGCACTGCCCTGCTAGTTTCTGCTGGTGATTTTATTAATACCTTTTGGTAATTTTGTTTTCTGTGATTTTATTATCACTTCTCCAGTTCTAAACTGCCTGAAGAGCTGAATGCTACAAGCAGAACCTTACCAAAGAGCCAAACAGCTGCCTACCAATTCAACAGCCAACAATAAAATAAGAAGGACCAACTGGCAGAAGCCACAAATGTATGAACACTTTTGTGGTATAGTGGTTAGAGTGTCAGACTAGGTTCTGGGAGACCCAGATTTGAATCCCCACTCCACCTTTCAGCCTAACCTACCTCATAAGGTTGTGAGGATACTAAGAGGAAAAGAGAATAATTAGGGTTTGTAGAATCTTTCGGGCTCAAGTGCCGTGTTCTACTGGAGAAAGTTTTCCTTCCAGACGTTTCGTTCTCAGCTGCGGAGAACGTCCTCAGTGGCGTTGCAGCCGGAGCAGGCGCTCTGACCTTCTTGGCTGCTGTGCCACTGAGGATGTTCTCCGCAGCTGAGAACGAAACGTCTGGAAGGAAAAACTTTCTCCAGTAGAACACGGCACTTGAGCCCAAAAGATTCTACAAACCCTAATGATGATGCCAGCCGTGAAAACCTGAAATCTTTGATAAAGAGAATAATGTAAGCAGCTTTGGGTTCCCATTGGAGAGAAAAGTAGGATATAAATGAAGTAACTAAAGTACATAAAGACACGAGCAGAGCCATCCTGTGTTATGTCTGTACAGCGGTGGCTGGCCATAGCACAGCTGTGACTGTTAGTCGCCTCCCTCATGGGAAAGTTACGTGGCAGCCAAACGCGAAGAAAAAGCGCCCCGTCAGTGTTGCTGGGCACTGCTTGGTGTCTGTGGTATTTCCACCGCAGCGTTCTGTCCCAGCGTTGTTGTTTTTTCAAATTTATATCCCGCCCTCCCTGATGGGCTCAGGGTGGCTAACAACAGTTAAAACAACATAAAACAGGAATGTCAAACATGTGGCTGGAGGGCCGAATCAGGCCCCCGAAGGACTCCTATCAGGCCCCTAAGCAACTGGCTGTCATCTGCTTCCTTCTTCCTCTCTGTTGCTTCCTTCTGCATCACAGCTTGCTTTGCAAGGCTTGCTCAATTAAACAGGAGCTATAGAGCAAAACCTCTATTTTCTCCATTGGCTGAGGTTTCTCCCTTGGGGAAGAGAGGGGGGGAGGCCAAGCTTGTTTTTCCAGCCTCTTTCGATCACACAGCAGATCTACTGAGCCAAGCCCCTCTTCCTTCTATTGGCTGAGGCTCCTGGTCCCCTGGGGAAGGAAGGAAAGAGTCAGAGCTTCCTTTGCCCAGTTCCCTGGATCCCATGGGAGAAATGCAAAGAAAACACCTTTAAAACCAACAAGTGCTGATGTTTTAAGCATGTTTAAGTTTAAAAATATATATATATTTAATTGTGTTAGTCTGTGTCCTTTAAAAAGTTTATACCTCTGCTTAAATAGATACACACATGGCCTGGTCCATCAAGGGTCTCATTTATGTCAGATCCAGCCCTCATAACAAATGAGTTCGACGCCCCTGACATAAAATATTAAAACAAAATATACAATAAAACAATTCATACATTGTACAATAATTAAAATTAGAAGTGGAATTCTAGCAGGAGCTCCTTTGCATATTAGGCCACATACCCCGATGTAGATAATCCTCCTTGAGCTTACAAAAAAGAGCCTTGTAAGCTCTTGGAGGATTGGCTGCATCAGGGGTGTGTGGCCTAATATGCAAAGGAGCTCCTGCTAGAATTCCACCCCTGATTAAAACCAAGATGCACAGTGATGTTTATTTATTTGTTCGATTTATATCCCGCCCTACCCCACCAAGGCGGGCTCAGGGCGGCTTACAATACAAAATGCTAACAATGAATCAGTTTAAAATACATTAATGATTATACAATAAAATACATAAAAATACATAAAACTCACATCGATATACTATGCTACCTCTTCCTTAAATTAATTCTTCAAGTATTCCAGTGTTCAATATTCTGATGTTCATAAGTTTAAATATTCAGGTATCCCGATATCAATCAATTGTATGCCAACCGGAAGAGGGCTGTTTTACAAGCCCTGCGGAACTGTTCAAGGTTCCGCAGGGCCCTCACCTCCTCCTCCTAATTATTTTGATGCTTCTGGTTCATTTATATTAATTCAGTGAGGATTGTCGGTGCTGCGGAATAATAGCCCCTCCCTTCAACCCTTAAAAGCAATTTTAAACAATTCGGTCTTACAGGCCCTGTGGAACTGTGGCAGGTCCCGCAGGGCCCTGGTTTTTTTCAGGGGGGGCATTCCACAGAGTGGGAGCTATTACTGAGAACGTTCTGGCGGTGGACAGTCGAACTTCTTTTGGTCCTGGGATCTTAAGGAGCTTTTGGGACCCCGAACATAGTGCTCTCTGGGTCACACATGGCGAGAGGCAGTCCCGAAGTTAGGTCCCAGGCCATATCGTTATTACCTGAAGGGGGTGGCATGAAAGACAGGCAGGACCAATGGGAGTCAAGAGTTAGCGGGGGGGTGGGGCTGAGCCAAGTGTCTGTCACTTGGTAGGGGATGGAGAGGGGCAGGCCACAGAAATCGCACTCCTCTGCAGCACCCCCCTCTTTTAAAAACCATCTCCTGTCAGAAGCCCCAGCCACCTGTCAGTGAAGAGGGGGGCATCACTGCCTCACAGGCACCCTACGGTGGTACTCTGCGCACAGGGCCCCTGGGGGCCATGGCATAATAGAATGTGGACACCTACACTGTGTCACCCACATCCATTGCTATGGCAATTCCCTGATCCCATGGATGTGTACAGCAACAGCATTTTCATTGTCCTGCAGGGCATCAGGGGGTCCCTAAACCCGTTCACTGATGGGGAGGCAATGCAGAGGGCATACTCAACATCTCTGGAAGGCAGTAGCCCTCGTCCTGGCAGGCAGAGGGGACGGCAGGGTTGGCAGTGGCAGGTGCCCTGGGGCAGGTGTTCCTAAGCCAGGTTGTTGTGGCTGCTGGGAGGGAGAGGATTCTGACCCCTTGCTGGGTCCCTTTTGCACAGGGCCCATGTCCAACACAGCCCATACTGCCCACCCTTTCATCCAGGTGGGTGGCAATTGAGCGGGAGCAGCTGGAGAGCTTTCATGAGTGGCAGGAAGCCTTTTCCAGGGGGCAGCAATGGATGGAGGGACTGACAGCATCAGTCACAGCAGCAGCTGCTGGGGCTTCTTGCCATAGCAGAACTGCGGCAGGCCCCGCATCTTGCAGAAGATCCCCTGAGGTTCCTGGCCACTGGTGTCAGCGAAGGGGCATTGAAGTTTCAACAATGAACAGCCTTGATTTTGTTTAAAACAAAGTTTCCATTTATTGATTACAGCAATGCTATTCACTGCGCAGGTTCATTGATACTAATAACGAGAGGGGTGCAAGCATGAGCATTTATGGATACACATCAAAGCATAGGGGTTTTAAATCACTTCCCATAATAAAACTGGGGCTCCTCTGTGGAGAATAGCCAGTGCGCCTATCTGTTATCTCCCACCTACATACTCTGTCTCTCCACCCCTGCTATGGCCTTGTTTGTCTCTGCCAGGCGCCTGGGAACCGGCTAGATGTTTTGCACTTCAAAAGACCTTTGGCACCTCCGTTCCCTCCTCCCGGCCATCCTTCACATTCCTCTACAACACTGGGGTTAGTACAGCAAAAAGTTATAGGGTTAGTTAGCAGTAAATAAACATTTCAGGCAATAAAGTAAACTTCAATGTATACAAGCTGACAACTGGCTCCTTCCAGGGGGTTATGGTGGATGTCCTGGTCCTGGGCTAGCCGCTGTCTGCACAGCTTTCTGAATGCTGTGCTGGTGCGCCTTTAGGAGCATGTGCACTTCCCCACCAAGGAGGGGGGGACCTGGCACTCACCAGTAGAGATGGGCATGAACTAACACATGAATTGAACAAATTTTGGCTTGTTCATGAAGCCGTGTTGGTGAGCTGAAGAGCTGCCACAAACTTTCACAAATTTGTTTTTGTATAAACAAATCTTATTATTCTGCAAGGTATTGTAACAATAATATTCATCTATTAATAGAAACTTCATAGGAATACATCACATTTTCCACCTCCCTCCCCCCCCCTTTTCGTGACCTCCACCTGTGCATTTTAAAAATTGCAAAAACAAACTAAAAGGTAATTTTCAAATTAAGAATCTTCATATATTAAAAAAACCACTCTAATATACCTATAGCAGAATAACTGTTCCTTTTAACTATAATCCTTATCAAACTAAGTTGGAAAAAAAGCTTATTTAATTAATTAACTGTAGTCTATTTGTTATCCCTCTAGCATTCAACTATTATCAAAGATCACCAAATGTCCTTTAACTTTCCATTGTTTTTCAACGTATTTTTGAAATTTACCCTACTCACTTTTAAATTTCTCTAAATCAAATTCTTTTAAGATTCTTGTAAGCTTGTCCATTTCACTCCAGTGCATAACTTTAATAATCCAGTTCCACGTTTCTGGTATTTTATCTTGCTTCCACCTCTGCGCATATAATGTCCTTGCAGCTGAAAGCATGTACCCAATTGTCGTTCTATCTTGTTTCGGAAATTTTTCCATTTGTAATCCCAACAAAAAGATTTCTGGTGCCTTCTTAATGTTATAACCCAAAATATTTGAAATCTCTTGCTGAATCATTTGCCAAAATTGTTTTGCCATTTCACTTTTCAATGGTACAGTCTTATAGAATGGAGCACGCCCTTTCAGATGAGCCCAAAATCGCTGTTCCCAGAAGCCCCAGAGTCAAGATATTAATATCTCCTTCAAAATGGTGTCCGTGGCTTTTCTGCCCCCCCTTTTTTTTTAAAACTTTTTCTTCTAGAATGCTCCAAACTTAGTTCCAATCATATAATCCAATAAATCCAATCTTCTAATTGAGATATTTGCCGGCTCTGCTAAATTTTAATGTCCCGTTGTATTTTTAAAATTTTTTAAACTTTTGACCTTCTTTCAATGATTATAGTCCTAGAGAAGGCTAGGAGTCCAAGAATTTTCCCTTCTCTTAATGGCCACTTCCTTCCTTTTTTGCCATGAAGCCTCGTTTTCTATGGTTAAGAAGTCTTGCAATACTTCTATGACGCTACTTCCTGTGACGTCCTGTTGATCTGTAGTTCTGTTTCGTTTCTGAACGGGTTGTCTGACTGCAAGTATGCAAAACAACATTTGTTTTTCTTCTATTTTAGCCTTGTTCTTTAAGTCTCTTAGTCCCAAATTTACCCCCTCCTTCTTCTTTACTTTAGCTTAATATAGATATATCCAGACCTTTGCTTTTTCTCCAAAGAAGCCTTATTTTAGTCCCAGAGTGATAGATAAAAATCTTTACCTTTAAAAATTATGATCCTTTCAAGCACGGTTCTCTTCCCAAACAGATATTAATTAGTCCCAAAGAAGTTTTGGCTCATGATGAATTTAAGTCGAATGAACGACTCCAGATGTCCTCTGTTAGACGTTCTTATGCAATTCTTCTCCGGGGACTCTTCAAAGCCAAAAAGGAACCCCACTGGGATTCCTCGTCAGCCAAAGTAAATCCCCTCAGAATTTCCTGAGCATGTCTTGGCCATCTCCTTGCCTAGAAGATGTAGGCAGCAGGTGTTTAGGTCACCTTCTCTGCCCAGAACAGAGGCACTGGTCTGCTTCTCTGTGAGAAGCACGTCAATCCTCCATGAAGCCAAACCGGAAGCCCAAACTTCCACAAATTTTGATGCAGTTAATGGTGATTCATGAAGAGCAGAAAGCAGGGGTTTAAATGGCTCCAAGCCGTTTCACCCTAGCTTTCTGCTGGCCATGTTTTTTTTGTGACCAGGAGAAATCTGAGGGTGAAATGGCTCAGAGCCATCTGAATCCCTACTTCCCGCTGGCTGGGAAAGGCTGTGAACAGCAGAAAGCATGGGGTGAAATGCCTCCTAGGCTTTCCACTCTCAGATTTCTTATGGCCTTGGCTTTTCCCAGCCAACAGAAAACAGGGTATGAAATACCATTTAAACTCCAAGGCATTTAAACCCCTGCTTTCTGCCACTTTTCTCTTTCTTTTCTCAGAAAACAGGGTTTTAAACTTTAAATTGCTCTCAAACTTCTACAAACCAGTTTGCTTCACAGACGAGCCGGTTTGGTGTAATGGTTAAGTGTGCGGACTCTTATCTGGGAGAACCGGGTTTGATTCCCCACTCCTCCACTTGCACCTGCTAGCATGGCCTTGGGTCAGCCATAGCTCTGGCAGAGGTTGTCCTTGAAAGGGCAGCTGCTGTGAGAGCCCTCTCCAGCCCCACCCACCTCAGAGGGTGTCTGTTGTGGGGGAGGAAGGGAAAGGAGATTGTGAGCCGCTCTGAGACTCTTCGGAGTGGAGGGCAGGATATAAATCCAATATCTTCTTGGATGATCAGCAGTTTAAGGATATTCTGTTTCCATGAGGGAAAAGGTTGGGCATCATGTGGAATCACAGAACACATAGCTTAGTGGGGCTTGCTGCGTGCTGCTGGGTTTTGTGCAGGGAGGGTGTTACCAACTGGTGAGGTAAGCAGCCTAGTGCTCAGGTGTCATTATCGCCCCATCCCACAGCAGCTGCCTTAGACAGTTGCCTGGTGTGTGGGATCCATGTGCGTCTCGGAGCCTGTTGCTCACCCCCTCTGCTGCCAGGTTCAGGAGAGGGAAACACTGTGTTCAGTCCACTCAATGCCAGTGTTGAAGGCCCAGGAGAGGTATGAGGGTTGGGCAATGGGAACCTTGCTTACCTGTTCATACCTGGCTGCCCTTGTGTACCTTTGCTGGCTGAAATTGGGGAAGGATCAGCCACAGATTGTGGACTTTTCTCTCCCTGTGGTGTATTCCCCCCCCCCCCAAGTGTTTGCCTGGTGGTGCTAGATGCCCTGTCTGTTTTTTGCCCGCCATCGAGGAACATGTGTACTCCCTCTAAGTCTTCCTGGCAGGGAGCCGTCAGACAGCATTCTGAGCCACACACCTGACCTCTTGATTTGTGGGCTGACCTTCTGGAACATTTGTAGGAAAGTGGGGCTGTGATTGTGTGCTGAGGAGGGGGGGCATGGCCAGCATGGGGGAGGGTGCTGATTGGGTGTGCATTTATTCAGTATCCTGAGCTGCTACGGTTCTTGTGGGCATGGCTGCAGATGCGCATGGGGGAGTGAATTTGGAGTTTCCCCAGCTGCCAGTGGGTAATACCAGCATTTTTGCCAGTGCAACTTTGTGCCTGTTCTGGGGGGCTTACCCACATTGATAATGCTCTGGATGCTGCCTAAGTGGTACCACACACCCTGGAACACCCATATCTACCCCAGTGGTAGGGTATTAAGGTTGCCAGCCTCCAGGCGGGGCCTGGAGATCTCCCACTTTTACAACTGATCTCCAGCTGGCAGAGATTAGTTCCCCTGAAGAAAATGGCTGCTTTGAAGGGTGAATTCTATGGCATTGTACCATGTTGAGGCCTCTGCCCTCCCCAGACCCCACCCTCTCCTGGCTCCACCTCCAAAGTCTCCAGATATTGTCCAACCCAGATCTGGCAACCCTTGTGGGGTTTGTGCCATCGCCCCACCAGTGTACAGCTATGGCGCACCTACACCAGTGGAAACTGAGCGCTGCAGCTCCACTTTGGGGGTGGAGCCAGGAGACATTAGGGGTGGAGCCAAGATCAAGGCTGTGACAAGCATCATTGAACTCCAAAGGGAGTTCCGGCCATCACATTTAAAGGGACCGCACACCTTTTCAATGCCTTCCTTCCATAGGAAATCATGAAGGATAGGGGCACCTTTCTTTTGGGGCTCATAGAATTGGACCCCCTCGTCCAATCTTTTTGAAACTTGGGGGGTATTTTGGGGAGAGGCACTAGATGTGATACTGAAATTTTGGTGCCTCTACCCCAAAACACAGCCCCCCCCCAGAGCCCCATATACCCGCGGATCAATTCTCCATGATTTCCTATGGGAATAAATCTCCATAGGGAATAATAGAATTCTCAGCAGACATTTCCCTCCCCTCCCCTCCCCTCCCCTCCCCCCGCTTTCTGACGACCCTGAAGCGGGGGGAGGATCTCCAAACCCGGGGATCCCCTGCCCCCACCTGAGGATTGGCAACCCTACCCTGGGTGCATGTAAACAGCCCTTACACCAGTGTAACTTCAAATTACACCAGTGTAGGGGACTAGGGGTCAGACAGATCCTTGTTCTGACTTCATCTGCCCCTTAGGATTGCTCTGTAGAACAACCTCTCAGCCAAAATAGTTCAAAATAAGAAATAAAATATGTTAGATGATAAATGTTAGGCTGGGGCCAATAACTTTCCCCTTTTGCACACTTTTGTTCAATGGGGGTATGTGGCTTCTAGTGGCAGCCTGTAACATATTTACTCTTGCAAAATGCAATCCCTGTTTCTAGGAAATAAGCAATAAAGCATGAAATCTACGGGTGCTCTTACAAACAAATGAAATTACAAGATCCTGGGTCCTAGTCAGCAACTTTTGATAAAATTTAGCACTGGGTGTATTTGGAGTTAGGCAAGGGTTAAAAGAGCTCTGTCTCAATTATTGGTCACAACAAAAAGCTGCTTGTCCCCATTTTTCCCCTTGATCAGGAAAAAGCAGCTGCGTAATAAAGGGGGGAAACAAACCTGAGAGTTATCACCCAGGGTTAAGGTTGGCAAGCCCTGTCTGGTAGTTGTGCTCTGTTGATTTCAATCCCACACCTCTCCCTGCTGTTTAAACAAATCCCAAACACTTCCCCTTCTGGGGCTCAGGTTGCCAGGTCTGTTTTAATCTGCTCAGGTGCCCAGCAGCATTTGCTGGAGCATGCCGGTTACCTCATCTCAGTTTCCTGTTCCTACAGTCACCTGGACAAAGTCCTTTGCAGCTACGATGCCCACCTGTCTCACTAGGCCCTGGGTGCGCACTTGTGGAGCCAAGCCTCCGGCCTATCAGCCAGCCTCTCTCTAGCTAGTTCTCCAACAGGTCACTCTGCTGCTGGCACCTTTCCTAAAGTGTCAAGTGAGATCTGTCAGGCGGGAGCCGCACCCTCCACACCCGGATCCTCCCAGCCAGGTGTGGGACCTCTGAGGCTGAGGAAAGCGCAGGTAAAACTAAAGTGCTTCTGGCTATGGAAAGGAAGGAATGAGGTTTGCTTGCCGGATGGATGGATGAAGACCAACGGTTTCAGCTCACCCTCCCCTCGTGGCTCTTTTCCTTGCTGTTTGAAATGGCCCTCAGGACTGAAGGTCAGGTACACTGTTCACAAAAAGAGGGACTCAGGAGGAGATTTTCTCGCCTTTTCTCTAAGAGCGAAGGAAGCCTGAGCCGGCAAGACAACGGAGAGGATGGGCCATGCATGATGGGCCTAAGAGACCCCCAGGATGGATGTGGCAAGAGAAAGAAGAAGACCCAAGAGCAAAAAGCCTGTAGAAGGTGAGTCCAGTGGGATCGCCTAGGGAGGCTGGCAATTGGCGCCCCATGCTTGCATCCCACTAGGTGGCTTTTTATCTCTTTAAAAATGTGTGCAGTGCTGTACTTGTGTGTGTTGAAGAGTATCCACACATTCTTATGTAGGTTGCACATGTGTAGAGTTGGGATGTATTTATGTGTGAAATTAGAATTTAGGTAGTGCATCATCAGGGCCAGACCCTGGAAGTCTGCCCCCCCCCCCCCTGCCCAGCAGGCCATGTCCACTTTACCTAGGGTTGCCAAGTCCAATTCAAGAAATATCTGGGGACTTTGGGGGTGGAGCCAGGAGACATTGGGGGTGGAGCCAAGATCAAGGCTGTGACAAGCATCATTGAACTCCAAAGGGAGTTCTGGCCATCACATTGAAAGGGACGGCACACCTTTTCAATTCCTTCCTTCCATAGGAAATAATGAAGGATAGGGGCACCTTCTTTTGGGGCTCATAGAATTGGACCCCCTGGTCCAATCTTTTTGAAACTCGGGGGATATTTTGGGGAGAGACACTAGATGCTATACTGAAAATTTGGCGCCCCTACCCCAAAAAACAACCCCCCCATAGCCCCAAATACCCACAGATCAATTCTCCATGATTTTCTATGAGAATAAATCTCCATAGGGAATAATAGAGTTCCCAGCAGACATTTCCCTCCCCTCCCCTCTCCTCCCCCCGTTTTCTGACAACCCTGAAGTGTGGGGAGGGTCTCCAAACCGGGGGATCTCCTGCCCCCACCTGGGGATTGGCAAACCTAGCTGTGACAAGCACAATTGAACCCCAAAGGGAGTTCTGGCCATCACATTTAAAGGAACCACACACCTTTTAAATGCCTTCCCTACATTAGAAATAACGAAGGATAGGGCACCTTCTTTGGGAGCTCATAGAATTGGACCCCCTGTGTTGTGGCAACAGTGGACACAGTTTTAGAGATGTGCAATCGTTGGATGTGAAGGCAGCCTTATTTGGGCCTTGGCTCCTCCTGTGTCCTTTAGCAGATGTAGGATTGCCGTTGGCTCCTCCCTGAAAGCAGCAACTGGGGTCTCGCACACCCAGGGGTCATTTTTTAGAAAAAGAGGTGCCAGAGCTCACTAGCACAGCTCACTTGCATAACACATTTGCAAATGCCACACACCCCTGACATCACCGGAAGGGGTACTAAATTATATCAGCTCAGCATTGCTTCTGGAATTATAAATGTCACAATAAAACCTTCCTCCTGTCCTGTCATACATTTTAAATTAATTTCTCCTATGTGGCCACAGTAGCATGAGGAAGAATTCCACCTGTCTGCTATATATGTTTTGGTCATTTTCCCATTTTTTTTTGTGGGGGGAAGATTAGAAAAGTTTGTCAAATCTCAGAGTTCAACAACATTCTCACAGGGGGGTTGATAGGTATAATGGAGAATTGATCTATGGGTATCTGGGGGTCTGGGAGGGTTGTTTTTTGAGGTAGAGGAGCCAGATTTGCAGCATAGCATCCGATGCCTCTCCTCAAAACACCCTCCCTGTTTCAAAAAGATTGAACTAGGGGGTCCAGTTCTATGATCCCCAAAAGAAGGTACCCCTATCCATTATTTCCAGTGGAGGGAATGCATTTAAAAGGTGTGTGATCCCTTTAAATGTGATGGCCAGCACTCCCTTTGGATTTCAGTTATGCTTGTCACAACCTTGCTTCTGGCTCCACCCCCAAAATCCCCAGATATTTCTTGAATTGGATTTGACAAGCCTGATTTTAAAGGGGGGGGGGCTATTCTTACACTGCAGGAGAACGCATGTGACTGAAGCATCTGTACACCCAGACTGGAACCTTTCCCATGACTTTTGCAGATCTGATCACTTCCTTCCCTCCCAGAGAAGCAGACCACCCCCCACCCCCAAATGAATGGCCACTCTGTGTGGTTACATTATTTACCAACTTGACAGAATGACTATAGTTGCAACCCGTCGATGTGGCTCTTGTATCACTCCCAACATGGGTGAAATTGAACCCCGTCGCAGTGTATTAGCCCAGCTATTTCTACAGGATTTGTACAAAAAGGGCCTGCCAGAAGGGATCTCCACAAAGATTGCCAGCTCTGGTTTGAGAAATTCCTTGTGATTTGGGGGTGATGATGATGATTATGATGATATTGGATTTATATCCCGCCCTCCACTCCGAAGAGTCTCAGAGAGGCTCACAATCTCCTTTCCCTTCCTCCCCCACAACAGACACCCTGTGAGGTAGATGAAGATATTGGATTTATATCCCGCCCTCCACTCCGAAGAGTCTCAGAGCGGCTCACCATCTCCTTTCCCTTCCTCCCCCACAACAGACACCCTGTGAGGTAGATGAAGATATTGGATTTATATCCCGCCCTCCACTCCGAAGAGTCTCAGAGCGGCTCACAATCTCCTTTCCCTTCCTCCCCCACAACAGGCACCCTGTGAGGTAGATGAAGATATGGGATTTATATCCCGCCCTCCACTCCGAAGAGTCTCAGAGCGGCTCACAATCTCCTTTCCCTTCCTCCCCCACAACAGACACCCTGTGAGGTGGGTGGGGCTGGAGAGGGCTCTCACAGCAGCTGCCCTTTTAAGGACAACCTCTGCCAGAGCTATGGCTGACCCAAGGCCATGCTAGCAGGTGCAAATGGAGGAGTGGAGAATCAAACCCGGTTCTCCCAGATAAGAGTCCTCACACTTAACCACTACACCAAACTGGCTCTCCACACCAAACTGGCTCTCCACACCAAAGGATTGCCAGCTCTGGTTTGGGAAATTCCTTATGATTTGGGGGTGGTACCCGAGGAGGGCAGCATTTCAGAAGGAAGGGAGCTGGGATGTGATGTTATTCAAGGATTTCGGTTTCTCCTGGACCTTCTGTTATATCATGGCTTCCACCCTCCAAAGCTGCCATTTTCTCTTTCACTGTAGTTTGGAGATCACCTTGAGGTTGGTAACCCCTAATATTCCATGTTATACCCTGTGGAGGAGGGCTCTCTGCGTGGTATAATCTCATGGTATAATCCGAACCAACCGTTTCCTCCAGGCGAACTGACCTTTGTAGTCTGGAGATGAGCTGTGATTCTGAGAACACCAGGCTCCCACCTGGAAGCTGACAAACCTACTTCCCGTTGAGGAAATGGCAGCTTCAGAGGACAGGCTCTATTGGATGCCATACAGTCTAGTAGAAACAGAAGTCCTATAGAGATACCACGTCTCCTGTGAGCTCCCTCCCTTTCCCAAACTCCACCATTCCCAAGTCTCCAGGAGTTTCCCAAGCTGGAGTCGGCAACCCTGAAGTACATGGTTTCATTGGAGCTTTAGCAGCCATCAAATTTCTCTACCCAAGATTCCCCGCTTGGTCAATTTTTTCCCCTTTCCCCCGTGTCCTCCCTGGCAAAGAATGATTGACAGTCCTGTTCAGTGGAGCCTTATGGTATTGAGAGGGATCCTTTGACTTCCACACCAATGACCTACAGTCCTGGTGTGGATGGATATAGCTTAAAGGGGAGGAAATACCCTCTGTCTTTGTAGGGAAGGGCTTTTTTCCAGTACTGAGCTAAAGAAAGGCAAGGCCAAGATTGACTTAGCTGACAGACTACCATTCCGGGCTGTCTCATGAGGAGGCAGGTAGGAGCGCTGGGTGAGATACAGAACTGAGCTATGGTTTACATCTAAAGCAGGGGCCCCCAAACTTCCTGAGTCTGGATTTTTGACACAAGGCTGTGGACACAAACACAAAATGGCAGAGCCAGCCACAAGTAAGGGTTGCCATTCCTCCAATGGGGTGGGTTTTCCCCTGCTTTGGGGGCATCCAATCTGCTGCCATGGAGCTGGCCAGTGTGGGAACCCTGTCCTGAAGAGATCCAGCATGCCTGATGTGCTCAGCATGATGAGGACACCTGGAGATGGCATAATCATCCCCGGGATGCTCCAGCATCTGGGTGAAAACTCTATGATGACCATAGGGTTTCCACCTAAATTATACAGCATTCCCCGCACAATGTGCCCGGTGAGATAATGTCGCTTCTGGGTAATGCCATCTCAGCGTGCATGAGGACTCCCAGGGAGAGAACTGGGATCCCCCATTGGCAGCCAGGTAAGACCTGGCAAGCTACTACAAATGTCAGGGAATGAGGTCCTCCATAACTCTAATAGTACCTCTTCATCATTTCAGGCTGAAGTTGTGTTTAACAGGATGCCTTTTAAAATAAACACATTGTTTAACAGATTTTTGAGTATAGAGTTTCAGTCACACATAGGGTTGCCAATCCCCAGGTGGGGGCAGGAGATCCCCCAGTTTGGAGACCCTTCCCCCGCTTCAGGGTCATCAGAAAGTGAGGGGAGGGGAGGGAAATGTCTGCTGGGAACTCTATTATTCCCTATGGAGATTTATTCCCATAGAAAAGCATGGAGAATTGATCTGCGGGTATCTGGGGCTCTGGGGGGGTGCTGTTTTTTTAGGTAGAGGCACCAAATTTTCAGTATAGCATATAGTGCTTCTCCCCAAAATACCCCCCAAGTTTCAAAAAGATTGGACCAGGGGGTCCAAATCTATGAGCCCCAAAAGAAGGTGCCCCATCCTTCATTATTTCCTATGAAAGGAAGGAATTGAAAAAGTGTGCCGTCCCTTTAAATGTGATGGCCAGAACTCCCTTTGGAGTTCAATTATGCTTGTCACAGCCCTGATCTTGGCTCCACCCCCAAAGTCTCCTGGCTCCACCCCCAAAGTTCCCAGATACTTCTTGAATTGGACTTGGCAACCCTAGTCACACAGGGGAGATCCTGGGGCTGCTGTGGTAGTAGCTCCTGAAGCAAGTTTTTAAAAATTTGCACAGCCAATCAGAGCTCCAATGGCCCATCAGAAGCCCTGTGAGACAAATGTTCTGCCTGGCTCCACACACTTTCTAAAAATACTTGGGGTTTCCAGGAATGCTGTCAGCGGGCATCATGGCACCCATGGGCATTATGTTGGGGACCCCTGAACTAAAGTCTGGTTCACACATGCAAGAGAGTGAATTCCTAAAATGCTAAACTGTAGAATGGTCTGGACCACTTTTGATGGGGATCAGAACATTTTCAATGGGGCTGCAGTGTTTTAAAAATGTATGTAAACTAGTTCAGCAAGCGGGGGGGGGGGGGGGATGAGCGTGCTGATACTTTTCTAGTCACAGGAAGCATTGGCTGGAGTAGGCAAAGGAACATGGAAAGCTTGATCCTAGACTTGCCTGCTCCAGGTTAGGAAATTCCTGCCAATTTTGGGGTGGAACCTGGGGAGGGTGGAGTTTGGAGATGGAAGGGAACTCAGCAGAGATTTGATGCCATAAAGTCCACCAGTTTCTCCAGGGGAACAGTCTTTGTTATCAGTTGTAATTCCAGGCCCTACCTGGAAGTTGGCAGCCCATGGAATTGCCTGAAACGGTGCAGTCCATTTCTTCCTCATTCTTCTGCATGTGTGTTCCAAGCCTGAGTTTGTTTGGTCAGGAGATACTTGTGACTTAAATTTTTTTTTTAATTTATTTTATTTTTAGCTTTTTATAGAAATAAAGAGTAAGGGGGAAAGAAAGAAAAATACAAAGGGCACTTTTTACAAATATCAAGGACAATAATATGCAATATAATCGCGATAACACTTTGCACATAGTATTTTACTATTTTCTCATTTATATTTTCATTATTCCTAACCCTTATCTAAAAAGTTATAAAGAAAGACAAATAGGTAAATTCTTATTAATTTTGTATATAGTTTTAGGATGACAACTTTACAGTTTGTGATAATGTGAAAAAATAAGATAATATTCCATATACTAAGTAATGCTTATATAATAACTTTAAATAACTATATTGAAAATAATTAATTGCAAAAGCATAAAAAGCTCTTCAGTTGTCCTCAAATTCATTTATTGGTCTCTTATTTATATAATTTGTCAGTTTTGCCATGATAGCATATTCTTGCATTTTATTTTTCCAGTTCTCACGATCTGGGCAAAATCGGCTTTTCATTTAGTTACAAATACTAATCGTGCTGCAGTTAACATATAGCTAAACAATTCATGTACTGTTCTATCTATACTCATTGGTAAAATTCTAATTACATTATCTCAGGTAGCACGGCTAATTTTATATTCAATTTTTTTTAAAAAATTCAGTATGTATTTCTTTCCAATATTTATTGGCCTTTTTACAAGACTACCATATATGGTAAAAAGTATCTTCAATCTCTTTACATTTCCAACACAATCCTTTATCATTTTTCCCTATCTTCTCACTATGTTTCGGGGTAATATACCATCAAAAGAACATCTTGCACCATTTTTCTCTAAGTGTTTGACTTGCTGTAAACTTTAGGTCTATGTCCATAGATTTTGTCATGGGTGCTGGGGACCCTGCAGAAGAAACCGAGCCTGCAGAGCCTGCAGAAGGAACGGTGCCCCTGCCACCTGCACCAGTGCCCCTGCCTCCTGCTGAAGAAGATCCAAGCCCCCCTGCCTCGCCCTCTCTGGTGGGTCGTGTGCGTGACCGCCTTCGTCAGGACCTCAGGGATCGGAGGAGGGCGGCACGCTCACAAGCAAGACGCTCCCTGAGCCCTGAGTGGTGAAAGGATTCTGGCCCTTCTAAGTGTGAGGATGCTTAAGTTTCGGCAGGATCCTGGCTGCTGCTCTGAGACAGCAATTAGCCCAAATGAGCAACAGGCAGCAGAGGGCTATATAGCTGTGGGCTTTGGGAGGAGGCTTTGTGGAAGCAACTAGTCACATACCTGACATCCTAGCATCCACTCCGGCTCTTGACTTTGGCTTTTGGATTCCTGACTTTGGCTTGGACCTCTGGACCCCCTGACTTCGGCTTCTGAACCTCTGACCGGTGATACCTGGATTGCGATTCTGTTTTGGCGCCTTGGACCCACCTTGCTCACGAGTTGCCGACCTTGGACTGCCCCTGGACTTTGCCTGACTCAGCCCCAGCTCGTGACAGATTGCTTCCACCCACAACCAACACCCATTCCACAGGATGGATGCTGAAGCAAGTGGAACCACAGGACTACTGGCTGCGCTCCAAGCCCAGGTACAGCAGCTAACACAGGCAGTAGTGCACTTGCAGCAACAACCTGTGGCCAGTGCTCCAGCCAAGTGCCCAGTTCCCCCACCTGACAGATTTGGGGGTGCCGTGGAAGAATTTCCTGCTTTCCTGGCACAGTGTCGGCTGTACTTCGAACTAAGAGCTCGGGACTTCCCCAACGACAAAACAAAGGTGTGTTTTATCATTAGTCTGTTAAAGGGGCAGGCGGCCAAATGGGCCACACCCTTGCTGGTTGCGTCCTCTCCCCTACTGACTGATTACCAGGGGTTTGAGGCCCACCTGTCTGCTGCCTTCTCCAACCCAGTCCAAGCAGCCACAGCCAACTGGAAAATCAGGGCCCTGAAACAAGGCCAGTCCTCGGTGGCTCAGTATGCCACCGAATTCAAGCTCCTGGCCCAAGACTTGGCGTGGAATGAGGCTGCTCAGATGGACCAGTTTACCGAGGGGCTGGCAGAGGAAGTCCTGGATGAACTGGCCAGGGTGGAGTCGCCACCCACGCTCCAAGGACTTATCACCCTCTGCCTCCGCATCGATGGCCGCCTGGAAAGTCGCCGCCAAGCCAAGACCCGAGGGCGCCAGCTCCCTGCGCCATGCCACTTGGCTCCTCTCCCATCCCCAGCTAGTACCAGAGACGAGGGTGAGCCTATGCAGCTTGGAGCTGCTCGACCCCGCCTGACTCCAGAAGAGAAGGCCAGACGCCGCACGCAGAACCTGTGCCTCTACTGCGGCACGGCAGGCCACTATGCCTCTGGCTGCCCTGCTAAACATCGGATACCTGGACCTACATTGCCACCGCCGCCAAAAGGCCAGCCCCAGGCGTAAGTGGACCCTCCAGCCTGGGGCGACTAGCTGGGTCCTCCGAACAGCAGACTGATACCCCGGGCCCGTTCCTGCTACCAGTCAAACTCCGTCTGCCTGATGAACGCTGGCTGTTTGTATATGCCATGCTGGACTCGGGAGCGGCCCACTGTTTCGTAGATGCCGCCTTTGTAAAGCAGCACCAGATTCCAGTGCAGCCAAAAGAGACTCCAACACTGGTGGAGGCTATCGACGGGCGCCTCCTCCGTTCTGGCCCCGTCACCCAGGAGACCTGTCCCATCACCTTCCACGTCCAGCAGCACCAAGAACAGCTGCAGTTTGATGTCGCCCGCATGCCTCGCTTCCCGTTGATTCTAGGCCTTTCCTGGCTGAAGCTGCACAACCCCATCGTGGACTGGGCCCAGCAGGAACTACGCTTCCGAGACCCATGCCCCCATCTGACTCCTCCCACCACTCTAGCAGCCGGCATCCCGAGTGGTGGTCCTCAGCTCCCTCAGAAGTATGCGGATTTCGCCGATATCTTCGAGGAGACAGGAGCGGATCAGCTTCCCCCTCACCGACCCTATGACTGTGCCATTGATTTGGTACCTGGGGCACCACTCCCGGTGGGGCGTCTGTACCCAATGTCGGAGCCTGAGTTGGCAGCTTTGCGAGACTACCTGGACAAGAACCTGAAACGCGGATTCATCCGACCCTCAACTTCTCCCCTGTCTGCCCCAGTCCTCTTCGTGAAGAAGAAAAGTGGGGAGCTCCGGCTGTGCAATGACTACCGGGCCCTGAACAAGATCACCATCCGCGACCGGTACCCTCTACCACTGATCCCTGAACTCTTGGATCGTTTAAAGGGGGCCCAAATCTACACCAAGCTGGACCTCCGCGGAGCGTACAATTTGGTGCGCATACGGCACGGAGACGAATGGAAGACCGCGTTTGGGACCCGATACGGGCAGTACGAGCACCTGGTGATGCCCTTCGGATTGACCAACGCCCCCGCTGTCTTCCAGAGGTTCATGAATGATGTATTCCGGGACCTGCTCGACCGCTTCACGATCATATACCTGGATGACATCCTAATCTACTCCCGCAATCCTGCCCAGCACGCCGAGCACGTCCGCCAGGTCCTGCAGCGCCTACGAGCCCATGGCCTCTACGCCAAGCTGGAGAAGTGTGACTTCGACCTGCGCTCTGTCGAGTTCCTCGGTCACATTGTGTCCCCACAAGGGATCCTCATGGACCCGAAAAAAGTAGAAGCGGTCCTGACCTGGCAGGCTCCTCAGAATCGCAAAGACCTGCAGCGATTCCTTGGTTTTGCCAACTATTATCGGCAATTCATCCCGGCCTATGCCTCCCTGACAACACCCCTGACTCAACTACTCCGCCCCAAAGAACCCTTCTGCTGGTCCCCAGAGGCCGATAATGCCTTCTCCACCCTGAAGACTCGCTTTGCCACCGGGCCACTCCTGAGATACCCTGACCCCCAGCTTCCCTTTACGGTGGAAGCTGATGCCTCCAACGTGGCCCTGGGAGCAGTGCTGTCCCAGCGCGAGGAGCCGTCTCAGCCACTCCAGCCCTGCGCCTATTACTCGCGCCAGCTCACGGCTGCGGAAAGGAACTATACCATCTGGGAGAGGGAGTTGCTCGCGATCAAGGCGGCCTTTGAGGTTTGGAGGCACTATCTCGAAGGGGCTCGCCACCCTGTTCAAGTGCTCACTGACCACCGGAACCTAGAGCACCTCCAGACCACCCGCCGTCTCAACCAGCGCCAGATCCGGTGGTCCCTATTCTTCTCTCGCTTTGACTTCCGGATCTCCTACATCCCCCATACCCAGAACCGGAAAGCAGATGCGCTGTCCCGGAAACCAGAATACGCCCCTGCTTCAACTGAGGCCGCGCCCGCTGCTCCCATCCTGCCGCCCTCAGTATTTGCAGCCACCTCCACTTCACCCACACTCGTGGAGGACATTCGTGCTAGCCAGGCCAACGATCCCTGGGTCCAGCAACACCTCCAGGCACTCCAAGACGACTCGGCAGGCGAGTTAACGACTCGAGGCGGTCTCTTGCTACACCGCGAACGCGTCTATGTGCCTCCCGGGCCCTTGCGGGCAGAAGTGCTTCGCCTGACCCATGACTCGTTACCCGCCGGGCACTTTGGACAGCATAAGACCACCCACTTGCTGACGCGAGAGTTCTGGTGGCCACGAGTTCGCTCCGATGTTGCCCGCTATGTCAGCTCCTGTGACGTCTGTCGGCGGGCCAAAGACGTCCCGGCCAAACCCTCGGGGTTGTTACAGCCCTTGCCCGCACCCTCAGGACCCTGGGACACCATCTCGATGGACTTCATTACAGAACTCCCACGATCCAAAGGTCAGACTTGCATCTTGGTGGTCGTCGACCTATTTACCAAGATGGCCCACTTCATTCCGTGTCCGAAACTTCCCACAGCTCAGGAGACAGCCCAGCTCTACCTGCAACACATCTTTCGTCTGCACGGACTCCCAGCCCACCTGATCTCAGACCGGGGCCCCCAGTTCTCCTCTCGGTTCTGGCAAGCCCTCCATTCCAGCCTGGGTACTCGAGTGCACCTGTCCTCAGCCTACCACCCACAGACTGATGGTCAGACAGAGCGCACCAATGCCACGCTAGAGCAATATATCCGCTGCTACACCTGCTACCAGCAGGACGACTGGACCAGTCTGTTGCCTCTAGCGGAGTTTGCATACAACAACGCGGTCCACTCGTCCACCCAAATGACCCCTTTTGCTGCAACCTACGGGTACCACCCGCGGTTCTTCCCAGCGATCCTGCCACCCACGAATGTCCCCGCCGTCGCGGCCTACCTGCAAGAACTCCGTGCCAGCCAAGACTTGCTCCGAGAGCAGCTACAGCAGGCCAAGGAGGCATATAAACGGGCTGCGGACCGAAAGAGGCAAGAAGGCCCTCCAGTGCAGCCGGGGGATCAGGTGTGGCTCTCAACTCGCTACCTGCGCCGGCCTGGTCGGTCTCACAAGCTGGATGCACGGTTCATTGGACCCTACCCCGTCGTAGAACAAATAAACCCCGTCGCCTTCCGGCTCCAGTTGCCACCCCACCTCCGCATTCACCCTGTGTTCCATCGCTCCCTCCTTGTTCCAGCTGCACCCCCTGACCCAGCTCTGCCTCCTTCCCCACCGCCGCCACCACCGGTGTTGGTGGATGACGAGGAAGAATATGAGGTGCGCCAGATTCTGGACTCCCGGTACCATCGTGGAGGCCTCCAGTACCTTGTGGACTGGGAGGGATACGGCCAGAAGACCGGTCCTGGGAACCTGTGGACAATCTTCATGCCCCGGACTTGGTGCAACAATTCCACAGCGACCACCCCGACCTCCCAGGCCCCTCGACGGAGGGGGGCCCTGGGGGGGGGGATAGTGTCATGGGTGCTGGGGACCCTGCAGAAGAAACCGAGCCTGCAGAGCCTGCAGAAGGAACGGTGCCCCTGCCACCTGCACCAGTGCCCCTGCCTCCTGCTGAAGAAGATCCAAGCCCCCCTGCCTCGCCCTCTCTGGTGGGTCGTGTGCGTGACCGCCTTCGTCAGGACCTCAGGGATCGGAGGAGGGCGGCACGCTCACAAGCAAGACGCTCCCTGAGCCCTGAGTGGTGAAAGGATTCTGGCCCTTCTAAGTGTGAGGATGCTTAAGTTTCGGCAGGATCCTGGCTGCTGCTCTGAGACAGCAATTAGCCCAAATGAGCAACAGGCAGCAGAGGGCTATATAGCTGTGGGCTTTGGGAGGAGGCTTTGTGGAAGCAACTAGTCACATACCTGACATCCTAGCATCCACTCCGGCTCTTGACTTTGGCTTTTGGATTCCTGACTTTGGCTTGGACCTCTGGACCCCCTGACTTCGGCTTCTGAACCTCTGACCGGTGATACCTGGATTGCGATTCTGTTTTGGCGCCTTGGACCCACCTTGCTCACGAGTTGCCGACCTTGGACTGCCCCTGGACTTTGCCTGACTCAGCCCCAGCTCGTGACAGATTTTCCCATTGTTGAAGTGTAGGGTTGCCAAGTCCAATTTAAGAAATATCTGGGGACTTTGGGGGTGGAGCCAGGAGACATTGGGGTGGAGCCAAGATCAAGGCTGTGACAAGCATAATTGAACTCCAAAGGGAGTTCTGGCCATCACATTTAAAGGGACGGCACACCTTTTCAATGCCTTCCTTCCATAGGAAATAATGAAGGATAGGGGCACCTTCTTTTGGGGCTCATAAAATTGGACCCCCTGGTCCAATCGTTTTGAAACTTGTGGGATATTTTGGGGAGAGGCACTAGATGCTGTACTGAAAATTTGGTGCCTCTACCCTAAAAAACAGCCCCCCCCCCCAGAGCCCCAGATACCCGCAGATCAATTCTCCATTATTTTTATGGGAATAAATCTCCATAGGGAATAACAGAGTTCCCAGCAGATGTTTCCCTCCCCTCCCCCTGCTTTCTGATGACCCTGAAGGGGGGGGGAGGGTCTCCATACGGGAGATCTCCTGCCCCCACCTGGGGATTGGCAACCCTATTGAAGTGAGATCTCTTTATCAAAGTTCTGTGACCATTTTACCATTCATATCTTCTTAACTTGTTCCATTTCTGTGTCATATTGAAGTAAAAGTTTATAAATTTGTCATAGAGGGTGACCTTTTAAATATACTTATGACTTTGTGTGTCTTGCCTTCCTTCTGACTTTCATATTACTTCCATTGCAGGGTGAGAGCAGAGGAGGCGGAGAGCTCAGTGTATGTGACACATTCTACAAAATCCCACAAACCTAGGACAATACAGAAGCTAGCATCCAAGGTAAGCAAAGGGACCTTGGTCCTTTGTGGATGTGGTGCATCATATAGAGACTTCTGTGCTTAGCTTCATCCCCTTTATTAAACAAAGAAATGCTCCCGAAGGCCCATGTTTAATTCAGGGGTGTTTAAAGAAAAAAACAAGACTCCCTTGGGACCATGGGAGACGAAATGGTTATGGTCACACCACTTCCTCATAAGGATTGGTTTGGGGCTAGCCATTCCCCCCTGCAGAAGCAGTTACCATATTTATGCTCACCCATAGAGACTAATGGATCCTGATGGTTTCCAAAATGCTCTGCAGGATTTATCTGGACCTGCTGGCAGTTCTGTCGATTAGCTGACTGAGATTTTACATACCAAACCTTTAATATAACAATCGCAAATGAGAATGCACAGAATGTAAGAAGTTTAAACATTGGAGATAAAATCCATGCAGAGACTTTTTTGCTTGGATTACAATTAGAAAAATTTCCAAAGGAAGACAGGACATTAATTTGGTACTTGCTCTCAGCTGCTAGGACATTGTATGCGCAGCTGTGGTAACAAGAAAAAAAACCAGAGAAATGGGATTGGATTATGAAAGTTTTATCGTGGAGTGAGATGGACAATCTAACTAGAACTCTAAGAGACTATGATCTAGATATATTCAAAAAGGAGTGGAAGAAATTTAAAGGATATATGGAGAAAGAGTGGAATGTAAAAAGACATTGGACAATTTTTTAGTATTGATGGGGGGGAAAAAATATTGAACTTTGATTAGTTACTGGTACCTTTAGTATTGAATTTAAATATATAACTTCGGGGAAGTCAAACAAAGGAGGGAGGGGGGATTGAAATATCATATGGGTTAGTAGAGGAAATTTATAATTAAGTTTTGTAATCATATGTTATCAATAAATTGTTAAAACACAACATTGGAGATAAAATCAAAAAGAAAAAGAGATTACTTATGCATTAGGGTTGCCAAATCCCCCACTTCCCAGAGCGGGGGACTTTCGTGCACATGAAGCATGAACGCTGTGCCTGGAAGTGATGCCGTCAAAATGGTGGTTCCTGTGAGAGCCGCTCGAGGCGTTTTTGGGAAAACTCTATGGTTTTCCCGGACACTGTAGCCATTTGGGAGGTAAAAACTCTATCGTATCTATTGTACCATAGAGTTTTCCCTCCCGAATGGCTAGAGTGTCTGAGAAAACCATAGAGTTTTCCCAGAAACGCCTTGAGCGACTCACACAGGCACCGCCATTTTGATGACATCACTTCCGGGTGGCATCATTGTACCAGCGATGAAGGGGGAGGTTCCCCCCGTTTGCCCAGCG
This sequence comes from Heteronotia binoei, assembly GCF_032191835.1. Lineage (NCBI taxonomy): Eukaryota > Metazoa > Chordata > Lepidosauria > Squamata > Gekkonidae > Heteronotia > Heteronotia binoei. Next base: position 8,027,119 of record NC_083239.1, on the reverse strand, counting down.
TGGCCCAGCGGGCTGGGAGCCTCCTGGGCGGGGGATTGGCAGCCCCAATATGCATTAATACATGGTCAGATTTAAATTTAAGAATGTGTTCCAAAGAGTGGCAGTGAAAGCAGTGAAAAGAGATTATTTCACTGCCTCCCTTACATCCATTAACTCGCAGCCAGCTCAGTTACTCAGATTGGTTTGACAGTGGACCGCCCTTTTGGTACATCCTAATACTGATACGGATTTGACCCTCAGCTGTGATTCATTTGCAGTAGAGTTGCCAATCTCCAGGTGGGGGCAGGGGATCCCCCGGTTTGGAGGCCCTCCCCCCGCTTCAGGATCAGCAGAAAGTGGGGGGAGGGGAGGGAAATGTCTGCTGGGAACTCTGTTATTCCCTATGGAGATTTATTCCCATAGAAAAACATGGAGAATTGATCCGCGGGTATCTAGGGCTCTGGGGGGGCTGTCTTTTGGGGTAGAGGCACCAAATTTTCAGTATAGCATCTAGTGCCTCTCCCCAAAATACCCACCAAGTTTCAAAAGGATTGGACCAGGGGGTCCAATTCTATGAGCCCCAAAAGAAGGTGCCCCTATCCTTCATTGTTTCCTATGGAAGGAAGGAATTGAAAAGGTGTGCCATCCCTTTAAATGGGATGGCCAGAACTCCCTTTGGAGTTCAATGATGCTTGTCACAGCCTTGATCTTGGCTCCACCCCCAATGTCTCCTGACTCCACCCCCAAAGTCTCCTGGCTCCATCCTCAAAGTCCCCAGATATTTCTTGAATTGGACTTGGCAACCCTAATTTGCAGCTTTGTGTGTGTGTGGGTAAAGACTCTAAGCCAGGAGTATCAAACTCATTTGTTATGAGGGCCAGATCTGACACAAATGAGACTTTGCTGGGCTGGACCATATGCAGGGCCAGATTAAACCCTGTGGAGGCCTCTAGGCAGTCAAAATCTTGGGGGCCCCCCTCACAAATTATCTCAGAGTTGGAGCGCCCACCCCACCACCTGCAGCCCCTGCACCTTCTCAAAAGCCCCTTTGACAAAGCTATGGGGGGAGAGGCTGAGAGAAGCAAACTTGGCGATGATGCCAGCAGCAGCCGTACCAGGCAAATCGGGAAAAGAGCAGCTTAGTTGCTGGCTGCGTGTTCAGGCTGGGAGGGCTGCAAGCACGGGGGAAATGGAGGGGGGGAAGCTGGCCCAAGGCCTTTTAAGGCGTGGGGGCCCATAGGCCAGTGCCTACTTGGCCTAATTTTTAATCCAGCCCTGGCATATGTCATAAGATGTGATGCCAGGTAGCAGAGATATGAACTTTATAGAGGACACAGACAAACAGAAAGATTTTTTAAAAACTTAAAATAAAGCACGCTTAAAACATTAGCACTTGTTGATCTTATAGGCGCTTTCTTTGTATCTCTCCAATGGGATCTGGGGAACTGGGCAAAGGAAGCTCTGGCTTCCTTCGCCAGGTGACCAGGAGGAAATGGAGGCTCAGCCAATAGAAGAAAGAGAGGCTTGGCTCAGTAGTAGGGATGTGCAAAAAAAAAATTCGGTTTTACACGGATACGGAAGTATACGGGGGGGGGGGGGATTCGGAATCCCCGTATACTCCTGAATAGGGATGTGCATTCGGTTTGGCCAAACCGTATATACAGCCGAATCAACACTGATTAGGCTGTATACGGAATTGGCCGTAGCCAATTCCCATTGCCGCCTATTATGCGGCTCGCCGTATACTGCTGAACAGCTATTCGGAAGTATACGGCTGTCAATGGAAAAGGCGGGAAAGTAGCTTCTGCAGCCTCAAAGGAGCTGCTTGCCTACTTTCCCGCCTTTAGTGGCCTCTTCCTGCCTCTCCCATAGCCTCCCTGGGATCAGGGAGTGGGGGGAGGGGGAAGAGGAGCCCCAGCAGCCAATCCAAAGCATGCATTTGCAAAATGCATTGCAAATGCATGCTTTGCAGGGCTGTTGTGTAGCTGATGGCCCAGCCATCAGCTACACTGTTGTTATTTTGATCTTTTGCTTACTTGGGTATCCAAGTAAGCACTGTTGTCTGGCCAATCAGAGAGCAGTGCTATTTTTTGAAATTGCTCTCTGTAGGGCCAGAGAACCTTTTTAAGGAGTCTTCCTGGCTGGACTCCTCCATTGCTGTGTTGGTGTATGTGGGTTGGTGTGAGAGAGATCGTGCTGCTGCTGGTGGCTGGCCCTTGGCTTCAGCTCCTGCCTGCTGCTCTCTCACTCAGCCTTACCAGACTTCCCTGGACTCAGAGAAGACAAGGTAAGACAGTTTTGGGGTTCTTGTTTTAGTTTTTGTTGGTAAAAGGACTAGAGTCCCTTTACTTGTCCAGATTTGGGTGGGTGAGTACTGGGTGGGTAGCCTATTGGGTTGGGGTTAGGTTCTGCTGGGGGTGGGGGCCTGAGGTGGGGGGTTTTTGCTAATTTGCCCATATAATTTAGTGAGAGGACTTTTAAAAGTGCAGTATCCTTTTACTTCTCCTGATTTGGGTGGCTTGGATTTCTTGGGGTTAGGGTGAAGGGGTTTTTTTTTGGGGGGGGGGGAGTTCCTGTATTGTTAAAAGTTGAGTTTTTTACTGTTTCAGTGTTTGATTTGTTGCTGCTGTGTTACTTTTCTCTTCAGGTTATTGGGGGGTGGTGGTGCTGTTTGGCCTAATTTTCATTGTTTAAAAGGCCACTTTTGTCCCCCTTTTCCTGGTTCTGGTTTTAGGGGTGGGGGTGTTGTTGTTGACTGATTTGGCCTGAGTTTTCTTATTGGTGAAAGGACACTTTTTAAAAACTTGAGTTGCTTTGCTTGGCCTTTTTTTCCTGTTGTCACTTTTCCTGGTTTGGGGGTGGGGGTGTTGTTGACTGATTTGGCCTAAGTTTTCTTACTGGTGAAAGGCCACTTTTTAAACACTTGAGTTGCTTGGCCTTTTGTGACTCTGCTGGTTTTGTTTTGGTTTTTTTAAATTACCTCTGGTTGGTGTGGGGGTTGGCGAGGGTGTGTGTGGGCTGGGTCACTTTCTTGTTGTTATAGAGTGATTTTTGGAATCTGAGTGTGCTCTTGGTTTGGCTAGGGCCACTAAATAGGCTGCCCCACTAATAAGGGTGTTTTAAGGGATTGTGTTTTTTTTGAAATTTAAAACAAAATTAATCCAGCTTAGGGCTTTATCTCCTTTCACAATTCAAGTAGGCCAGATAGGGGTGCTTTAAAAAGTTTTTAGGTTTCTCATAAAAGGCAGCGTGACTACTAGGCCACATCAGGCTCCCTTTTAAAGAGACTAGGGTTGCAGCAGCGGTGCATCTGGCTTTCAGCCACTGAAAGCTGGTGCATCCTTAGATTTTCACAGGGTAAACCACAGCTTCTCTCACGTTATAGGGGACACCTGATTTCTAGTTTGCAAGGAAATCAGGTTTGTCCCAGGATCTAGTTAGGAGAAGTTTAACTAGGAGGATATAACAAGGATTGCCTTCATCTCAAGGTAGCCTTTTAAAAACTGCAGCTAGGTAGAGGCAAAATCACCTAGTCTCCTAAACTTTACCAGACTACTACCCCAACCCAAAAAAGGACAGGTCAGGGACCAAAAAAATAAATAAACAAGCTTTGGTGGAAGGGTTTTTAAAAAGAAGTCAGGGCACCTGTTGGTTTAGGGTACAGTGCAGTGAGTTAGGTTTGTAAAAAACCCCACTCTCAGTTCAGGTTCTGTGAGACTGGCCAAGGGTGACATGAGTGACAGGCAGCAGAAGAGGGGCCCTGGGGGCAAGGCCAAGGAGAAGACTAGAGGGGTGGAGGGGAGGGGGAGGACCCAGTTCTCCCCCCCCACCTGTGCGTGGGACCACTCCACAGCCGCTTTCCAGCACTCCGACCTCTGGCCGGAGTGTGATGAAGAAGAAGGCCCGCCTTGGGCCCTTCATCGAGGCTGCTGCTGGGGCGCCCCCAGCAAAGGTGCCATTAGGTGCTGGCACTGCGCAGGGGTCTGCTACTCAGGCAGTCTCTCCTCCAGCTGATGTCGCTCGGCCTCAGCAGCCGGAGGAGGGGCAGCAAGAGCAGCCCTCCTTGGAGATGAGCTTTGGGGACAGTTTTCTGTCCAAAACGATCACCCCAAGGAGGGTGCAGGGTGTCGTGCAGGAGCTGGAGGAGAAGCTGGTTGAGGAGGACCAGCCCCCTTCTTCGGTTCCTTCGGTGCAATTCTGGCTCGCCTCCTCATGGTGCACCCTGGGTAACGTGAAAGAGCCGGGACCAGCCAACCATCCATCACTCAAGGTAAGTCAAAATGCTTCTTGCTTTGTGTTACAGAATGATGTGGAGCTAGGTGTGGTGGTCCACCACTTCTCTTGTTTGAGACTAGAGTTGTGTTGTTTGGGGCAGGGAAGCTGGCACCTGGGTGAGAGACCCAGAGCCAGCATGCTTGTTGTGGTTGGCCAGCTCTCCCCGTGTTGTTTGGGGCAGGGCTGGAGAGCTGGCATCTGGGTTTGCTGCAGCCAGGTCTGCAGAGCAGACCTTGAGCAGATTGTGTTTTGTGTGGCAGTGACGTTGGCAACTGGGTTTATATTGCTTCCAGGCCTGCAGGGTTCATAGAGTAGATAGAGGGATGTAGTGCATTTGGGTCCTATAGAGATTCTCTGGTGTGAAGTTAGGTTTGGCTTTGGGTGCCCCAGGAATTGGACCCCCTGGTCCAATTTTTTTTTTTGGCCTTGTGGGTTTTGTGTGGGACAGTGCCCTGAAGCTGCACAGCAGTTTGGGGGGCTCTCCTCAAAACCTCCTGCTCCCCAGAGCCACTTTTCCCACGACAATTGCAATGAGGAAGTGGCTCTAATTGTTTTTTTCTCACCATTGGGAGCAGTGTTCCTTTTGGGGTGCCCACAGGTGGGTGCCGTCTTTTGGGGCCAGGGGGGTTGCATGCTGGGGAGTCCCCTGAAGCTGCCCTGCAGTTTTGGGGGCTCTCCCTCAAACCCCCTGCCCCCCAGTAGCCTCTAATTATGCCCTATGTTGCCATTGATTTCAATGGCCCATAGGGTATAATGATGGAATAGGGGCACCCTCTTTGGGTGCCCCTGGAATGGGATCCCCTGGCCCAATCTTTTTGGGACTTGGGGGGGTTGGAGGGGAGAGTCCCCTGCAGGTCTCCTGCAAATTTGGGGGCTCTCCCTCAAACCCCCTCCCCTCCAGGCAGCTTCAAATATACCCTATTTGCCATTGATTTCAATGGCCCATAGGATATAATAGGGCTGTAAATTCGGAAATAGCCGCGCATCTACCGTATATGCGGCTATTCCGAATACGGTATTCAGTAGTATACGGGGATTCTGAATTTTCCCCCCGTATACTTCCGAATCCGTGTAATACCGAATTTTTTTTTTGCACATCCCTACTCCTGAATACAGCATTCGGAATAGCCGCATATACAGTAGATGCGCGGCTATTACCGAATATACGGCCCTATTATACCCTATGGGCCATTGAAATCAATGGCAAATAGGGTATATTTGAAGCCGCATGGAGGGGAGGGGGTTTGAGGGAGAGCCCCCATATTTTAAGGGGACCTGCAGGGGACTCTCCCCTCCAACCCCCCCCAAGTCCCAAAAAAGATTGGGCCAGGGGATCCCATTCCAGGGGCACCCAAAGAGGGTGCCCCTATTCCATCATTATACCCTATGGGCCATTGAAATCAATGGCAACATAGGGCATAATTAGAGGCTACTGGGGGGCAGGGGGTTTGAGGGAGAGCCCCAAAATTTGCAGGGGACCTGCAGGGGACTCTCCCCTCCAACCCCCCGAAGTCCCAAAAAGATTGGGCCAGGGGGTCCCTGTCTTTGGGCTCCCCAAAAGGCCCATTGCCAACAATGATGGGGAAAGCCCAATCAGCCACGTCCTCACTGTAATTGTCGTGGGAAAAGTGGCTCTGGGGAGCAGGGGGTTGTGAGGAGAGCCCCCCAAACTTCTGTGCAGCTTCAGGGCACTGTCCCACACAAAACCCACAAGGCCAAAAAAAATTGGACCAGGGGGTCCAATTCCTGGGGCACCCAAAGCCAAACCTAACTTCACACCAGAGAATCTCTATAGGACCCAAATGCACTACATCCCTCTATCTACTCTATGAACCCTGCAGGCCTGGAAGCAATATAAACCCAGTTGCCAATGTCACTGCCACACAAAACACAATCTGCTCAAGGTCTGCTCTGCAGACCTGGCTGCAGCAAACCCATATGCCAGCTCTCCAGCCCTGCCCCAAACAACACGGGGAGAGCTGGCCAACCACAACAAGCCTGCTGGCTCTGGGTCTCTCACCCAGGTGCCAGCTTCCCTGCCACAGAACACACAATCTACAGATGCCAGCTCTCCAGCCCTGCCCCAAACAATACGGGGAGAGCTGGCCAACCACAACAAGCCTGCTGGCTCTGGGTCTCTCACCCAGGTGCCAGCTTCCCTGCCACAGAACACACAATCTACAGATGCCAGCTCTCCAGCCCTGCCCCAAACAACACAGGGAGAGCTGGCCAACCACAACAAGACTGCTGGTTCTGGGTCTCTCACCCAGGTGCCAGCTTCCCTGCCACAGAACACACAATCTACTCTATAAAAACAAGAAAGTGACCCAGCCCACACACACCCTCGCCAACCCCCACACCAACCAGAGGTAATTTAAAAAAAACCAAAACAAAACCAGCAGAATCACAAAAGGCCAAGTGTTAAAAAAGTGGCCTTTTCACCAACAAGAAAGCTCAGCCCAAATAAGTCAACAACACCCCCACCCCCAAACCAAGAAAAGGGACAACAGGAGAAAAGGCCAAGCAACTCAAGTGTTAAAAAATGGCCTTCTCACCAATAAGAAAGCTCAGGCCAAATCTGTCAACAACACCCCCCCCCCTAAAACCAGAACCAGGAAAAGGGGGACAAAAGTGGCCTTTTAAACAATGGAAATTAGGCCAAACAGCCCCCCCCCCCAAGAACCCGAAGAGAAGAGTAACAGCAGCAGCACAACACAGCAGCAACAAATCAAACACTGAATACTTTTAAAACAGTAAAAAAATAATTTCTAGCAATACAGGAACTTTGCCAACCCCTCCCCCCCAAAAAAACCCTTCACCCTAACCCCAAGAAATCCAAGCCACCCAAATCAGGAGAAGTAAAAGGACACTGCACTTTTAAAAGTCCTCTCACTATATTAAGATATGGGCAAATTGGCAAACCCCCACGCCACCCCAGGCCCCCTCCCCAAGCAGAAACCCCTAACCCCAAATAAGCTACCCCACCACCACCACCACCCAAATCTGGATAAGTAAAGGGACTCTAAGTCTTAAAAAGTCCTTTTACCAACAATAAATAAAAACAAGAACCCCAAGATTGTCTTACCTTGTCTTCTCTAGTTCAGGGAAGTCTGGTAAGGCTGAGTGAGAGAGCAGCAGGCAGCAGCTGAAGCCAAGGGCCAGCCAGCAGCAGCACAATCTCTCACACACAGCAGCAATGGAGGAGTCCAGCCAGGAAGGAAGACTCCTTAGAAAGCCCTGCAAAGCATGCATTTGCAATGCATTTTGTAAATGCATGTTTTGGATTGGCTGCTGGGGCTCCTCTTCCCTCCCCCCCCCCTCCCTGATCCCAGGGAGGCTATGGGAGAGGCGGGAAAAAGCAACTAAAGGCGGGAAAGTAGGCAAGCAGCTCCTTTGAGGCTGCAGAAGCTACTTTCCCACCTTTTGAATTGACAGCCGTATACTTCCGAATAGCCATTCGTAAGTATACGGCGAGCCGTATTCGGCTGCTGTATAATGGGCTCCTACGGGGATCGGCTGCAGCCTATTCCGTATACAGCCGAATCAGTGGTGATTCGGCTGTAAATACGGTTCGGCCGAACCGAATGCACATCCCTACTCAGTAGCTCTGGTGTGCAATTGAGAGAGCCTGGCAAAGCTAGCTATTCCTCCCCCCTTTCTTCCCAAGGCTTGGAAGCGAATTAAGAGGGGGAGGGGGAAATACTGCTCTGAAAAACCACTCTTGGAAACTATGGAGATACAGAGGAATGACAGCAGAATGCTGAGGAAAGGATGTGAAAGGAATTTCAAAATCCGATGGGAGAGTGAGGTGAGTGCGCAAGTGAATATAGAAGCAGGTTTTTAAAGCGACGGAAGTGGGAGGTGAGAGCCATTGTAAACACAAAAGCAGAAAGGGCCACAATGTAAAATTAGAGGAAAGGAGGATTCTCAAACACCTATTCCTGGTTTGTATTAACTTGGGGAAAAATGAATACCTGATCTCTACATAGCTTGGGATGGATTCAGGTTTTATTATGAAAGCTAATACTTAGTATTTTTTCTGGTAAGAGACTGCCTTGCATATTGGTTTGGTGAGGGGGGGGGGCAAGTAGGTAGCCTCACCTGGGGCACCAAAAAGCCTGGCCCTGCCCTTGATTCCTTTTGTGGCTGTATCTTCTAGCCTTGAGCAGTTTCACTGGAAATGAAGGCATAGACTTTGCTTGCAAACACGATTATGTGCTTGACACTTGGCTTTGATCCATGCCATAATTAGTATGGAGCGCGGTAAATTGCTTTTGATGGTAATCTATTTTCATAGATATGTTGCTGTCATAATTGCTTTGCTCCAATACTTATTTGGCAATCCAGCATCCAGAAGCATGCATCTGGCCATTTCAACCAAGGTGTGGTTCTTCCTTTCTTCTGTTCCATTTTGTTCAGGTGTATATGACACAGTTGTCTGGTGCTCTATACACTGTTCCTTTAAGCACTGCTCCACTTCTTTACTTGCGCCCTCACCCACTTCTGTGGGGAGTGTTTGTGGCTTCCTTTGGAACTTATTGCTGGCTGCTGCCACAAACTCTGGGAGTTTCGCAAGCATTTTACTTTTTGTTTCAGGAGCTATGTGACAGCGTATTTGGAATAGTCATTGATGAACATATATGAACATATGAAGCTGCCTTATACTGAATCAGACTCTTGGTCCATCAAAGTCAGTATTGTCTCCTCAGACTGGCAGCGGCTCTCCAGGGTCTCAAGCTGACGTTTTTCACACCTATTTGCCTGGACCCTTTTTTGGAGATGCCAGGGATTGAACCTGGGACCTTCTGCTTCCCAAGCAGATGCTCTACCACTGAGCCACCGTCCCTCCCATCATCAAATTGTCTGGTATAGTTCATCAGATATTTGTTTGATGATGAAATATAGTTCATCAAATATTTGTTTCTCCTGGCGTAACAGTTCTCATGGCTCCGCAAATCATGTCACTATTCATAAGGGGATGTGTAGACTTACTTTCACTGCTTTTAGAAAGTGAGGCGTACGTAGCTTTTGCCTTTATGCAGCACATACACTTCATATACTGTATGTTTCACGTAATATCATCTTCATGTCCTTGGTTAAGCCTTGGTTTCCAAGCTTTTTTTTATGGATGTGGGTGTCTGCAGGGTTTTTCCCCCTGAGGAAATGTGGTGAAATGGAGTTCCAGAACATCTTTGTGGAAACAAATTCTCAAAAAAAGAAAAGTTTAAAAGTTCATGAGGGGCACTTGTGTGTTTCTCCTTCATTTCTCTCTTGACAGTTCCAACACCTGGGTATGTGTAGCCGAGATGTCTGTGCCACAGGCGGATGCAATTGCTGTGACAAACTTGTGTAGCGATTCTAAGCTCCTCATTTGGTAGGGTAAGCTTCTACAGATGGCCCTTCACAATTCCGCTGAGTATAACCTATTTCTCCTTTCTCCTGGCACTCAAAATCTGCTCACCATCCCCGGGCCCAAGGAAGTGCGTCTCAAGGCAACTAGAGACAGGGCCTTTTCCACAATGGCCCCTATGTGGTGGAACCAGCTACCGGAAGAGGTGAGGGCCCTGCGGGACCTTGCTCAGTTCCGCAGGGCCTGTAAGACAACCCTCTTCCGGTTAGCCTATGCCTGATTAGATAATGTAGCTACCAGATTTCTGTGATTATACTGTATAGTTTTTAATGTTATAATTTTAAGGTTTTCAGGTTTTAATTGTCTGATTTTAGATGTAATAACTTGCTCTGATTTTACTGTTTTATTGTTTTATTGTCGTTGTAAGCTGCCCTGAGCCACTTGTGGGAAGGGCGGGATAGAAGTCACCAAATAAATAAATAAATAAAATAAATTCTTAATCTCACATTTCATCATAAAACCATGAATGGTGAGGTGTTTCACAGACAGAAGGCTTCCATCCATTCTCGAACATGGACTTTGTGCCCCTTTAGACGACCCACAGCATTTTAGGAATCCGTACCCAGTTCCGTCTGCGGTGATGCTTTTTCCATACGCGAGGAAGATCTCATTTGCGTCGAGATCAAAATGTGTGAAGAATTTATGATTGCTTGTCATGCGGCTTGTGGTGCCTAAATCAGTGTAGAATCATAGAATCACAGAGTTGGGAGGGGCCAAGCAGACCATCTAGTCCACCCCCCTGCTCAGCGCAGGATCAGCCTAGAGCAGGGGTCCTCAGACTTTTTAAATAGGGGGCCAGTTCACTGTCCCTCAGACGGTTGGAGGGCCGGACTGCCGTTACTGTACAAGGCCGCGGGCCGTCAGTTCTCCGTCTTCTGCATCTCTCTCCCTTCCCCACACCACACACCCCGGCCTGGGAACTCACCTCACCTCGGTATCGCCTCACACTGTCTCCGCCGCCTCAGCCCAGTGCCGGAAGTGTGCGTTGCTAACGCGAGTTTAGGTCCAACGTCACTTCCGGTCTGATTTTGCCATAACCCGGCGGGCCGCATAAACGTCCTCAGCGGGCCGCATCTGGCCCGCGGGCCGTAGTTTGAGCACCCCTGGTCTAGAGCATCCCTGACAAGTGTTTGTCCTGCTGTTGCTCTCTTCTCCATTCTGTCCATATCCTTCTTGAATTGAGGCCTCCAGAACTGCACACAATACTCCAGCTGCGGCCTGACCAATGCAGTGTACAGCAGGACTATGACATCCATTTGACATGTTCTGTGTCGCTTTTAGACATCCATCCGATTTTTCATCTACAGATCTATTTGCAGCTTTCTTAAGGCTTTTCTTTGGATGATTCTATGATTTGTTTTCTCTGCTCTCCTAATTAAACGATTGTTTTTCAGGTGTCTGGCCTTTCTGCAGCAGTAAGATACCTTGGTTTCTTTCATACGCTTTGTCGCCTCGTTTACCTTGAGAGCTGTCTCTGGTTTTTCAGCACCTTCACCTGCTTATATTTCTCTTCTGTGATTTTACTTATCCATTAATTTCCCATTAACATATTCAAGTATTAGATATGCTTCTGGTGTAGTCTCAAGGGCACTGATGAGTGGATTGTAACTCTCTGGAAGACTGCATAGTAATAGTGCCACTATCTGATTGTCTTTCATTTCTTCTCCAAGCCCAAATAGCTGTTACACAATTTCTAGTGCTGCATTTACATGTTCATGCGTATCTTGCTGTCTGCCGAGTCTCATTTTATAGTTTACGCAGCAGATATAGCTTGCTTTTTAGGTTTGAATGCTCATACACTTTCTGGAGTGAATTCCACACACCTTTAGCAGTTTCTTCTTTCCTTATGTGGATCAGCTGATCGTCTTCCACTAACAGGTTTATAGTTGCCTTTGCTTGTCTGTTTTTCTTTTTTCGATTCTGCAGAATCATTGGCTGATCTAGGCTTCCCAACCCTCCCACCCTGGCGGGGGACCCCAGGATTTCCACCCTCTTCCCCCGCTCCCAAAAAAACGGAAGTGGGGGGAGGGGGGAAACGGCGCCGGGGAGCATGGCGAGCCGCCCCATCCTGGAGCCGGTGAGGCCACCGCATCGCACCGCTGCCACCCCCTCCCCGCCCACCGCAGCTGCTCCTCCAAGATGGGCCCAGGCTGAGCCCATCTCGGAGGAGCAGCCAAGAGGTGGCAGGCAAAACCAGAGAATGGAAGGGCAGAGGCAGGCCAGAAGCATGGCGAGCCGCAAATCCGGGCCCTTCTAGGACCCGGACTCGCGGCTTGCCACGCCCCCGGCCCACCTCCACCCCCCCTCCGATTCCACCCCAGAGGCGGAGCGGGCGAGGCCGCCGCTGCCGCCCCACCCCACCACAGCTGCTCCTCTGAGATGGGCTCAGCCTGAGCCCATCTCGGAGAAGCAGCCACAGCGAATGGAGAAGAGGCGGCAGCTGCGCAGCGGCCTCGTCCGCTCCCCGGCGCCGTTTCCCCCCCTCCACCCTAGCTCCACCCCAGTGTCTCCTGGCTCCACCCCCAAAGTCCCCAGATATTTCTGGGGTTGGACTTGGCAACCCTAGGCTGATCTGTCAGTGCTTAAAACATCCCAGAGGTCATCTTTGCACAGCAGCATCTCTAGTTTGAACTTCCACAACTAACAATTGCTATTATTCAATTTGGCCATTGCAGACTTAATATCTGCACTGCTTTCTATCTTCCTCTGGATTGGGTGTGCCTCTGCTTTTTCTTACTGACTCACAGTTATAGCTTTCTTGCAATTTATCCTGAGGTCTAGGCCCAGAACCTGTTGGGCAGAGTTCAGGAACGAATCCAATCCACACATTGGAGTGTGCTTTCATGAATTTACTGCAACAGGATTTTTTGTGAAAAGACAATAGCTGACTGCAGGCCACTAATACAACAGAGAAGACTTCAGAGCAAAAACATTAGCGAAGCAGAGAGCGAAACAAGATGTAGGCTGAACTGCAATGAACTGCAAGCACCTCATTCCTTGTCTGAAGAAGTATGCATGCATACGAAAGCTTACATTCTGAATAAAACTTTGTTGGTCTTTAAGGTGCTGCTGGACTCCTACTTTGTTCTGTTGCAAGAAAAAAACATTCACTAAACCCTAAACACTAAAAAATGCACGGCAGCTCTCCCTAGGCTGCAAGTAGACTAAGCTACTCTTTCAGCAGTATTTACAGTAACAACTCTTCACAGGCTGCCACTTCTCCAGCACTCTCAATATACTGTGGTTCAAGTCGGAGTTGAGCCTCTCTATGTTTCAGAATCACGGAACTCCAAGAACACATCTGTTTGAAAGTCTTTGTGGACTTTGTAATGTGTGACTCAGCTCTGATCAAATCCATTTAAATGTATAAGTTTAAGTGTACTTTGTGGCAGACAGGGGTGTTGAAAGCTTCACACTTTATAGTATGTGTGCCAAATTGGTTGACACTTTTAAAGAACAGCACTGATAGGATGTGTGAGGTTTGGGACTTGACAACAAGTTTTTTAAAGTGAGTCACTCACAGCGGGAACCAAATATGCTTTTGCAAGTGTGTAGAAGGAAGCACTTCTGGAGAACGCTGTGCAAGGAATCAAAACTTCAGAGCAGCAGCTAATTTATACTGTTCTCAGAGTTTCACAGCCAAAGTTGACTTTTGTTTTTCTGCACATCCCTTTCTCCTTAAGCAGTGCAACTGGATAATTTTGCTCCTGGGGCAAGTTTCACAGACTTCCACCTCCCCCCCCCCACCCGGTCGTTCGAGTTTTCCCACTGGGATGTCAGCTGCCCTAAGTCACTTCCACCTCACCCAAGATGAACACCCCATTCTGCACCTCTTTTGATTTGTCTGTGAATCTTGAGGAGTTGGCTGGACCGTGGGAATTGCTGGGGTTCCTCCATCGGAGCACAGGCTTGTGGAAGCTTCCGGGCTGCCGGTTGTCTGCTGCCTTGTTTCACAATGTAGAAGATTTGTAGCAGCAAATACTTTAAGCTTCCTGCTCTAACTAAGGAAGCAAAAACTATAACTGCCAGGAGGAAAAATGATGTTAGGAGGGAGTGGAACAAGGTGGGGAGTTGTGTTTAAATGGCCAGGGATAATTTGGATGTTTAACAGTTCATTTGGGGTAAGCAGCAGCTTAACTAATTCTCTAATTAGCTTGTTTATTGAGAAGTCTTTCTAATAAAAAGGGCCCCAGGCAGTGTATAAAAATCAGGTAGTACAAAGGCGAGCGGTTGGAGTTCTTCCTTGGGGTTCTTGTTTTGGGTGAACAGGGCCCAGAAGGGGAGCTCTTTTAACTTAATTAAGTTCGACAGTCAAATCATCAACAAGGAAAGTTTCCATGATATGTTTCTGGCACCCATCACAACCTTGTTGGGATGGGTAACTCTAGGGTTGCCAAGTCCAATTCAAGAAACATCTGGAGACGTTGGGGGTGGAGCCAGGAGACTTTGGGGGTGGACCCAGGAGACATTAGGGGTGGAGCCAAGATCAAGGCTGTGACAAGCATCATTGAACTCCAAAGGGAGTTCTGGCCATCACATTGAAAGGGACGGCACACCTTTTCAATGCCTTCCTTCCATAGGAAATAATGAAGGATAGGGGCACCTTCTTTTGGGGCTCATAGAATTGGACCCCCTGGTCCAATCTTTTTGAAACTTGGAGGGTATTTTGGGGAGAGGCACTAGATGCTATGTTGAAAATTTGGTACCCCTACCTCAAAAAACAGCCCCTCCAGAGCCCCAGATACCCGCGGATCAATTTTCCATGATTTTCTATGGGAATAAATCTCCATAGGGAATAATGGAGTGCCCAGCAGACATTTCCCTCCCCTCCCCCCGCTTTCTGATGACCCTGAAGCGGGGGGAGGGTCTCCAAACCGGGGGATCCCCTGCCCCCACCTGGGGATTGGCAACTCTAGGTAACTCGGAGCCTCTGGTTCCTTGGGAAGTGAAGATACACATCACCCATAGCTTGCTGAAGGGTGACCACTAACCAATCCACCCAGAAGGAGATCCAAGCTATTTAAATAAAATCTTGAAAACTAGCCAATACAATCCCTTTTTTAAAAAAAAGCAAATGCAACCTATTTCTAAAAGAGAAGGAACTGCGTGACCGTAAAAATCTTGACTGCTCGCAGAAATGGAGGTCAGAGCTGCCCATCTGGGAGAGGTGGATCAAAGTGAAATCTGCATGCCCCTTTTGTGCCACAGGTTTAAACAGATGAGTGTCACATCTATTGCATAAAACACAAATGTTAGCTTTGTGCAGCCTCGTTTGGCCTCGGGGGTGTACAGGGAAAGGACAAAAGGTTTAACCCTTTTGCCTCTACTTGGTTTTCTTGTGGGAGTACGTAAAAGGAAAACAACATTTTAAGATAAAATATTAAAATATATATAGCGAAGTAGGGCAGCTGGTTTCAAACAGCAAAACTGAGTGGAGGAGGAAAGGTTAAACCCTGCTCTCCCTTTCCTGCATGACCCAGGCAAACTGACCCAGGGAGCCTGCAGTTTGCATTTTGCAGTCGAGAGGTTCTCAGAGCTCAGGTTTGCGCACCCCTGATTTGTATTTTATGGACAAAAGATGGGAGATCTTCACCTTGTCTGAATCCTGATATTCTATCAAGGCTCCAGTTAAAGATTTGGCCGGGTATTTCAAATCAACAAGCAAGTTCTGGCCTCTGCAGCTCTCCTCACCCCCAGTTTTCTCCCCTCCTGCCATAATCCTCCTTCTGGTCTTTCTTTCTCTAGACTGCTCCCTCTTTTTTGTCCCAGCCCTTTTATCTCATGCCCATTTCCTTCTCTTGGCCTGTTACCTTTTTGTGTTCCTTGACTTTGCCTGCCTACCCTGGCTTCTCTGGGATAGGTGGCCATATCAGCCAATCAGTGGCATGGGCTTCTCTCCAAGATATTTTGAACAACTTAGAGCCATTTTCATCAGCATCCCAGCATCACCAAGCCAACACATACAATTGCATTGTGTTGGATGAGGGGAAAGGTTGCCAGGTGCACCTCAGGAAATATCTGGGGACTTTTGGGGTGGAGCCAGGAGACTTTTGGGGTGGAGCCAGGAGACTTTTGGGGTGGAGTCAGGAGCAAGGTTGTGATAAGCATGATTGAACTCCCAAGGGAGTTCCGGCCATTATATTCCTTTTAAAGGCCTTCCTTCCATTGGAAATAATGGAGGATGGGGACACCTTCTTTTAGGGCTCATACAATTGGACCCCTTGGTCCAAGCTTTTTGAAACCGGGGGGGGGGGGATTTGAAGAGAGGCACCAGATGCTATGCTGCAAATTTGGTGCATCTACCACAAAAAACAGGTGTGGGGGGCAGATAATGTATCAATTCTCCATTATACTCTATGGAGACCTGACTTCATAGGGTATGATGGAGTGTCCAGCAGACATTGAACCCCACTTTGCTTTCTGCTAACCCTGAAGTGGGAGGAGGGCCTCCAAACTAGGGGATCCCCTGCCCCCCTATTTGAGGGTTTTAATGAAGGCTGAAGTTCTCAGGAGTCCAAGCTCTGTGCTCCCATAGCGTTGTCCATAGCAAGCTCTTGGTCTTCAACAGTAAAAGCAAGGCAGGTTCACAGTGCTCAGCGGTCATTTCCCCCAACTCCTGTTTTCTGATAATCTTGAAGCGGGGGGAGGGCTTCCAAACCAGGGGATCTCCTGCCTCAGTTGGGGATTGGCATTGCAGCCCTAATAGGGGGGAAACAACTGGGATAATGCCCCTTTTCCAGTGGGCCTACTAGAAGATCATGGCATGAGTTCTGTTTAGGGTTGCCAAGTCCAATTCAAGAAATATCTGGGGACTTTGGGGGTGGAGCCAGGAGACATTGGGGTGGAGCCAAGATCAAGGCTGTGACAAGCATCATTGAACTCCA
Organism: Heteronotia binoei; assembly: GCF_032191835.1. Taxonomy (NCBI): domain Eukaryota; kingdom Metazoa; phylum Chordata; class Lepidosauria; order Squamata; family Gekkonidae; genus Heteronotia; species Heteronotia binoei. Next base: position 8,010,571 of record NC_083239.1, on the reverse strand, counting down.
AAGGGAGTTCTGGCTATCACATTTAAAGGGGCGGCACACCTTTTCAATGCCTTCCTTCCATAGGAAATAATGAAGGATAGGGGCACCTTCTTTTGGGGCTCATAGAATTGGACCCCCTGGTCCAATCTTTTTGAAACTTGGGGGGGTATGTTGGGGAGAGGCACTAGATGCTATACTGAAAATATGGTGCCCCTACCCCAAAAAACAGCCCCCCTAGAGCCCCAGATACCCGCGGATCAATTCTCCATGATTTTCTATGGGAATAAATCTCCGTAAGGAATAATAGAGTTCCCAGCAGACATTTCCCTCCCCTCCCCCCGCTTTCTGAGGACCCTGAAGCGGGGGGAGGGCCTCCAAACCGGGGGATCCCCTGCCCCCACCTGGGGATTGGCAACCCTAGTTCTGTTGCCCCCATTCCAACTGTAGCCACCCCTCAAAGCCAGTTTGCCCCAACAGAGGAGACTCCTTGGGACAAGAGCTGTAATCTCGGAAGGCGTGTTTGGAATGCGTATATTTGACTGCTTATTATCTAACAAATTCACCCGCTTCCTGCTCCATCAGCAACTTGTCTGGGTGGAACTCCTGGGGATGTTGTTGCAGCCGCTGGAGCTTTGCCCATGGGAGGGAAGGGCCCACATTCCAGCATGGTTCAGCAGCTGCAGTGAAACCACCCACTGCCTGACAAACCGAGGGGGTTGCTGTGGGTTACCATTTTGTCTGCTTGTGTGCTGATACCCTCCTTTTCTCCCCAGTTGCTCAGCATTACAACCACCACCCTAGGAGGTGGGCTAGGCTGAGTCTGTGGGACTGGCCCAAGATCACTCAGCAAGCCTCCTTAGGGGTTGAACTTGGGCCTCCCAAATCCTAGTTTGACACCCTCACCACCCATGCTGTTTGTCGGTGCTGCTGCTAGGGATTGAAAAGTGCCCTTACCATTAGGCCGAGCTTGGGCGCATAACTGTGAACCTCTCTTGCTTTTTGGTTGGCAGCCAAAAGCTTGCTATGGGCTATGAGAGCACAGAGGTTGGATCCCTGAGAACTTCAGCTTCCACTGAAACCGTCAAATAAATAAATAAAATAAATAAACAGGGTTGCCCGTCCGCTGTTTGACCAATGCAAAATAAGGTTTCAGCATCGATTGAGATTAGGGTTGCCAATCCCCAGGTGGGGGCAGGGGATCCCCCGGTTTGGAGGCCCTCCCCCTGCTTCAGGGTCATCAGAAAGCGGCGGGGGGGGGGAGAGGGAAATGTCCGCTGGGAACTCTGTTATTCCCTATGGAGATTTATTCCCATAGAAAATCATGGAAAATAGATCCATGGGTATTTGGGGCTCTGGGGGGCTGTTTTTCGGGGTAGAGGCACCAAATTTTCAGTATAGCATCTAGTGCCTCTCCCCAAAGTATCCCCCAAGTTTCAAAAAGATTGGACCAGGGGGTCCAATTCTATGAGCCCCAAAAGAAGGTGCCTCTATCCATTATTTCCTATGGAAGGAAGGAATTGAAAAGGTGTGCCGTCCCTTTAAATGTGATGGCCAGAACTCCCTTTGGAGTTCAATTATGCTTGTCACAGCCTTGACTTGGCTCCACCCCTAATGTCTCCTGGCTCCACCCCCAAAGTCTCCTGGCTCCACCCCCCAAAGTCCCCAGATATTTCTTGAATTGGACTTGGCGACCCTAATTGAGATGGATAAACACAACGGCTGAAATATAGGAGCACAATGAGTCCCCATTTATCATATAAACATTTAACACACTTTTTAATCTATAACATATAGCAACAATATTTATTTGACTGTTATTCACATCCATACAATAACAGAACACAGTCCCATGAGAAATCCTTACTTCCTCTTGAAGAAAAAAGTGAAAAGAGTGATAGGCCCTTCTCTCTTATTCTCCATGTTGGAGCTTTTAGCGCCCACTCTTTCTTGCTCCCACAGTGAACTTTTTCAAGCAATCAAACGGTCTATAAGAACCAATTAATATTCATTCAACAGGTAAGTCACTTCCACAAGTACAGTTGAAGCCTGAAATCTACAGCAAACAAATGGACACGCCTTCTGGTAACAGGCGGTTTCGGTACAACTTTCTCAGCGTTTTATAATGACTTGAATCCTTATTCAGAGCCACAAGAATAAATTTTACATGGATCTAGGCTTTCTTCTGCTATCTGTTTCTTCTTTCCAGTCCTAAAGTTCTGAATCGCAAGGGTAGAATAAATCATGCTAATTAGCAAATGGATAGAAAAAAAATCTACTTGTTCTAATAATTTACATGCATGTAGAAACTGACTTTTATAGGCACATAATTTAGATTCACTAGGTTAGTAGAATAAGTATTTGGGGGGTGGAGGTTAGGGTATGGAGAGCCCAGGGTTGCCAAGTCCAATTCAAGAAATATCTGGGGACTTTGGGGGTGGAGCCAGGAGACTTTGGGGGTGAAGCCAGGAGACATTATGGGTGGAGCCAAGATCAAGGCTGTGACAAGCATAATTGAACTCCAAAGGGAGTTCTGGCCATCACATTTAAAGGGACGGCACACTTTTTCAATTCGTTCCTTCCATAGGAAATAATGAAGGATAGCGGCACCTTCTTTTGGGGCTCATAGAATTGGACCCCCTGGTCCAATCTTTTTGAAACTTGGGGGGTATTTTGGGGAGAGGCACTAGATGCTATAAGGAAAATTTGGTGCCTCTACTCCAAAAAACAGCCCCCCCCAGAGCCCCAGATACCTGCGGATCAATTCTCCATGATTTTCTATGGGAATAAATCTCCCTAGGGAATAACAGAGTTCCCAGCAGACATTTCCCTCCCCTCCCCCCGCTTTCTGAGGACCCTGAAGCGGGGGGAGGGTCTCCAAACCGGGGGATCGCCTGCCCCAACCTGGGGATTGGCAACCCTAGGAGAGCCTGAAACACAAACTGGTTGAGATCAAGGTGAGACCAAAAATTACCTCTGCCCTAGGTTCCTCCTTCAGACCCTATGGGGAAAATAAAATGTGAGATTTCCCTTTTACTGCAAATAGGAAACCTAGCATATCGGGGAAAACCGAGGCAGTTCTTCCAGCATGCTAACTTTCCATGCACAAGGAGGTCTTTTTCCAAGGAAGTAAATACATTTTAAGCATTCCAATATGCAATCCTGTACTTGCAGCCTAAAGGAGCAACATCCAGGAAAGGAGATATTAGAAATTACCCCAAAAGGTCAGCTTTGCACAGAAAAAATTGCTTGTTCTTTTCTTTTTCTTTAAAAAACAAACAAAACCCTTTCCGAGCCCTGAAGTTAGAATTTGTCTGAGAGCTGAACGACACATTATGTGGCGTATTTGTGATAGCATCTCCCAGTGTGTGCTTTTTTTCTAAAGCAGCAGGAAGAGAATGCAGATTGGAGCCATGGAGTTCCCCCCCCCCTTCCCTTTGCTGTTTTCTCAACAGAAATTCCATCCCTCTCCCTAAGCTGCTTTTAGCCCCAGTACAAAAGTTTTTAAAGTTAAGTACAATACAGTTAGTCAGCTTTCTCCCCTATCTGCGCTAATCAGTGGGAGTGTGGATGAAGGAAAGATTTCTGTTATAATGATGATAGTTCTGCTGAATCTGTTATTGTTTAGCTGTCATGATTATTTCTAGAGAAACGGGGCTAAATTGTCATCTATCCCTTAGGGTCACAACAGCAGTTTGACTACAGCAATTTGATACAAACTGAACACTGAGAGGGTAGGCAAACACCAGCACATACGCAACAGCACATGCCAGAGACTGTTTTCCTTGGCACTCAAGAGCCAGATCCCTGGACAGAAAAGGAGAAATGTGCAGCCCACCACCTTTCTTATTATAACTCTACAATGAAAAGGACTAGAAAGATCCTTTTATAAAAATGAAAACCGGGAACATTGTGGCAATCAGAGGCAGCCCTGCCACTAGGCAAATTAGGCATTTGCTTAGGGTGCCAGACTGGGGCCCCAGAATTGGGCTCCTCCCCCCACCTCCCAGTGCCCTAGGCAAATGCCCTGGTCGCCACTCACTGCCCTCCTTCATGATGGCACTGTGCCCCATCACCTGCACCTTCCGCCCCCCAGGGTGCGCATGGCAAAGTAGGGCAGGGAGGGGCCTGGGGTGGTTCCTGACCTTTGTTCTGCGGCATTCCCTTTAAGTGCCACAGAGAGCTTGCATGCCGGCCTGCTGGCTTCACTCCACCTCCCTTCTGGAACTGGAAGGGAAGTGAAGCGAAGCCAGCTGGCTGGGGCACAACTTCTCTACAGCGCTTAAAGAGAATGTCACAAAACAGAGGCCGGGAGCCACCTAGGCACCGCTGTAGAGGAGGGCAGTGGGGGGTGGGGGTGGCAGGCTTGCCTAGAACACTGGGGCCACCCCTGGTTGCAATAGATCACTCTGGTAATGTGGGTGGGTGTGTTTTAAGTTCTATCAAGTTGCTTCCAAGTTATGGTGACCATATGAATTCATGACCTTCAGAATGTCTGTAGTTAACAGCCATTCTCAAGTCTTGCAAACGGAGGGCCCTTGATTTTATTTATTAATTTATTCATTCATTCAATTTTTAGCCTGCTTTTCTCGTCGAACAGGCTCATAAAAACAATCAACAGTAAAAAGAAATTAAAATACAGAAAGTCTAAAATTACAGAGTAACGGTAGAGACTAAAATGGCAACTTTTGCCTCACAGACATAGCCATCTGTCCGGTCCCACAGCACTGGGATGGAATGAAGGGGGGAGGTTGGTAACAAGTGATGTCCACCGCCTCAGCTGAAAGCCTGGCGAAAGAACTCTGTTTTACTGGCCCTGTGGAATTGGAGCAGATCCCTCAGGGCCTGGATTGAGTCAATTCATCTCATGTTGTGTCTTCTTTTCCTACTGCCTTCAACTTTTCCTAGCATTATTGTCTTTTCCAGCGATTTTGTCTTCTCATAATGTCCAAGCCTTAGTTTGATCATTTTAGCTTCTAGGGAAAGTTCAGGCTTGATATGATTTAGAACCCCTTTTTGGGGGGAGAGGGAGTCTTGGTGGCCCATGGTATCTGTAGAACTTTCCTCCAACACCACTTTTCAAATGAATCAACTTTCTATCAGCGTTCTTCATTGTCCAACTTTCACACTCATACAAAGTAATGGGAAATACTACAGTGTGAATTATCTTGATCTCGGTTGCCAGAGACACGTGCATACACTTTTCTAGCTCCTTCCTGGCTGCCTTCCCTGTCACAATATCTCCTTCTGATTTCTCGGCTCCAGTCTCCCTTTTGCTCGGTGACAGAGCCAAGGAATGGGAAATTACAACTGTTACTAATAAACACAAAGCCTGAAAAAGCCCTCTGGTGGTGGTGTGGGAAATGGTTGCTAAGCTAAGGAAAATGGCACTGATGTGGACAGGATGTGAAAAAAAATGCACACCTTCCCATCCACATGACATTCAAATGTCTTTGAACGAAGATATTTTGAAGAACAAAATTGCACCAAACCATGATTTGCAAAGATCACAGCAAAATGGGGACAACAGAAGCAGAACAAATAGAGCATGACAAATGTGGGTCCTGCAAGACTTGAGGTGGGGTAGGGGATTCCAGGGGTGTGGTCACACTCACCATTAAATCCATCTGCAACGCGCCTCTATTATAATCCGCGCAACCAATTTTCCGATCAGACAACAGCCAGGCTCCCGTTCTATCCCATGTGGGTCCCGTCGCTGGTCGATCAGAGTGCTCTACCGGACCTCGTTTCATAAGACGTCAATCTGCATTAGCGCAGGCGCAGTGATGCCCGCTATCTGCAGCGCGTCGCTTTTAAATGGGTCGGATCACTAACAGTTTTGCTAGTCCGTTGGCACTACTTTTCCAGCATGAGCGCTATGCGTACAGAAAAAAAACCAGGAATTCAAATCAGTTTACATCTAGTTCACATCTACTTTCAAAAGTGAGTTTTGTTTCTGGACATAGGGGCGGGTAAACAATTTATCGAGCCAACATTCGCTCGCTCATTCACTGGTGCAGTGATATCACTTGCAGGGGGCTTTGGGAGGGAAGCGGTGGTGCGCTTCCGACGAGTCGCCAATGATGGAGCGTTCAAACAGAGAAATTCCGCTCAGGAACCGTCAGAAGAATTTTGTTCCGGATTTAAAGCAGTATCAAATTAGTCCGCGCCCCAGTTGTCTCAATGCGGGACTCGAACGAGCTAACCACCATTCGCAGATGCTGACGTTTGGACAACCGCTTAAAATCCGACATGCTTCCGGACTCCACTCATGCCCGTAGCGGGATTTTATGAACGTCTGACCTCACCTCATATCTTCCCCCATTGATGAGCTGGCCAGGCTCTGGGTCCCACCACCTAACCCTGAGGCCAGCAGCCAGTGTTGCTGCCTGGAGTGGCTGCCAGTGTTCACCACTGCTGTGCTCAGTCCTGGAGCAAGTGCCAACATCATCTCCTGATCCCAGGCCCTTAGAAGCTACTAGTGGCCATCACTGCAGCATTGAGGCCTGTGAGAATTATGGCTTGTGGGCTGTTCCACCACTGTCAGCAGTGGGCCCAATGGAATTCCTGGGCCAGTGGGGCTCTCAGTCTCCTCTGATAAACAGAAGTAGGTGCTTTGGGGGATACTAAACCCCCCCCCCAGTTATCTTTTTAAGATGTCAGATTGGGGGGTCACCCAAGTTTGCCAAAAAGATCTGTTTTCAGTAAGTGGGGCCCCAATTCACAGATTTAGGTATATGCAGATGGGGACCACACTTGGGAAATAAATATATAGATGTCATGTAGATATTCCTGAAAGCACTACCGCAGTAAGGAGTCCAAAGTGGAGCAAAACATCTGTATGGAAACAGCTTGGACATTGTTTCAAACTGGCGAGAGCCAGTTTGGTGTAGTGGTTAAGTGCGTGGACTCTTATCTGGGAGAACCGGGTTTGATTCCCCACTCCTCCACTTGCAGCTGCTGGAATGGCCTTGGGTCAGCCATAGCTCTCGCTTGAAAGGGCAGCTTCTGGGGAGAGCTCTCTCAGCCCCACCCACCTCACAGGGTGTCTGTTGTGGGGGGAGAAGATATAGGAGATTGTAAGCCGCTCTTGGTCTCTGATTCAGCGAGAAGGGTGGGGTATAAATCTGCAATTCTTCTTGGAATCTAAACTATAGTTTAATCCTAGTTTAGAATCTCAGTTACAGGAAACAAAAGAATGTCTTGTTTGTTAACATGCCTGAAGTTGACTGACTCAAACTGAAGTTGGATCGAATTTGGACATCTTAACAGACTGGCGGTTCCCCTGCAACCTGGATTTTACCACAGGAGTCAATAGCAGCTCTGCTTGCGGTGAGAGGAAGGAGAAAGTATAGGAGCCTGAGGTGTTTTTGGGGTTCATTCACTTCACACACAGATTGTGGCTTCTTGCAACACCTTTAATAAAGCAGTCCCCATCCTGATAACCCAAAGATAGCAGACGCCTTCAAAGAGTGTCTCTGTGTCTGTTGCCAGCGTTGTATTTTTGGAGTGATTTTGTATGCTTCTGGAAGGGATTGTTTATGGAAAGTAGGTGTAAGTCATTTTAAAATAAATGCATATCTGGGGAAGGTAAAAATTAACTCTCTTGGCACTTTGCCAGTTACTTTTTAAATCTGTCATCCGCTTTTTTTATACATGGGAACGGGGAAGCAGCTTCTACTCTCTTATTGAAATAATAGTCTGAATATGCATGAAGCTGTAATTGAGCAAGGGCCATTTGTGTCCAATGTAAAGTGACTTTTAAAAAATTAAGCCAGACAAAATAACATTGATAGAATAGCTCTAAAGGTGCCACGTATTTTTGCTGACAATGTCAAAGGTCTCCCAAGATTTAAGGACGGATACTGGCAGATATCCCACCACTCCATTGAGCAAAGTTTGAAGCCTTTTTCAAACTTAAGCAGCTATTCCTCTGGCGGCCGGGGCACAATGGACCTCATGTTGTGTTGGAGACATTGCAGGAGAAACGGAGTCCAAGTTGGGTTATTATGGACTATCTAAACAATATTTGCTCAACATGGAGTACAATCTGGTTAAACCCTTTCTTAAACAGAGAATCTTGGATGTCGAAAGACAGCATGATTTGAATCAGCTTAAAGGTTATTTACCAGGAATAGAGGAGCTACATAAAATATCACTGATGCCATACTTGCATAATCTTGATAAAGTTGAGTATAGGAGAGCATTTACCCTCCTCAGACTTGATATGTTACCATCAGCTATTATTGAAGGCAGAGACACAGGACAAACATACGAGGAGAGATTGTGTATTTGTGGGGACAAGAAACCGGAAGATAGGGAACATGTATTATTCCATTGTAAATTATATCAGTGTATTAGGGCCGACTATATACTCCCGATATGTTCCAGTGTCCCTGGGAGAAATAATAGATATCAGCTAGACAAATTATTGGCGGATAGGAATAAAAGAACCACTTTATGTGTGGCAAAATTTGCTTTGCGAGCTATAAGTGTCCGGAAGCAATTCCTAAGGGAAATATCCAACTGAATGCCTTGGCTATGGAACCTAACTAGTGTTCTGGAGGGAAATTATATCATACTGTGTATGTTTTATTCTGATTATTGTTTTACCTGATTGTATTTTATTAAGTTATTTGTATTTAATTTGACTGGTCTATGACTGTATTAAACTTGACTTGACTTGACATTGCAGGAGAGAACACCCTATATCAGTAACTGAAAGGAAGATTTAGAGAGGAGGAAGGAAAGGAACTGAGAGGAAATCAGCAGAAAAATGTCTAGTAGTTTCTTTCAAATGCTTCCTATATCATCACACCACCCTAGATGCAGAACCAGTATATGCAAATACCCAGGGCTTTTTTTGTAGAAAAAACCCAGCAGGAACTCATTTGCATATCATGCCACACCCCCTGACACCAAGCCAGCCGGAACAGCGTTTCTGTGCATTCCTGCTAAAAAAAAAGCCCTGCAAAGACCAGGCATAAGGTTATACCGAAAAGTGTATGAGGAGAGAGATCTGTTTACCAGCGCATGGTGATCTTTTAACCGTTTTCAAAAATGTTGGAAGTATGTTTTGGATCAAATTCAAATAATATCAGGATGCTTAGAGCCGCCTTCTACTGAGCCAGAGGACCGGTCTATGAAAGTTGTTGTCTATAATGACAGGTATCAGCCCTTCAGGGTCTCAGGCAGAGATTTCGTCTGCTACCCAGAGATGCTGGTGACTGAACCTGGGACCTTCAGCATTCAATACAGATGCTGTGCCGCTGAGCCACAGCTTAGTTTGAGAGTACTAAATGTGAGATGCGCATATGGACATATGAAGCTGCCTTATACTATATCAGACCCTCGGTCCATCAAAGTCAGTATTGTCTACTCAATCAATCAATCATTTTACTTATATCCCGCCCTCCCCGCCGAAGCAGGCTCAGGGCGGCTGACAACATCAAATCAAATACAGTAAATTATACAATAAATATTTAAAAGCAATAGCTAGTTTAACAGTTTAATTAAGATTCTAAAATTACTAAAATTAACATTCTGGTGCTATTTCAACAGATGGTGAAAGTCACTTAGGCAAGTCCCTCTGTCTTTTTAATCGGTGACGGCCACTTAGTCTTATTCTTGCTGGCCCTGCAAAACTGTTCAAAGTCCCGCAGGGCCCGCACTTCTTCCGGGAGCTGGTTCCATAGGTGTGGAGCTACAATAGAGAAGGCCCGCAAACGAGTGCTCTGTAGTTTTGCCTCCTTCGGCCCGGGGATGGTCAGTTGGTTCTTCCCTGCTGACCTCAGTGCTCTTTGGGGTTCATATGGGGAAAGACGGTCCCTCAGGTAGGCAGGTCCTCGGCCATATAGGGCTTTAAAGGTAATAACCAGCACTTTGTAACGAATCCGGTATGTAACTGGCAACCAGTGCAGTCCGCGCAGCCCTGGCTGTATGTGCTCCCATTTCGGGAGCCCCAATAACAGTCTAGCCACCGCGTTCTGCACCAGCTGCAGCTTCCGGGTTCAGCACAGAGGCAGCCCCATGTAGAGGGTATTACAGTAATCCAATCTCAAGGTGACCGTTGCATGAATCGCTGTTGCTAGGTCCTGACGCTCTAGGAAGGGGGCCAACTGCCTTGCCCGCCTTAGATGAAAGAAGGCTGACTTAGCAGTGGCTGCTATCTGGGCCTCCATTGATAGTGAAGGCTCCAGTAGAACTCCCAAGCACCTGACCCGGCACGCCGCTTTCAGCGGCACCCTGTCAAAAACCGGGAGAGGTATTTCCTTCCCCAAAGCGCCCTGACCCACGCAAAGGACTTCTGTCTTCGTTGGATTCAGCTCACTGGCAGCTCAGACTGGCAGCGGCTCTCCAGGGTCTCAAGCTGAGGTTTTTCACACCTCTTTGCCTGGACCCTTTTTTGGAGATGCCAGGGATTGAACCTGGGACCTTCTGCTTCCCAAGCAGATGCTCTACCACTGAGCCACCGTCCCTCCCCAAATGGAAATGTTTGTTTGTTTGTTTGTGGGATTTCTATCCTGCCCCTCCGGCCCAAGCAGGCTCGGATGCAGACTGTGTCAGTTAGAAAGACCCCGTCATCATCCTGTTGTGAATTGCAGGTGACTGGCTTGGTCCAGACATAATATTAATAAGCTATTGCTTGATGTTACAAGAATTATCTTGGAATCAGCTTCAGGCTCACTTGCATTTCCAGCTTAGGGGCTTTGGTGTAGTGTTTGGACTACGATCTGGCAGACCTTGGTTCAAATCCCCACTCTTGGGCCAGGCCCACACTCTCATACCTCACAGGGGTGTTCTCAGGATAAAATGAAAGAGAGGAGAAAAACATTGTAAGGCATAATGGCAGCATATAAATAAATGTGACACCCTGCAGTTTGCTCTGAAAACTCAGGATTGCAAACCAGCTGCCAACTATCTTGGTTTTCAGGGCTAGCCCAAACCATGGTTTGTGAGTTCAAAGGCAACAACCTACTATGGTTTGTTGCAAAGCTGGAAATACCTAACTATCTCACCATGTGCGAGGATTCGTGTTTCTGCGTCTGGCTCGTTCTTGCTGTACCAAACCATGGTTGGTCGTTTCAAGCTTTTGAGTTGGTTCTGATGTAACGATAAACCAGCATTTAATTAAACTAGTTATGATCGACATGATAACGCAAACATGGGTCACGCCACTAAAGATAGCAAACTGGGGACTGTCCAACCGGAATATGAAACTATTGTTTGAAGTTGTTTCACCTGAGATCCAAACTTAGGCATCCTGGCCCTGGCTGTGGATTTGCTCCCTGCCTGTCAAGATATCTATCTGCTGCGAAGCTGATGAAAGCATCATTTGGCAAGGCAAACCAAGGTTTCAATGATTTCTGGCAACGAGTTGCTGTGAGAAACAGGGTGCTGCACTAGATGGAGCACTGCTCTGATGCAGAAGGGCTCTTCTTAAAGATTCTGGGGAAAAGTCCAGGATGGATCCCCCAAATCACCGCCTCCCTTCACCAGCATCCTCTTACTGTTGGATTCAAGTAAAGGCTGGACCTCTCCCCATGTGAGCGATAGGTGGTGGGACCGGAGTTCCCTTTTTGACTTAGCTCAGGAAAAATGGCCCCAGAGCGCAATAATTCATGCAGCAGCTCGCAACGTTCATGCCAGTAGCGCACAAAGTAGAATTTTTGCTCACAAGACTCCGCAGCTTAGAGGCAACACTGGGTGGGACCCATTGCTGGAAGCTGGCTGCCCAAGCCCGTGACAGGGTGGGTGTGAGTGGCCATTGCTGTGAATGGGGGCAGCCCATGCCCTGTGCAAGTAGTGGTAGCAGTGGTCCTCCTCTTTTTCTTCCCCTCCCTCTATTGGGCAGTAGAACCATGCACTGTTGGGCCTCTTCCCATCTCAGGCCCCAGGACAGCTTCCCCTGTTGCCCATTTGGTAAGACTGCCCCTATGTCCTACTATCTTGTTTGCAAGCTAGCCACTGTTAAAATAAAACCTGATTTCTTGTTGCGTCTGAACTGAGTCTTTGTGAAGCTCATTTTCAGAAGGTTGCTCAGATGTCTTTGGTTGCTCATTGGAGATGTAAATCCTGGGATATTATAGTGATGTGGCAACCAACGGGTCTAGTGGATCTGACTCATGGCTTTCAGAAGTGGGACGGTGGTCTAGGTGGCATGGGGACCTGTGACCAGATTCCCTAGGTACGGTCCTAAGCAGAGATATGCCTTAAGCACGTTGATTTCTGTGGACTTAGAAAAGTGTAATTCTGTTTAGGATGGCAAAAAACAGTGGGGAGAAGGGTGCACAAGGAAAGATGGGTTTAATTCTGCCCCTCCACCCCCCATTCCATTTCCTCAATGGCTTTTATTTATTTACTTACTTACTTACTTTGACTTATACCCCACCCCTCCCGTGAATGTCTCAGGGTGGCTTCCAACATAATGCTTTAAGAACATATATAATAAATACAATTAAAATAATAAAAGATACCATAAAACAGGTGTCCAAGCTCTACAAGCTATATGTAGCGGTAATGGCCATGTGACAAATCAACATACGTAGATAGTTCTTATTTACAGTAATATCAGCAGGGAGCTCGATCAGTCTTGCTGGTGGCCTCGAGATGTTTAGCTTAAAAGAGGAAACCCTTCCTTCCTTCCTTCCTTCCTTCCTTCCTTCCTTCCTTCCTTCCTTCCTTCCTTCCTTCCTTCCTTCCTTCCTTCCTTCCTTCCTTCCTTCCTTCCTTCCTCCCTCCCTCCCTCCCTCCCTCCCTCATACAAATCAGGAAAATGGGATAGAAGGAAAAAGAGCATAATACCCTGTAACACACACACTCTTTTTCACTCACCCTTCATGGCTGCTTTTGAGGCTCCTCATGCAATCCTGTGCAGAGTTACTCCAGTCTAAATGCACTGAAATCAAAGGGCTTAGACTTGCATAACACTGCATAGGCCTATCGTCTCAAATATGTATTGGGAGATCCATTCTCAGACTGTAAATATAATATGTGGTTTTAACTTAAGATGGGGGGTGGGTTATGGGGGAAAGGATCACAGCCACTAATTTTGTTAATGAACATAAACAAGACTAGACCCACCCAGATAAAATAAAGAGCAAATGGTTCAAGTAGGATCTTGGAGACTTGGGTTCAAGTCTACTCTCAGCCATGAAACTCAAGCCAGTTTGGTGTAGTAGTTAAGTGTGTGGACTCTTATCTGGGAGAACCGGGTTTAATTCCCCACTCCTCCACATGTACCTGCTGGAATTGCCTTGGGTCAGCCATAGCTCTCGCAAGAGTTGTCCTTGAAAGAGCAGCTTCTGTGAGAGTTCTCTCAGCCCTACCTACCTCACAGGGTGTCTGTTGTGGGGGAAGAAGATAAAAGAGATTGTAAGTCACTCAGACTCTGATTCAGAGAGAAGGGTGGGGTATAAATCTACAGTCTTCTTCTATCAGGGCTTTTTGTGTAGCAGGAACTCCTTTGCATATTAGGCCACACACCCCTGATGTAGTCAATCCTTCTGGAGCTTTACAGTAGGCCCTGTACAAAGAGCCCTGTAAGCTTTTGGAGGATTGGCTACCTCAGGGGTGTGTGGCCTTACATTCAAAGGAGTTCCTGCTACAAATAAGGCCCTGACCTCAATAAATTTCTGTTGAACATATTCTATTCTGTTCACCGAATCTACCTCACAGGGCTGTTAAGACAATAAAACGCAGGAGGAGGAAAGAGCCATGTTTGCCCCTCTGAACTCCTTGGGGAAGGTTGGCGTTAAAATGTGATTGCGTAATTGTACATTTTGACTCGAGGGTTTCTGGAAAAATGTTTATTCATATCAATCATACACTTGGCATTTATTTATTTATTTATTTATTTATTTATTTGGGATTTATATCCCGCCCTTCCCACGAATGGCTCAGGGCGGCTTCCAACATTTAATCAAACTTAAAAGTAAACAATTTCAAATATAAAACAGTTAAATAATTTAAGCAGTTAAAACATTAAAACAGAGTAATTCAGTTTCCTATGAACAGATGGCTGGCCAGTTTCCTCAAGTTGTTATCCTAGCTAAATGTAGGCTAGGTATAGGCTAGCCGGAAGAGGGTCGTCTTACAGGCCCTGCGGAACTGCGCTAGGTCCCGCAGGGCCCTCACCTCTTCCGGCAGCTGATTCCACCATACGGGGGCCATAACGGAGAAAGCCCTTTCCCTGGTGGCTTTCAGACGGGCTTCTTTTGGCCCGGGGATAGTGAGGAGATTTTGTGTTCCTGACCTCAGTGCTCTCTGGGGAACATGTGGGGAGAGACGGTCCTTCAGGTAGGCAGGTCCCAGGCCATATAGGGCTTTAAGTGAGGTTTCGGCCATAACATTTTTTTTTACAGTTTTGATGGTTTCCCTCCTCTTCTTTTGGTACAGTTTAAATGATATTGCTGATCTTAAAATTGAACTTCCTGTTTATAGCACACAAAGAGGATTGTAAATAGCTACTCGCCTGGTTACCTGGGGTGAATAAAGAGGCCTCCAGGTCACGAAATGCAGACACTTCATTTGTGTTGCAACTCCCACTTCCCCCCTTTCAGGCCACAGGTTACTATAACCAGCATATAATTTTATTGATTGATTGATTTACTTTAAATTTCTATCCCGCCCTCTCTGCAAGGAAGTGAAGAAATAAAAATTGATAACCCGAGAGCGACTAACTTCTGTGAAACGAGCTGCAAGGCTGTCCACAATCTATTCAAAACTGAGCTTGGGTTGCGAGCGATATTCCCTCTAAGCTGTAGAATTTTGTGAGCAAAAATTCTACTTAGTGAGCTACTGGCATTAAGGTTGTGAGTAACTGCATAAATTAGTTTGCTCTTTGGCCATCCTTCCATCCTGAGCTTAGACAAAAATGTGTGAGCTGGAGGCTAAAAACTTCTGAGCTAACTCACACTAACTCAGCTTAAAGGGAACACTAGCTGCGCATTCCCAGGTGTTTCTTCCTTTGTAAATTGCACCTGTGTAGAGCCCAGTTTGGATTGGGACTTGGGGCATGAGGATGGGGTTTTACACCCATACAATTTTTCCAACCTGAAACGGGTCAAGAGAACTTCTGCTTGCCCCATGCATAGGGTTGCTAATATTCTGGTAGTGGCTGGAGATTTCTCACTATTACAATTGATCTCCAGGGGTGCAGTCACACGCACCATTAGTGACGACACAGCTCCGTCTGGCTGACGGATTAAATGGGTTCGTTCAGACAGCCACATCTGGCAATCGAGCATCATCCAGGCTCATCCAGCCTTGCTACGCATGAATGGCGCATTAAATTGACAGTACATAAAGTCTGACCCTTTTTCAAAACAGTGGCACAAGATCGGCTTTTTGTTGTTTGGACAGCTCACGCGCGATACTGCCTCTCACCTTTTTTTTTTAAAGAAAGCCCCAGCAGACATGCGCATTGCCAGATCATCCGGGAATCTGAGGTGACGCTTCTGTTTCTCCAATCAACACAGGATCGGAGGGGGGGGGGAAACGTTATCCCACTATTCAGAACAGGAAAAAATTCTTTTTTTTCAATGTGGAGGATTTCAAGATATCATTGTCACTGCCAATTTCTAGGAAAATAATTCCTGGCAGTTCCGTGGTTTGGATCGGCAACGTTAATTCTGGAAACTTTCGCCCTTCCCCCCTGCCTCTGAAGAAAGTTTTGATTTCCCAGCTCCAAACAGTTGGGCGCATGTTCAATGGACCCCCTCCCCTCCCAGAAATCACCATCTGATTACGCATGCTCCAAGAAAGGAGCGTGATAGTATTGGATGTCTGATCGCGCACAACAGTGTCACGAGCTGGGGCCAGGCCAGGCGAAGTCCAGGGGCAGTCCAAGGTCTGTAACCGGTGAGCAAGAGTGTCCAAGGTGCCAAAGCCAAATCGTCGTCCAGGTATCGTAGGTCAGAGGTTCAGAAGCCGTAGTCAGGGGGTCCAGAAGTCAAGCCAAGGTCAGGAGGTCCAAAGTCAAAAGCCAAAGTGGATGCTAGGCCGTCAGGTAGATGACTAGTTGCTTCCACAAAGCCTCCTCCCAAAGCCCACAGCTATATAGCCCTCTGCTGGCTGTTGCCCATTTGGGCTAATTGCTGGCTCTGGGAGGCAGCCAGGATCCTGTTACAACTCAAGCATCCTTGCTCTTAGGAGGGCCAGAATCCTCTCAAAACTCAGGATTCAGGGAGCGTCTTGCTTGTGAGCGTGCCGCCCTCCTCCGATCCCTGAGGTCCTGACGGAGGCGAGCCACCCGAGAGGGCGAGGCAGGGGGGCTGGGATCTTCTTCAGCAGGAGGCAGGGGTACCGGTGCAGGTGGCAGGGGTACAGTTTCCTCGGCAGACTCGTCTTCCTCTGCAGGGTCCCCAGCACCCATGGCACAACAGAATGAATCGCATTCTTGGATGCTCGTCTGAACTGCCCTGCATCGATTCAATATTCAGCAGTTCAGATTTGAGCGCTGCACACCCGCTTTTAATGGTAGGTGTGACCGCACCCCCGATGACAAAAAACAGTTCATCTGAAGAAAATGGCCGCTTTCAAAGGTGGACTCTGTGGCTTCATACTCACTGAAGTTCCGGCCCTCTCCAGGCCTTGCCTCCTCCCCAAATCTCCAGGTATTTCCTGAGGCTGGTAACCCGAGAAGTGGGCTTGCTCTAGCGGGACAAAATACAGTTAGGGTTGCCAAGTCCAATTCAAGAAATATCTGGGGACTTTGGGGGTGGAGCCAGGAGACTTTGGGGGGTGGAGCCAGGAGACATTAGGGGTGGAGCCAAGATCAAGGCTGTGACAAGCATCATTGAACTCCAAAGGGTGTTCTGGCCATCACATTTAAAGGGACGGCACACCTTTTCAATGCCTTCCTTCCATAGGAAATAATGAAGGATAGGGGCACCTTCTTTTGGGGCTCATAGAATTGGACTCCCTGGTCCAATCTTTTTGAAACTTGGGGGGTATTTTGGGGAGAGGCACTAGATTCTGTTCTGAAAATTTGGTGCATCTACCCCAAAAAACAGCCCCCCCAGAGCCCCAGATACCCGCAGATCTATTCCCCATGATTTTCTATGGGAATAAATCTCCATAGGGAATAATAGAGTTCCCAGCAGACATTTCCCTCCCCTTCCCCCACTTTCTGACGACCCTGAAGCGGGGGGAGGGCCTCCAAACCGGCGGATTCCCTGCCCTCCCCTAGGGATTGGCAACCCTAAATACAGTTCACCAGAACAACTTTTAGGTTGTAACAAACAGCATGCAGGGTATGATTAACCTCCTCCCTTTTGCTGAATTGTGGCCACCATCCTAATCTGGTGCAATTGCTAGAGAGAAGAAAAGGACTCAGTAGTTCCAACCATGGGACACCTTGCATCTTGTCTTGCTACTGCTTGATCTTGTGGAATAATTTGCTCGTGTCTTTTTTGTTCTACGTGTGATGAGGTACATCTGATTTCCCGATACACAAGGACTTTCTCTGGAAGAAAAGCTTTGTGCATGAAATGGTAGTCCTGTAAATTTGAGCACTGAACTCATCCTGGCCCTACTCTTCTCCATTTATTATTAGCCTGCCTTCTCTTCCAAGCACTTTGAGTTTTCAGCCAGCACGAAAACGTTACAATAACATTTTGGGTGGGAATGTCTGCCTACCTGTCCATCCAGTACGCCTTAATCCTGCCCTTCCTCCAAGGAACTCAGGGCAGCATAACATACCCTCACAACAACTCTGCGAGGTGGATTACTCTGAGTGTATGTGAGTGGCCCAAGATTACCCAGTGAGCCTCATGGTGGTATAGGGAACTTGAACCTTGGGGAGGGGCGGTGGCTCAGTGGTAGAGCATCTGCTTGGGAAGCAGAAGGTCCCAGGTTCAATCCCCGGCATCTCCAAAAAAGGGTCCAGGCAAATAGGTGTGAAAAACCTCAGCTTGAGACCCTGGAGAGCCGCTGCCAGTCTGAGGAGACAAGACTGACTTTGATGGACCGAGGGTCTGATTCAGTAGAAGGCAGCTTCATATGTAGGAGGGACAGTGGCTCAGTGGTAGAGTATCTGCTTGGGAAGCAGAACGTCCCAGGTTCAACCCCCAGCATCTCCAAAAAAGGGTCCAGGCAAATAGGTGTGAAAAACCTCAGCTTGAGGCCCTGGAGAGCCGCTGCCAGTCTGAGAAGACAATACTGACTTTGATGGACCGAGGGTCTGATTCAGTATAAGGCAGCTTCATATGTTCATATATGTTCAACCTGTGTCTGGCGGGTGCTAATCTGCTATACTATACTGTTCTATTGTGCATGGGATCTTGGACAAGAGGAGCATGCCTTTTATATGCACCGTCACCTCTCTGATTATTCGCTAGACCAGAAGGTGCCCTTTCAGTCTAAAGCGCTGTCATTTCTTTCCTTGGTGTTTTCTCACAGCTTCCCCTTTCACCCTGCAGGCCCATGGTCTGAGCACTTCTGAGCCTGATCTCTGGAGGAATGGCCTTCTGAGCAAGTTTGGGAGCTTCGCTTGGCGCAAGCAGAAGAGCAGCCACCTTGAATTCCCAGTGCATCCTGGGAGCCCAAAAAACTATCCTCGGCCTTTGGGGCGGCTTCACAGGCCAGCTGTTGGCAGTGATTCAGATATGAGGAGAAGGTATGACTTCTGTCCTTCTGCAAGCCATGCTGCAGGACAGGAGAGACCTGAGTTGTCTTTTCAGACTAGCAAAATAGACTCTGTGAGCACCAGGCCACTTCCATCAGCATCTTTCAACTCTTTGCTATGCTGGGGAAATGGGAACTCTTGGGACTCAATCGTCTCTAATTCTTCTCTGCATGACCTAACTTCCCCCCAATTGAAAGACGATGCTTTCAAACTTCTCTTGGCACAGGAGAAAACCAGCAGTACCTTAGAGTCTCTCTCAGAGTGGACTGAAAGTGAATTTGAAGGACATTTAAGCCCACAGGCTTCTTGTCCAATTGGAACTGGAGAGCTAGAGAACCTGAGCCTCAGAAGCAGCCTTGGAGAGTCCATCTCTGGGGACATCAGTGAGACAGAGGGATCCAGGACCACCACCTCAAGCCTGGATGGGAAATGGCCTCCAAAAGTAGGGGGGGACGACATCTCTGCTTTCAAAACCAGCCAGGCCGAGACTGCCCCAAAGATCCTCTATGAGATCTTGATCACTCTGACCAAGGAGGAAGAGGACAGTATAGTGGGTGCAATGCCATCAGCTCACTGCAGCAAGAAAGGACTAGAATGCCACTCGTCTAGGGAGGAAACACTTTCTCCAGGGGTTGCTGAGTTAGAGAAAACAGAAGACCAACGTCACCGCCAAGAACCAGCTCAACCGGCTCCCCAGCTGTCAAAGCTCAAGGAATTCCAAAACTGCACTGAGCCGCACGGGGTGGGAACCTTTAAGGCGTGCAGGCTGATACTGAGTCCTGCCACTGGGAGACAGGTGACACCACAGTGGGGATCTGAGCCCAGCCCAGGGCAGCGTAAGGACCAGAGTGCAACAGATCAGCTGCATTCGGGGGATGGCGAGACAGCTGAGGGGACAGGCACCGTAGCACCTGTATCTTGGGCAGACAGGTACGTGGAGAAACAGGTTTGGGAAGTGCTTGTAACATCGGGTGTTCTGTCTGGGCTAACTCTGGGAGTTGAGAGAGAGAGACAGAGACGTGGCTCGTCAAAGGTACTGGAGACTGGACTTTCGATTTGTCCCTCCTGTCTGGGATCTCCTGCAGCACTTGCCTTGTGACAACCCATGTGGAGTATTTGCATTTGAGCGGCTGCTGTCCTGTTTTGGTGTCTACTGCATAGGAGTAGGCATTTTGGAAGAGAAGGGATAAGGGAAGGGAACTGTTATGAGATTTGTCTGTAGCAGGAATGGGCTCAGGGAGGCCATGAGGAAACAAGAGGGGTTAACCAGTTTACAGGGCAGTATTTTTCCCTGTGTTCCCCTCCACTATGACCCTCATGCCCAGGCTGCCTGGAATGAAAAAAAATCTTGAACTGCATCCTTTTGGACCTCTTCAGAACAAGGGGGAATGAATGCATGTAAAAGCCTGAATGTTTTAATTGGCAGATTCAGCAAAGAAACCTATAGCTTGGTGTGGAATAGTTTTAATTGGATGCGTTGCTATCCAAAGTCACATTATATCTTTCCAAGTTGTTTTTTTTTCAGGAATTGAAAAAAATAATGGATAAAAGCGTCCTTACAAAGAGCAGTAGGGCTTGAGAGCAATCCTAAACTGTCCTGCTCCGGTTTGTTCGATGGGTTCTTTGAAAAGGGTTCTTAGGATTGCATTATTCGTACCTGAAATCTTACATTTCCATCTATTAATTCCACCCTACCTTTTCTCCCAGAAGCTCAGTGGCACGCACCACTAAGCTCACAACGGCCCTGTGAAGTGGGTTAGGCTGAGACAGAGTTTTGCGGCTAATGGGGAACTTGAATCAGGGTCTCCCTAGTCCTAGTCCGACAGTCTACACTGCATCAGTACTGCAAGACAGCTGAAGAGAGAGAAACTGCAAAATATATAAATATAGTTAAGTTTAGTTGAGCCCCGTGGCGCGGAGTGGTAAAGCAGCAGTACTGCACTGTGGTCTGAACTCTCTGCTCATGATCTGAGTTCGATTCCGGCAGAAGCTGGATTCAGCTAGCCGGCCCAAGGTTGACTCAACCTTCCATCCTTCCGAGGTTGGTAAAATGAGTACCCAGCTTGCTGGGGGGGGGGGGGGGACTGTAAAAGACTGGGGAAGGCAATGGCAAACCCCCTCGTAAAAAGTCTGCTGTGAAAATGTTGTGAAAGCAACGTCACCCATGAGTCGGAAACAACTGGTGCTTGCACGGGGGACCTTTCCTTTCCTTAGTTGATCAACTGGTTAAAAATGAAATGGTGGTTCAGCTAAAAGAATTTTAGGCCTAAACATTTTATTGATGATGATATATATAATCTGGTTTACATTGGGGCTTGGCTGCTGCCAGATCCACACCAGCATTTATTTTGTTAAAGGCACTGCTATTTTTTAAACCTTTGCTTTTCCTCCTGAAGTAACTGGGACACAGAGTGTGAAAAAGTGTGGGCCATACCCCTGTGCTGATTTCCTTGTTGGAGACCCTGCAAGTACTGTGGACAATACAGACAGTAGATAAATGCTTATTTCTTAATGTGATAGGAACAGAGTCTTAAAATATTAAAACAGAAATCCATTGACAGTTAAGAACATAAGAGAAGCCCTGTTGGATCAGGCCAACGGCCCATCCAGTCCAACACTCTGTGTCACACAGTGGCCAAATTTATATATATATATATATATATATATATACACACACACACACTGTGGCTCATAGCCACTGATGGACCTCTGCTCCATATTTTTATCTAACCCCCTCTTGAAGCTGGCTATGCTTGTAGCTGCTACTACCTCCTGTGGCAGTGAATTCCACATGTTAATCACCTTTGGGTGAAGAATAGCTGAGAGGGGACATCAAGGGGGGACATCCCTTTAAGTATTTGAAGGACTGTCACTAAGAAGAGGGCAGGGAGCTGTTCCTATTGGCAGCAGAGGAGAGGACTCACAAGAATGGGTTTAAATTATAGGCAAGAATGTACTGGCTGGATAGGGGGGGGTGGGTTACCGTAAGAGTAGTTCATCATTGGAATTGGCTGCCTAGGGAGGTGATGAGCTCCCTCTTACTGGCAGTCTTCAAGTAGCAGCTGCACCAGCACTCGTCAGAGATACTCTAGGCCAGGGGTCCTCAAACTACGGCCCGCGGGCCAGATGCGGCCCGCTGAGGACGTTTATGCGGCCCGCCGGGTTATGGCAAAATCAGACCGGAAGTGACGTTCGACCTAAACTTGCGTTAGCAACGCACACTTCCGGCACTGGGCTGAGGTGGCGGAGACATAGTGTGAGGTGATACCGAGGTGAGGTGAGTTCCCAGTCCGGGGTGTGTGGTGTGGGGAAGGGAGAGAGATGCAGAAGACGGAGAACTGACGGCCTGCGGCCTTGTACAGTAACGGCAGTCCGGCCCTCCAACAGTCTGAGGGACAGTGAACTGGCCCCCTATTTAAAAAGTTTGAGGACCCCTGCTCTAGGCTGATCCTACACTGAGCAGGGGGGTGGACTAGATGGGCCCTTCAAACTGACCTGTATGGCCCGGCTAGCTGGATTCATCCCGAAGATTAACACTCTCTTTCAGTCAGACCTTAATAAGAAGATGGCATTTCTTATTCAATTTAGATGCTAATATCTTGCCACTTCCTGCTCTGCACAGATCTCAGCCGCTTCGTCTGTAAAGCTGTTAGTGTAACTTCTTGTTCTGACTTACCACTGACTACATCCTGAGCTAAATCTTACATTTTGACTAACCGTTGGAACTTGGAAGTGTCTCACACCCATGCCAAGATGATCTTACTGCCCTTTGGATGGGATCTTGTTTTTGAACCAGTATCTGTAACATCTTCCCTTCTCTGCTTTTCTGTTGTATATCTGAAATCAGGCTTGACAGATTCATTTATGCACATATTCATATCCTGCTTCCCTCCCCATCGTTGTTTCCCCCTTTTATTCTCACAACAGCTGTGGGATGTAGGTGAATTGCAGGGTGTTGGACTGGCCCAAGTTGACCCAGTGAACTGTCATGATAGTGAGAATTCAAACCGGTATCTCTCTGGGTCTGGTCTGACACTAACCACTTCTCAACACTCCCATGCATCTGAGGAAGTGAGCGCAGTGCTTGGGACAGCTTATGCTAGAATGAATGTTGTTAGTCATTAAGGCACCACCGCTGCCTTGTTTCACTGTTTGGAAGTTTATCCTAATGCCTAACTGAACTCTACCTTTTTTGGAAAGTAAGCCCATTAGATCGAACTTTGATCCATGAGAACAAGTCTTTGGCCTCTTCTGTGGGGGAGTTTTTGGGTATCTGAAGACTGCAAACTTGGCCTTTTTCGGTTTTGCGAGTGCAGCTGGAGGTTAATTCCAGTTTAAAATATGGGCCACCACGGAGCTTTGAGGCTGAAGGCCCATCTTTGTTTTTTGAAGGAAAGGCCTGCAGGACTTAAGGAACTCAATAACAAAATTATTATAGTCTGGAAATAAAAGGCTGTTCTTTCAACTCAGGGACGAACTGCCTGTTGATTCTACCACACTCCAGTCCCTTGAGGGTGAGGTGGAGGTGTCTGTCCGGAAGCCATCTATCTTTGTCAAGATTTTGGAAAATCCCCTACTGTATGTTTTAATTCTTGTTATCCGGCCTGTTGTCGTAACTGGTGATCAAGACAGGGTGTCAGCAATAGAACTAATTAGCCTGCACATTAGGTGAGGGAAACTGTGGCTCAGGAGTGGATCGCATGTTTTGCTTACAGAAAGGACAAAGTTAATTCCCCTGCCATTCACCGTTAAAAGGCCTTGGTTAGTTGGAAAAGCCCTTTGTCTGCCTGAGAACTGCTGCCAGTTAGAGTACGTAATAATGCTGAGCTAAAAGGAACAATAATCGGTTGGCATAAAATCACTTCACATGTTCAGTATTCATCTGTCCAGGCCAGAATGCTTCCACACGGACATTTTACTCCACCTTTGCCTCCGAACTGGAGTGCTGTATACGGAAGCATCCACACAATGGTCTTCTGCAGATGTTACATTAATTATCCTGTTTGCACAAACTGGAAGCTCAGTAGCCGCACACATTGGTCCCGACAGTGCTGGTGGGGTGACATTACTTCTGGTGAATTCCAGACATGGTGTCATGTCACTGGGGTGATGTTAATGCCGTGCTCTAGGATTTGGGCAAAACTCTATGGTCAAATCCCAGGCTGACTCATCGATGTCATGCTGGCAACGGGACATAACTTCTGGATATTCACTGAACATGACATCATGTCACTGACATGGTGCCATTATTCCCCCCCCCCCCCCTTCTTGGCAGCCCTCAGTGGGCTGGTGGGCAACAAACAAGGAGACTGAGAGGCCTGGTCTCCTTACAGAAGATGCACATTATGCCTATCGGGCAAATCACAGGGGCCTGCAGGCTCCCAATATTTACAGCTGGCACACTCATTGTTTTCATGAATGGGACAGAATGTAACGTCTTCAGGGAAATGAATTGTTTGTCGTCTTCTAATAACCTACTTTCCATGTTTTCTCCAGCTTTGCTTTGACTTCTAGACCTGGCTTGGTACCATCTTTCTAGCAAGCATACAGTCCGCAAGTGCACTTACATGCTGTCAGAACATGAAAAATGTTCATTTGTGAGGGTCCTGCCCTCGCTGGTGCCATTTCCCTTGTATCATCCCACTGCTGAGGCCATTCCCTCCCTGTACCGCAGGAGGGCTTTTCCAGGCTTATAAAAAACCAGCAATGACTGCAATAGGGTTGCCAAGTCCAATTCAAGAAATATCTGGAGACTTTGGGGGTGGAGCCAGGAGATTTTGGGGGGGTGGAGCCAGGAGACATTAGGGGTGGAGCCAAGATCAAGGCTGTGACAAGCATCATTGAACTCCAAAAGGAGTTCTGGCCATCACATTTAAAGGGACGGCATACCTTTTCAATGCCTTCCTTCCATAGGAAATAATGAAGGATAGGGGCACCTTCTTTTGGGGTTCATAGAATTGGACCCCCTGGTCCAATCGTTTTGAAACTTGGTGAGTGTTTTGGGGAGAGGCACTAGATGCTATACTGAAAATTTGATGCCTCTACCCCAAAAAACAGCCCCCCCCAGAGCCCCAGATACCCGCGGATCAATTCTCCATGATTTTCTATGGGAATAAATCTCCATAGGGAATAATAGAGTTCCCAGAAGACATTTCCCTCCCCTCCCCCCACTTTCTGACGACCCTGAAGCAGGGGGAGGGCCTCCAAACCGGGGGATCCCCTGCCCCTACCTGGGGATTGGCAACCCTAGACTATAATGCTATAGCCATATGGCGATTATTGACCACCGCAGGGGGAAATGCAGTGAAAATATCGGCTGATGGAGGCAAGCGCATCAAGCATCCACAAGTATTGCTGTGTGGATTTTCTGTGACAAAGATCTCTGCGTTCACTGCAGAAGTGAGAGCCAGGTGAAGAATCCGAGCCATGTGCATACAACCAGAGCCTCATATCTGTAGCAGAAAAAGCTGGTGGTCGAAGAAGAAGATATTGGATTTATATCCTGCTCTCCACTCCGAAGAGTCTCAGAGTGGCTCACAATCTCCTTTACCTTCCTCCCCTACAACAGACACCCTGTGAGGTAGATGAAGATATTGGATTTATATCCCGCCCTCCACTCCGAAGAGTCTCAGAGCAGCTCACGATCTCCTTTCCCTTCCTCCCCCACAACAGACACCCTGTGAGGTAGATGAAGATATTGGATTTATATCCCGCCCTCCACTCCGAAGAGTCTCAGAGCGGCTCACAATCTCCTTTCCCTTCCTCCCCCACAACAGACACCCTGTGAGGTGGGTGGGGCTGGAGAGGGCTCTCACAGCAGCTGCCCTTTCAAGGACAACCTCTGCCAGAGCTATGGCTGACCCAAGGCCATGCTAGCAGGTGCAAGTGGAGGAGTGGGGAATCAAACCTGGTTCTCCCAGATAAGAGTCCGCACACTTAACCACTACACCAAACTGGCTCTCCACAGAAGCATCTCTGTGAGTCTAATTTTACCGTGTATTATTTTCCTTTTGTACTAATAAAATGTCTCTCTGGTCCCCTTGCTCTCTGGCCCTCAAGGCACAGCAGCTGCTGCTGTTTTTCCTGTATGAAATGGACAAACACAAACTCTTTTGATGGTGTTAGACTCCAAGCTGGGAACACATGGGAAGGGCCACCCCTAAACCCGCCCTGACTTTCTTAGCGTGGCTGGCATAAGTATGGGATGCTGATTCATCCAATAATGTAACTAGACAGTATATTAATTTCAAGTTAAATGCAACTTAACCATCACAAGTATTAACACCAGAGGGGAAATTCAATTCTATTTTATGTGATTATGTAATTTTTAAAAGAATCTGAGGTGGTATATGATGAGGGGTCCAGATGATATTTGGATATTGGAGCCAGTTTCCTTATCGCTACCCTTCCAGGAAGCCCCACCAAACAATGGGCACATCCACAAACCAATTGCCCTTTCACCACACCCCCTCCAGCCTAGAAATAGCAGCTCTCCAGCAGCCCTGGCCCCACTCAATGCACAGCAGCCAAGAAGGTCAGAGCGCCTGCCCCGGCTGCAACGCCACTGAGGACGTTCTCCGCAGCTGAGAACAAAACGTCTGGGAGAAAAACTTTCTCCAGTAGAACACGACACTTGAGCCCGAAAGATTCTACAAACCCTAATATTTGGATAGGGGTTTTTTTTTGTCAGTTATTGATCTACATTATACCAGCATAGTGGAAAAAAAAAAAGCTGTTACGCCAACTCTCACCCATCGCCTTATAAGCAGACCATTTTGTGGTGACGGCCATTTTCCTCTCAATTTCTAGCTTGTTATGATTTAAATGTCTTGGTTAATTGGCAGGTTGAGTGGAATTGGGCTGTGGGTAAGTGAACAACTGTGCCTTTGTGCCGGGTGTTGGTCTTGAAGGCCTGCTGTTGTCTTCCAGCCTTGTGGTTGACTTTCTGCAAGGACCTTTCTTTTCTTTAGAAAAAAACAAAAGGTCCCCAGTTGCAATGGATGCCCTTTCTTTGCAGGAGTGCCTTGACATCCTAGACAGACACATGTTCACATTCACCCCACTTAAATATTCATGCTTTCATTTGCACATATGCTAAGGCATTCCTTATGTAAAAATGGAACATTATCTTGGGCTTCACTGCATGGCAGAGTAGGGCGTTATATCATTGCTCATAAACAAGGGTGGAAATGGGAGTCGGGGGGGACCATGGAAATGAGATTAAATAGATGCCTGAACATATTTTCCTCTGGCTTCAGCAGCATTTCCCAAGACCTGCTGAAAGTATGTGTTAATGCAGGGGTGTTCCAACTGTGTTCTGGAGAACTTCGGAGGTCTCTGGAAAGTTTAGCAGACATTCTACAAGGGGGGGGGAAAGGATTGACTACCTATGGGGTTGCCAGCTCTGGGTAGGGAAATACCTGGAGATTTTGGGGGTGGAGCTTGAGGAGAGCAGGGTTTGGGGAGGGGAGGGACTAAAATGTGGTACAATGCCGTGGATGCTGCTGCCTTCCAAAGCAGCCATTTTCTCCAGGTGAACTGATCTGTATTTCCTGGATATCAGTTGTAATCCTAGGTGTCCTCCAGCCACCATCTGGGGGTTGGCAACCCTGACTACCTAGCTAGTGAATTTTCATCCTGTCCTTCCTCCAAGGAGCTCAGAGTGACTTCTAGGGCTCTCCTCACAATAGATTTTAAAATTTATTTTATTTTATAATCTGCCTTTTTCGCTGAGATCTAAGAGGAGTTGCAAAAATTTAGCAGTGCCAATGGGAACAATATAAGGCATTGTAATGAGCTTGGATTATGAGCCAGGAAACAATGTCATAAAACAGTATAAGACATGACATAGGAAACAAAAAAAACCAATGGATTACAGAAATTAGAAAGCACGATAGTAAAAACAAGATATAAATACAATAAAACAGGGCCATAAAGTACAGCCCCTGCCTCCTTTATCTTCCTCAACAATTGAAGTAAGCTAGACTTAGATAGAGTTACCACCCTAATATCACCCAACAAACTTCATGGCATTACAGGAATTTGAATGCTGGGGTCCCAGATCCTAGACTCATACTGTAACCACTATACCACATTGCTTTTCATGAGCTTTCTTAAAGGTTGCTTTGCCTTCCATGACTTCCTCCCCTCCCATGTGCCACTGCAGGGATGTGTTCATGGATACGATCTAGGCATACACAATCAGTATGTGCACGGTAACAATGGGACCCAAAATTTCTGCACAAATGCTCCTCATAAACAGTGTGTACATCATGGAACATGCCCCAGAATCCCCTGCAGCATATACTCAGGTGTTCCTCAGCCAATGACTTGATGCGGGAAATGTTCTTTAAAGGTCTAAAGTTTGAACAGCACAGCTAAAAGAGAGACAGTGCTGCATAATGGTTAGCATATTTGGGAGACTTGGATTCAAATCCTCACACAGCTGTGAAGCTTGGTGGGTAACCTGGGGCCAGTCACTTTCTCTTGGCCTAAACTACCTTATTTATTTATTTAGGTAAATTTGTATTCTGCCCTTTCCCAAGCGGGCTCAGGGTGGATTACAGCCAGATAAAACCAGTCAAATACAATAAAATCAGTAAAATGCAATTAAAACACAATGCAGTACTATATGACAAAGGTGGGCAGGCTCATAGTGCAGGTTAGAGTATAATCAGTGGCCCAGATATGATCATTCAGGTGGCAGATCACCGTGGGGGAGGACAGCTGATGGTATAGGCAATAAGGAGAAGGATGCCCGCTTGCCTCACCCAAATGCCTGGCAGAACAGCTCTGTCTTACATGCCCTACAGAAAGGTAACAAATCCGGTAGGGCCTGTATCTCCAGAGGGAACTGATTCCACTAGGTTGGGGCCAGGGCCGAAAAGGCAAGTCAAATGTCCTTTGGGCACGGGATAACCAGGAGGTGTTAGTTGGCAGATCTGGGTAGGGAAATACCTGGAGATTTTGGGGGTGGAGCTTGAGGAGAGCAGGGTTTGGGGAGGGGAGGCTCATATGAGGAGAGGCGGTCCCGCAGGTACGTCAGTCCCAGGCCACGTAAGACTTTGAATGTAAATACTAGAACCCTGAAGCGGATCCGGTACTCATCTGGTAACCAGTGCAATGTGCACAGCATCGATCGACCGCTTGCCCGTACAGGCAATCCAGTTAGGAGCCGTGCTGCTGCATTTTGCACCAGTTGGAGTTTCCGGATCAGTCTCAAGGGCAAGCCTACATAGAGTAGTCCAACCTGGAAGTGACCAATTGCATGGATCACTGTAGCTAGATCCTGGGATGTCAGATAGGGCACCAGCTGTTTGGCCTACCGAAGATGGTAGAAGGCAGATCGCGCAACTGCTGTGACCTAACATCCAGCCTGATTGAGTTCTGGTAAACTCAAAAACTTGCATGATGCAGTGTCTATTTGGTTGGTGCTAATAAAAAGGAATGACGTGGATTTTGTTCCTCTCCAAATTACCCTTTTGTCCTGGGGCTTTATCCATCACAGATCTCTTAAAGCCTCACAAAGGCTCTGTCCCCTTCGCACCCACAATCCTGCCATGACCATCCCCTGACAGCATGACTGGGAAACTTCTGGAGTGCCACGGCCACACTGAATGCACTCCATTGACCCAACTGTGTGCTTTACTTGCTTGTTGTGATTGACATTAACTTAGCAGATGCCAATCCCACCGGGAATTAATTTTTCTCAGCAGCCTCTGGTCTAGTTAGCTTGGTCACTTATCCTAGCTGGGAGCTAGCAAGAGGCTAATGTATTCCCAGCCTCAAGTCTTCCCAATTACAAATCGAACTTAAGACAGGATAAACAAAGCAGTCATCAGGTTTTGAAACAAGTGGAAGGAGATGGTTTGGTATTCAGATATTGACAAAATAGAAATCCAGTGCTCTTCTCTTCTCAGGTTTGTTGTTGCAAGTTTGAGGAACATAAGAACATAAGAGAAGCCATGTTAGATCAGGCCAATGGCCAATCCAGTCCAACACTCTGTGTCACATAAGAACATAAGAGAAGCCCTGTTAGATCAGGCCAATGGCCCATCCAGTCCAGCACTCTGAGTCACATAAGAACATAAGAGAAGCCATGTTGGATCAGGCCAGTGGCCTATCCAGTCCAACACTCTGTGTCACATAAGAACATAAGAGAAGCCCTGTTAGATCAGGCCAATGGCCAATCCAGTCCAACACTCTGTGTCACATAAGAACATAAGAGAAGCCCTGTTAGATCAGGCCAATGGCCCATCCAGTCCAGCACTCCAGGAAAAATTTTTCCGGAATGATATTGATCTATCGGGCCAGTGAGACTAATGGAATCCCCTTCTGTAAGTGCTGAGGCTATGTTTGCACCATCATTGAATGGCAGGATGGCCAACTCTAAGCTAGAAAATTCCTAGCGCTTTAGAGGTGGAAACTGGGGAGGGCAGAGTTTGGGAAGACCTCAGGCAGGCATAATACGATAGAGCAGGGGTCCTCAAACTTTTTAAATAGGGGGCCAGTTCACTGTCCCTCAGACTGTTGGTGGGCCGGACTGCCGTTACTGTACAAGGCCGCGGGCCGTCAGTTCTCCGTCTTCTGCATCTCTCTCCCTTCCCCACACCACACAGCCCGGCCTGGGAACTCACCTCACCTCGGTATCACCTCACACTCTGTCTCCGCCGCCTCAGCCCAGTGCCGGAAGTGTGCGTTGCTAACGCGAGTTTAGGTCGAAAGTCACTTCCGGTCTGATTTTGCCATATCCTGGCGGGCCGCATAAACGTCCTCAGCGGGCCGCATCTGGCCCGCAGGCCGTAGTTTGAGGACCCCTGCCATAGAGCCTACCCTCCAAAGCAGACATTTCCTTCGAGAGATCTCTGTAGTCGGGAGATCAGTTGTAATTGTGAGAGATTTCCAAGTCCCACCTGGAGGCTGGCCGCCCTGGTTGAGATGTTGGTGTGCATTTTCTGTTTTTCTGTGCTCAAAAGTGGCTTCCAATGTCCAAACAGAAATCAACTGAAACCATCAATACCACAGAGATTTAAGCCCAGGTTACTTAACGAATCTCTCTGTTATCAAAGGACTCCAAGCTAAAGAAGCAAGGGGGGGAGGGGGTAGTGACAACTCTGCCCTTGATGACAGCATTCGATACAGTTTTTAAAAAAGAGGTGATTTGGGGAAGTGGCAAAATCTTGGACTGCAAATACAACAGATTGTCGGCCAACCTACAATAATCAACCCAACTCCTCAACGTGGAAGTTGGGTTGATTCTTGTTATACTCAGGCCTCAGATTCAGTGGGAGCGCACAGGAGCGCAGCTCCTGAACCTTTCTGAGAGTTCCACCTCCTTGTCTATTGAATAGTATTGCGAATAAAACCCAGAAACCTATTCCGTTCAGAGTTAAAATCAGGGCAATAAAACAGGGCATGAGAAAGGTCCTCAATAGAGGTTTGGTCACAAATACAAACTCTTTTCCGATAAGGAATCTGCCTAAAGCGACCTTCATTAGCCAATAAAGGTAATAGATCAAAGCGAGCCCTCGTAAATGCTTTCCGAAGCTTGAGATTCGCTAAAGTAACAAAATATGAAGAAAATATCGGATACGATAAAGATAAGTGATTATAAATCACAGCTGTTTTCAATTCACCTAGAGTTCCCATGTCAGCTTGAATAGATTGATCTAACAATCTTTGCTTGACTAAGGATTTGGCCGTGTCAAACCCAAGAGAACCCAAAAAATCAACTGAAACCCCAAGCTTGGCCACTATATTCAGAACAAAACTGCGCCAAGACCTATCCTTCATTTCCCCATACGCCAAGGTTAACAGTTCCGGAGCCATATGAAAAATGATCTTCAACCAAAAGTTGATAGTTATTTTATAAACTAAAGTAGTTATCTGAGGTAGAGATAGCTCCAGTCTAGTCATTGGCGAAGGTGTTGAAGGGGGAACCGCAAGAAGCCTACGCGTAAATTTATTCTGGAAAACTTCAAGAGGGTGGAGATTACCAGGGGCCCACACTGGCGCTCCATATAGCAGCTGCGGTTATAATTTCCTTTGATATATCTCAGCAGTTGGGCGAACCAGGCATCCACCTCTTCTTCTATAAAATCTCAGTAACCCCATCATCGCCTTTTCAATATTATGGTTAGCAGAATCAATATGAGGGGCCAAAGAACCTGAGTGGTGGAACAGGACACCTAGGTATCTAAAAGAGGGAACCTGTTCAAATGGTATCCCATCCATCTTCCAGTTATAGTATTTAGGTCTTTGAGCAAAGACCATAATCTTGGTTTTATCATAATTTACTTGTAATAGGTTAGGTATTGCAGCTGCATAACAATCCCTGGATGAGCTCCACCACCTATTTTTCTACAAGACTGCTGGTTATACTAGGAATAAGGCCTGTTGAGAAAATAAATACAATTGGCTCTAGAAAGAGGTTCTGGGTGAGTGCCCAGCCTTGGGCACTCAGGGTCAATTAGCTGTGGCATCATAGCATGGCAACAATCACATAGGTGCTGAAGGTCAGCATTCCTTTCGTCTTCAGTATGTTGTTGCTGCCTTTTCCTATTGTATTTAGCCTTGCAGTGTTTAGTGTCAGTGCGTGCTTGTGTCCACAAAAGCTGTTGCTCACGACCACATTGCTGCAAGAAATAAAACCAATTTCATATCCAATGTGCACGAATAAACAGCATGAATTCAAATACGTTGACGTTACAGTTTTTGAAACACTAGTGACTCGAACCAACACTCATGAATCCTGCCGTTCCACTGCTCACAGTGAGAGCCAGTTTGGTGTAGTGGTTAAGTGAGCGGACTCTTATCTGGGAGAACCGGGTTTGATTCCCCACTCCTCCACTTGCATCTGCTAGCATGGCCTTGGGTCAGCCATAGCTCTGGCAGAGGTTGTCCTTGAAAGGGCAGCTGCTGTGAGAGCCCTCTCCAGCCCCACCCACCTCACAGGGTGTCTGTTGTGGGGGAGGAAGGTAAAGGAGATTGTGAGCCGCTCTGAGACTCTTCGGAGTGGAGGGCGGGATATAAATCCAATATCTTCATCTACCTCACAGGGTGTCTGTTGTGGGGGAGGAAGGGAAAGGAGATGGTGAGCCGCTCTGAGACTCTTCGGAGTGGAGGGCAGGATATAAATCCAATATCTTCATCTACCTCACAGGGTGTCTGTTGTGGGGGAGGAAGGTAAAGGAGATTGTGAGCCGCTCTGAGACTCTTCGGAGTGGAGGGCAGGATATAAATCCAATATCTTCATCTACCTCACAGGGTGTCTGTTCGGGGGGGGGGGAAGGGAAAGGAGATTGTGAGCCGCTCTGAGACTCCTCAGAGTGGAGGGCGGGATATAAATCCAATATCTTCATCTACCTCACAGGGTGTCTGTTGTGGGGGAGGAAGGGAAAGGAGATTGTGAGCTGCTCTGAGACTCTGAGTGGAGGGTGGGATATAAATCCAATATCTTCATCTACCTCACAGGGTGTCTGTTGTGTGGAGAGGCAGGTAAAGGAGATTGTGAGCCGCTCTGAGACTCTTCGGAGTGGAGGGCGGGATATAAATCCAATATCTTCATCTACTTCACAGGGTGTCTGTTGTGGGGGAGGAAGGTAAAGGAGATTGTGAGCCGCTCTGAGACTCTTTGGAGTAGAGGGCGGGATAAAAATCCAATATCTTCATCTACCTCACAGGGTGTCTTGTTGTGTGGAGAGGCAGGTAAAGGAGATTGTGAGCCGCTCTGAGACTCTTCGGAGTGGAGGGCGGGATATAAATCCAGTATCTTCATCTACCTCACAGGGTGTCTGTTGTGGGGGAGGAAGGTAAAGGAGATTGTGAGCCGCTCTGAGACTCTTCGGAGTGGAGGGCGGGATATAAATCCAATATCTTCTTCTTCTTCTTCTTCTTCTTCTTCTTCTTCTTCTTCTTCTTCTTCTTCTTCTTCTTCTCACAGCGAATGTCTGTACTTAAAGCGCTACCGCAATATTTCTTCATCTCATTTATGTGGAATATATGGCAACTGATGATACAATTCTTTGTGATGGATGATAATTTCCAAAAATTATAATCTCTGGGTGAAAATAGCGCGACAGTGGACCAGTAATCATTCCGTTTCCCAGAAATGCTTCGTCTGGAGCATCTCCATTGCATGGGACAAAGTTTGCAGCGATACAAATCGCACCCTTCTCATTCGAGTCAACATTCTAAGGCTGGCGTCTCTGAGAGTTGCCAGATAGTCCCTTTTATAGAGCCCATGGGGGGGTGGGACCTGGAGATATCCTGCTATTACAACTGACCTCAAGGTGGCAGAGATCAGTTCCCCTGGAGAAAATAGCTACTTTGGAAGATGGATTCTATGGCATCATATCTTGCTAAGGCCCTGCCTGACCCCAAACTTGTGACATGTGGGGGATGGCATCCAAAGGATTTTTTTTTTTTTAATTATGTAATGGCCCTCTTGTAGCTGCACAGTAGCATCCAGCAAGCACCTTCCATTTAAATCCTTGGAGGCTTTATGCATGCATTTTAGCACTGGTTTGTTGACTGAAAGGGAACAGAAAGGAAGCCATTGTTGAAACTGACCAAACTGACAAGCGGCTACAAAGCTCCATTTCCCATATTGCGGCGCACTAGGGGATTCTCTGCTGTGTTATCAGCCACTGTGAAAAATGGGAAAGAGTCACATGGTCTCATAATACGGAGGGACATATTGAGTGTACAGAATGCAGGGTAGGACCTACAGATATTGGCATTGCAAGCTGCGATCATTGGCAATAAGTGTGCGGGAAGTGTATGCAAGCGCCTGTGCAAAGTCGGCTGCAATTCTACCACACTTTGCTCAGGGCTACAATTTGTATTGGGGAGGAGTTCCCTGGCAGAAGCTCTGGAGCACTTTTTTTAGTGTTGTGACAGTAAACTGAAAAAAATGGGGAGTGTATTTTCACTGATGCCCTAGAACAGCTGCATAGTAAGGCTAATTTCCTTACCTTCCTTGCAAATTTGTGTGATTTTCTCTTTGTGATTCTCTCATTTGATCCTGCACACTGGTGGTGATCTTGGCAGTTTTCTAAGGCTTGTCCTGTGCAGATTGGATTTTAAGAAGAAGACATTGGATTTATATTCCGCCCTCCACTCAAGAGTCTCAGAGCGGCTCACAATCTCCTTTATCTCCCTCCCCCACAACAGACACCCTGTGAGGTGGGTGGGGCTGGAGAGGGCTCTCCCAGCAGCTGCCCTTTCAAGGACAACCTCTGCCAGAGCTATGGTTGACCCAAGGCCATTCCAGCAGGTGCAAGTGGAGGAGTGGGGAATCAAACCTGGTTCTCCCAGATAAGAGTCCACACACTTAACCACTACACCAAACTGGCTCTCCAGATTGCACTCTTCCTCAAAACGGATCAATCCCAAGTTCAGCAGTTCACAGAAGGTCCATGTGGCTCAGCCACCATTTTAATTTAGGCTTCCAGAGATGGCCAAAATGCTCCCCCCCCCCCCAAAAAAAAAAAACTTTATTCACTAAAGCATTAAAGGGGGAAATGTTTTCAAAGCTTCCCATCCCAGTCTCTCTTTCTCTCTCTCTTTACATCTCATGTCAATTTCATTCTGCGCTGACAATCTCCCCTTTTGTTTGCATGCGGCACGGAAATACTTTTTTGTTTTTTGCACTTAGGACTCTGCCATTTGCCTCCTCTCCAATTTCCCATTCACATCAATCTCAGCAGGGACCTAAACCTCATGCCGCTCCTTTTAACCTCCCCTCCTGCAAATTGTTTAAATATTTTATTCAGCAGTCTGAGACTAGTGATAGTCTCCTATCACTAGACTTATGCCACTTGTCAAAAATATTACAAATGTTAAAATGAGGGGGAAATGGAGCCTGTACACTGATGAAGGCGGGGAAATGGCAGAAGGTGCAGAGCGGGCAAAACAACCTCTATGTGGGCGGGGGAGTGACCTTCAAGAGGTGACAGAAGGATTTGAGGGAAGTCCAAGGAAATGTGTATGCTTTTGAATTACCTTCTGCTTGGATGCAAAATAAGGAAAAATTGGAGCAAAAACACTCTCAGAGAATCTGGGAAAATAGCAACCAGAGAGCAAACTGAGCATTGAAGGGAAGAGAGGAAAATCAATGTAGAACAATCAAGGAAAACCCAATGGACATGCACGGTGAAAGTGAGGGAAAACATCCATGAATAAGAGGTTATTGTCAAGGTCAGAGGGTTAAGAGAGATTGCATCTATGGCCAAGCTGAGGGCATATGGCTGGAATGCTGCTGCCTAGGATAAGCGCAGTATCACCCACCTCACAGGGTGTCTGTTGTGGGGGGAGAAGATATAGGAGATTGTAAGCCACTCTGAGTCTCTGATTCAGGGAGAACGGTGGGGTGATAAATCTGCAATTCTTCTTCTTCTATTTTGCTTCTCAGTCAGTCAGCAGAGGGCGTTTCCAAGCTCCCGCTTAGTTTGTTTCCCATTCGAGACCCTTGAGATTTTTTGCACAGAGTCAAGAAGTAAATGGATGCCAGGAAACAAACCTGTAGGTGCCACACTGAGAATTGCCAGATAGTGAGAGAGCTGGTAAGCATGTTTGTGTGAAACCAACCAATTTCTCACACATTTTATTGACAGCCAGTGGAGTGCGCAGCAATGCTCCTTCTAATCTGTGGAGTCTTGTGAACAAAAATTCTACTTTGGGAGCTACCGGCATTAAAGTTGTGAGTGAGCAATTTGGCTACTGCATACATTAGTTAGTTCTGGGGCCATTCTTCCTGAGCTAAGACAAACATGTGTGGGGTGGAGGCTAAAAAACTGTGAGCTAGCTCATACTAACTCAGCTTAGAGGGAACACCGGTGTGCAGTTAGAGTGTCAGGCTAGAATCTGGGAGAACCAGGTCTGAGTCCCTGCTCTTCCATGGAGCTCCCTGAGTGACCTTGTGCCAGTCATACACACTCAGCCTTACCTGCCTCACAGTATTGTTGGGAAGAGAGGAGAATAATATAAGCCATTTCGAGTCCCTACTGGGAAGAAAGACAGGGTATAAAGGAATTAAACTAATTCTCCTTGGAATTAACTGATGAATGGTTTCATGCCAATACCAGTTATGTTTACCTATATTCTAAAAACAACCTGGCTGAAGGTTGCTGTAAGAGCGAACAGGAGATCTTGTCTAGCTCCCCTGATGTTATCTGCGGACATATGTTTCCCTCAGTCATTATTGTATGGGCAGGTGGAAACTTTCTGGTCCTGTCAATAACTCCAGGGGATGCTCGGCCGTGTATCAACAAGAAAGAGTTGTCATTTTGAGGGGACACAACCGGTGTTTGAGCCACCACTATTATTTTCTCTTCTTCATGGAAATGGAAATCTTCTCTCTAGCCGGAGGGGAGGGCGACACTGACTGACCTGGTTTCTCACAGCCACTGCTGTGCTTGTGTAAACAGAGGGACGGTGGCTCAGTGGCAGAGCATCTGCTTGGGAAGCAGAAGGTCCCAGGTTCAATCCCCGGCATCTCCAAAAAAGGGTCCAGGCAAATAGGTGTGAAAAACCTCAGCTGGAGACCCTGGAGAGCCACTGCCAGTCTGAGAAGACAATACTGACTTTGATGGACCAAGGAGGGTCTGATTCAGTAGAAGGCAGCTTCATATGTAGGAGGGATGGTGGCTCAGCGGTAGAGCATCTGCTTGGGAAGCAGAAGGTCCCAGGTTCAATCCCTGGCATCTCCAACTAAAAAAGGGTCCAGGCAAATAGGTGTGAAAAACCTCAGCTTGAGACCCTGGAGAGCCATGAATGGGGCTGTGGCTCAGTGGTAGAGCATCTGCTTGGGAAGCAGAAGGTCCCAGGTTCAATCCCTGGCATCTCCACTAAAAAAGGGTCCAGGCAAATAGGTGTGAAAAACCTCAGCTTGAGAACCTGGAGAGCCGCTGCTAGTCTGAGTAGGCAATACTGACTGTGATGGACCAAGGGTCTGATTCAGTAGAAGGCAGCTTCATATGTTCTTCAAAGAAGGCCTTGCCTTCTACCAAGCAAGTCGATGAAATCAAGGGAAATAAGCACTTGAGAAGCTGCTCGAGGCTTGATGAACCTATAGCTCCTTCTGGCATTTTGAGAACAGGTAGTGGGCACCACCAGCCGCTGGTTGCCATGGGAAACAAATGGAGGGGGGATCAATTAAAATGATGAGCTGCGTTCATTCAAAAAACACCGGGAAACCCCGCAGACTGCGGGAGGTTGCAAGCCGGTAGCCTCCGACAACAGAGGCAGTGGCTTCTGAAACGATACTCCCTGAAGATGCAAAGGTGATTTTTTTTCAGGGATCTTCTAAAATCTAAAGCACATCTTACAACAGGGAGATGGAGCAAAGCTAGGGTTAGCTCTTTTCTTTAGGAAAGAAATGTTTTCAGGAAGAAGCAAATGTGCGACAAGAAATAACTTGGCAGGCACCGTTGGGGAGCACTTGAGGGGAGACAAGAATCTCAGTATCTTTAATATGGTGTAGATCGATCCAAGGGGGCAGCCCTGTTGGCCTGAACAAAGTTGGAGTCAAGTTCACCTTTAAGACCAACAAAGTTTTATTCAGAACGTAAGTGTCAAACATCACTGTTTTAACACTAGCGAAGGCTAGCCCTCTGCCTCAGACTGTAGAGAGTCAGCCAGTGTCTGGAATAAAAGGCTGGGTTGGGACTGTGGCTCAGTGGTAGAGCATCTACTTTGCGTGCAGTTCAGTCCCTGGCATCTCTAGTGAAAAGGATCTGGTAGACAGTGATGGGAAAGACCTTGATCTCAGGCTCTGCAGCCAGTCAGGGTAGGCAAGACTGAGCTTGATAGACTAAGTATACAGCTTCCTATGATACAAGGCAGGCAAAGGGATGGGGTGGGGGGGCTTTTCTCAGCAATAGATGTTTCTAGGTATTTTTGTCCCATTCTTCCTCCAAAGAGTTCTCCCTTCTGTTGGTTCTCTCCTCATTGAAACCTCAAAACAGCCCTGCAAGGTAGGTTAGGCCGAGAGTCGGTGACTGGTATAAAGTCATATTGAGTAGGAATTTTATTCTGGATCTCCCACAGTTTGACCCTCTATCTCAGGGGTGTCAAAGCTACAGCCCGCAGGCCAGAACCAGCCCACCCAGGGATTTAATCTGCCCCATGGCTCTCTTCTCCCCCTCCCCTACATGGCCTTACCTTTCTGGGCTCGAGCAGCAGCTCAGCGCAGGGAGTAGAGGGTGGGATTGCCCAATTTCCCAGCTCATTTCTGCTGGCTTCTCCTCCAGCTGAAAGCTCCTATGGACTCCATTGAAGTACATTGCAGCACAAAAAAAGTTGCAAAGAAAATGCAGAATGGATTTTCCATTTCCAGAGTAGTCCATTGGACCAAGATACCTCGGTGGAAGATCCATTCTGCATTTTCTTTACAACTTCTTTTGTGCTGCAATGTATTTCAATGGAGCCTATGCAAATCAATTTTTGGTTTCCATTATCTCCAATGGGCCTTCAAGCCGCTCCCATTTCAAATCATCCTGTAAAAAAACCCCTGTGACCCTGGATTGTGGTATATTTATTGTATATATGTAATGGAACAATCTGCTCCCCCCCCAATATCAGTGTGGTTTAGTTTGGTCTTATTGGATGGAGTTCTTTACCGTTTTCGCACACAGCTTACCTCGCAGTCACAATCCTGTTCCCTCCGCAGCGTCCGGTCGGATTTCCCACCATCTGCGCCGGAGTTACAGGAAGTGCCGTGGCTTCTGCGTAGCAAACGTAAACCGCTAAAACCCAGTTTACGTTTGCTACGCAGAAGCTGCGACACTTCCTGTAACTCTGGCGCAGATGGTGGGAAATCCGACCGGACACTGCGGAGGGAACAGGATTGTGACTGCGAGGTAAGCTGCGTGCGAAAACGGTACTTGTTTCAGTTTCCAGTTTTTTATGTTAGCTGTAGTTGTGGGGAGGGTTTTTCGATCAGGAACGCAAAGGAACACAGTTCTGGCGGGCTTGGCATCAGGGGGTATGGCCTAATATGCAAATGAGTTCCTATTGGGCTTTGGTTGTGGGTATTGTCCCCTTGTGAATAAACAGTTGATGTTTTGAGCCAGCTTGTCTCTGCTGCATGGATCTGAGAACGGGTGCTTGAGTGAGTACTCTAACCTGGGAACCCACAGCCAGAAGGGGACCACTGCCACTCTGAGTAGACTTGGTGTGTGTGTGGGGGGGGGGGAAGCTTGCAATGCCCAGTCATTTCATGTTTTCCTAGGTAGGCTCAGGGCATTTTATGTTTTTTTTAGGTTATATATTTAGTCTTTGCTGTGATTCTTGTGCTTTTTCTTGACGTTTCATTTTAAAAATTGCATTGCCAACTACCACTATTCCCCTACTTCTGCATTTTAGGTAGGCATCTCTTTTTTTTAAGAGGGAAGGCTTGGAACCAACCACAATTAAAATGTAGAGTTCTACCAATTCAAGGAACTCCAGTTTTGCACAGAAATATTAGTTCTCACACCCCCCCCCCCTCCTAATGTGGGTCTCCAATGCAGAACAAGCGAAGAGGACAACCAAAAACATTACTTCAGACCAGGCTTTTAGCCACAGCAGGGGGTGGGATTTCCAGGGCCACATCCCTCAGTTGTGAGCCCCACCCCACGCCTCTCTGCTGCCCCAAAAGTGAGCTGTTCTGCTCACCTCACAGCAGGCTAAAGCGTAAGATAGGTGCGCCAGCAAGAAGGCTGGAGCAGCAGCAAACCTGTGGCCAGAGGGGTGCATACCTGCAGATTTGGCCATTCCTCCTAACTTGCAGCAGCTGCCACCACCACTGTAAAATGTTGTTGCCCCACTTCTGCTGCTGGCCAGGCCTTTCCTCCCTATCTCCTCAGACAGCTCCGACCACCACACTCACTTCCATAGGGTTGCCAAGTCCAATTCAAGAAATATCTGGAAACTTTGGGGGTGGAGCCAGGAGACATTAAGGGTGGAGCCAAGATCAAGGCTGTGACAAGCATCATTGAACTCCGAAGGGAGTTTCTGGCCATCACATTGAAAGGGACGGCACACCTTTTCAATGCCTTCCTTCCATAGGAAATAATGAAGGATAGCGGCACCTTCTTTTGGGGCTCATAGAATTGGACCCCCTGGTCCAATCTTTTTGAAACTTGGAGGGTATTTTGGGGAGAGGCACTAGATGCTATACTGAAAATTTGGTGCCCCTATCCCAAAAAGCAGCCCCCCCAGAGCCCCAGATACCCGCGGATCAATTCTCCATGATTTTCTATGGGAATAAATCTCCCTAGGGAATAACAGAGTTCCAGCAGACATTTCCCTCCCCTCCCCCCGCTTTCTGACGACCCTGAAGCGGGGGGAGGGCCTCCAAACCGGGGGATCCCCTGCCCCCACCTGGGGATTGGCAACCCTACACTTCCAGCACGCAGGCCTTGCCTGCCTGGCTGCACCTCCCCACCACAATCTCCCACTTTGCCTCCTGCAGCAGCTGCTGTGATTGTCACTGGCTCCTGCCCTGTCCCATTCAAACCCCAGAGGCTCCCAAAGCAGCCACCTCAGCCATGCCCTGCTTACCCTTCTCCCAGATCAAGGAGTGTTCCCCTCCGTTCAAAGGAAGTCAAGCTCAGCGGCAGCTGCTTTGCAACCCAGCCCTGAATCTTATCTACAGGCAAACTGGAACAGGACCAGGCAAGTCAGGATTCAGTCAGCCCTCACGTTAGCCTTGTGCCCTCACCACCACAGCCTTCCTTGTTGAAGGCCTGAAGAGGAGCAGGATCCTGAGTAAAATATGCCAGATTTCATACCCTCCTTTGTTCCAAGATCCCAATGACCATCCTGTGTCCTCACCACCTGTTGAATGAGGCCAGGAGACAAGAACTGTCAGAAGCCTCAGAGACCATCTACCAGGTATTCCTCAGCGTGTATATCTAAAGGAGAAACAGACACTGGTCAAGGCAATCTTCGCCTTGTTGCAATTTGCTCAGTCTTGGGGCAGTGGGGTTTTTTTGCTTTTAAAAAATGTGCCAGTAGTTGTACATAAGATTGCTCTGATTCCCACCCATTCTGCTGTCCCTCAACAGACCCCCACTAGGCTGTTCCTGAGAGTCCTCTCTCTCTCTCTCCCCTCCTTGCTCCCCTGTCCCCTGCCCCCACAGGATTTCCTAATGCCCCACCACTCAAAATGTTCTGGCTATATCCCTTTCTCAAACCACTCTGAAAAACAACAACAACAGAGACCCAGAAGAGACCAGGGGGGAAGCTTGCAAAGCCCAGCCATTTCACGTTTACTTAGGCTCAGAGCATTTTATATTTTTAGTTTCTGCTATGATCCTTGTGCTCTTTCTTGTTGCTTTATTTTTAAAATTGCATTGCCAAATCCCACTATTTCCCCACTTTTCCATTTTAGGCAGGCATTTTTAAGGGCGGGGAGAAGGTTTGGGAGGCGTCCGATATCAAAGTGTTAAATAAACAAAATATTGCAAGGCTGTTACTGTTTTAACCATGTTTGTATTTTAAATTTTAAAAACGACATCTTCAATTGTGCTTTTCTGTGTCCTTTATAAAGTTTATACCTCCACCACCTGGCATTACATTTTATGACACCCCTGGCTCGGCCCAACAAAGTCCCATTTATGTCAGGTCTGGTCCTCATAACAAATGACATCACTTGCTCTTACTGCTACACCCCATACACACTCATCTATCTAAGACAGGGGTGGCCAACGGTAGCTCTCCAGATGTTTTTTTGCCTACAACTCCCATCAGTCCTAGCCATT
The DNA here is from genome assembly GCF_032191835.1 of Heteronotia binoei. Classification (NCBI taxonomy): domain Eukaryota; kingdom Metazoa; phylum Chordata; class Lepidosauria; order Squamata; family Gekkonidae; genus Heteronotia; species Heteronotia binoei. The sequence goes on along the minus strand of NC_083239.1, from coordinate 7,968,220 downwards.
GGCCATGCTGGCTGGGGCTAATGGGAGTTGTTGGCAAAAAACATCCGGAGAGCTACCATTGGCCACCCCTGATCTAAGAGATTCTTTACAGTAGGTACCATTATAGTTGTCTGTGGCAGCATGCAGTTGGCTTTCTAAGGTTCCTAGGTGGATTGTGAACTGTACCTTGAGTGTCCCAGGGTTCTTCCTTCCAGCCAGGGGTCCCACCGGGACAGAAAGTAGGGAAAATCTGGTCTGCATTGATCCTTTTTATTCGGTATGTGGAAGAGAGCATTTTGGCCAATGCAGTATCTCATCACTGTCTGTTCAGCCACTATGTGAGACAGAATGCTGGACTAGATGGACAACTGGTCTGATCAAGCAGGGGTCTTCTCGTGTTTTTACCATGGGGTGAATTCTGCTTTCCGTGCAAATGTGAAAGGTTTTCAGATAGGACTTTTTAAACAAGGGGACTTCATAACTAGAAAGAGTCTCTCATTTGATATGCTTAAATACACTATTTTAAATTATTATAGTTCCAGCAGCTGAATATGTTTAAGACGCCACACTTCAAAACTGTTCAGCTAGTTTAGCTAGCTCGCTATTGTTGACTTGCATGGAGGTGTCTTGCCTAGCTCTGCTGAGCTTCTTTAACTGGAGATGGCAGGGATTGAACCTGGGAGCTTCTGCATGCCAAGCACATGCTCTGTTTCTGAGCCATAGCCTCTCCTAACTGCAAAGTAACCACATGTGGGTGAGTCTTTGCAGAAATATCATGCTGTCCAGAAATGATCATGGAATGTCATGGACAGCATGATATTTCTGCAAAGACTCACCCACATGTGGTTACTTTGCAGTTAAGAGAGGCTATGGCTCAGAAGCAGAGCATGTGCTTGGCATGCAGAAGCTCCCAGGTTCAATCCCTGCCATCTCCAGTTAAAGGAGCTCAAAAGAGCTAGGCAAGACACCTCCATGCAAGTCAACAATAGTGAGCATGCTCGGTGGGCAAATGAAATCCCTGCTCCTCATTAATAACACAGCATGTTAAACAGGGAACGCTTCGTGGTCACTGGGATAGAGATGAGCTGCAATTGTCAGCTTTTGTGCCCTAGGATGGTGGATAATATCGTGGGAATTTTAGTTTTAATTAAAAGAGCAAAGCCTTACTTTAGCCCTCAAGCTAACAGGCAAACGTCATTGAAATATGCTATCTTAATAAAAACAAAAAACCCAAAATGAAAAGAACAAAGTGGCTTTTAAAACCCAGTCTGATTATATTCAGTGCCTGTTTTAAAATGTGAAGTACAGACATAGACTAGATTTAGATGCTCGGTCTTCAGTGACCCAAATGTCAGCGGCAAAGGATGAATCAAACCAATATTCTTGTAAAGTCACTTTTGTGCGTTTAGAAGAAAAAAGATGACTAAGTTGAGGTTCACGGCAGAGCTTTAAAATTGACGCATGGCGTGGGGAAAGTGGGTAGAGACAATTTCTTTCCTCTCTCTTCTGATAATATTAGAATGCGGAAGCATCCAGTGGAGAGTTAACTTGAGGGCAGGCAAATGAGAATACCTCTTCATGCCATACATAATAAACTACTGGAACCCACGGCCACAGGATGTCATGATGGCCCCTTAGCTTAGATGGCTTTAAAGAGGGGCTAGATAAATTCGTGGAAGAGAGGTCCATCAGTGGCTGTTCTCCATGATGGCCAGTTCAGTGGAGCTTCAGTGCATAGAGGCAGCATTCGCCTGAATGCTAGTTGCAGCGGAGGTCCAATTTAGTGGAACTTCCATGCTCAGAGGCAGTATTCTCCTGAATACTAGTTGCAGGGGAGGGGCAAAATAGGGGAGGTTTGGTCCTTCAAACCCTGCTTGTTGGTCTTTTTAGGGGCAGCTGGTTGGCACTATGGGGAACAGATCATCTGATCCCACAAGTCCTGTGATCTTGTGTTGATTCTGTTCAAAGAATTTTTTTGCTCAAAACTATAACTCATTCCAAAGCAATATCAGCAGATGTATGCATTAAAAAAGGAATTCAAGGAATTGATAAAAACATAGATATGATTTAACCAGCATGCCAGAATAGGTAACCTTCTACATCTAAACCTAACACAGAAGACACAGTAGATTGCATTATCTTTTGGCCTGATTTTCCCCACCCTCAGCAAAAAGTGATGGTAAAAGTCACAGAAGAAACAGATCTTTTCAAAATCGCTTAACCTAGTGATTTTATTAACAAGGTCAGAAAGAAATCTGGGATCCTTATTTAAAGGACAGCATAAGTGTTAATAAGATACACTTCTGGAAATTCCTGACGACCAATGTCGGGTATGAAATGTTTCATTTTCAAGACCATTTCCACACTACTATTGTGGGGCATGCAGCAAAGTTCATCAGGCAACATTTATCTCCCCAGAGTCTATTGTTGTTGTTGCTGCTGTTATACACCTGTAGTCAAAGCTCTCTGGGTGGTTCACAACAAGTATAAAGCAGTAACATACAATAAATATAAGATTAATATAAAATAATGCGAGAACACTAAAAACAGAAAAACGGTTTTAAAAAAAAACAGTTAACAGGGGGACCTGGGTCATATCAGGCCCGTGGATCTGTAAAGGCTTCTGTGGGCTGTCTTAATCAGGGACTGAAAAGATGGCAGGCTGCAGCGGGGAGGTTGTTCCAAAGACAGGGGAACACCATTGAAAATAGGGTTGCCAAGTCCAATTCAAGAAATATCTGGGGACTTTGGGGGTGGAGCCAGGAGACTTTGGAGGTGGAGCCAGGAGACATTATGGGTGGAGCCAAGATCAAGGCTGTGATAAGCATCATTGAACTCCAAAGGGAGTTCTGGCCATCACATTGAAAGGGACCGCACACCTTTTCAATGCCTTCCTTCCATAGGAAATAATGAAGGATAGGGGCACCTTCTTTTGGGGCTCATAGAATTGGACCCCCTGGTCCAATCTTTTTGAAACTTGGGGGGTATTTTGGGGAGAGGCACTAGATGCTATACGGAGAATTTGGTGCCTCTATCCCAAAAAACATCCCCCCCAGAGCCCCAGATACCCACGGATCAATTCTCCATGATTTTCTATGGGAATAAATCTCCATAGGGAATAACAGAGTTCCCAGCAGACATTTCCCTCCCCTCCCCTCCCCCTGCTTTCTGACAACCCTGAAGCGGGGGAAGGGCCTCCAAACCGGGGGATCCCCTGCCCCCACCTGGGGATTGGCAACCCTAATTGAAAAGGCCCTCCCCCCTTGTTGCCACCCTCTGAGCCTCTTGAGGAGTTGGCACCTGGAGGAAGACCCTAGAAGCTGAGAGCAATGCTCCAACAGGTATTGTGGTCCGAAGCCATATAGGGCTTTATAGGTTAAAGCCAGCACCTTGAATTGGGACCAGAAACATACAGGCAGCCAATGCAGGTAGACCAGAATTGATCTTATATGTTCGTATATCTGGGCCCAAGTTATCAATCCGGCTGCCACATTCTGCACCAGCTACAGTTTCTGAAGCATCTTCAATGGCAGCCCTACACAGAGCGCACTGCAGTAATCCAGTCTGGAGATTACCCAAGCAGAGATCACTGAAGCCAGATAGGGGTGCAACTGGGCCACCAGCCGAAGCTGATAGAAAATACTCAAAGCCACTGATGCCACCTAAGCCTCAAGCAGTTGAGATGGATCAAGGCGCACCACCAAGCTATGGACCTCCTCCTTCAGGGGGAGCACAACCCCACCTAGAACAGGTTGAACCCCCCCCCCCCATCAGGTCAGAGAAATCACCTAACTCTCCAAGAATGTCAGAAGACTGGGTCTAAAAGTAAGTTTGGGCCCATATTAACTACTTGTTATGTATACATCAGTTCACAGTAACATACATGTCAGACATGGAACTTCAAATAAGCATGAATCGTTTTGTTTCAAAATTAATCCATTTATTCGAGAACTAGTGGTCTGGGATAGAAGCAGATTGAGTTTGATACATTCCAAGGTTACTCCTGGGTTTTTGTAGAAGATAATAACATAACAATAAAACCATTCTCACACTCTGAGAGACAGTTGTCTGTTCCCATACTCCCTTATCTCATTCCCAGGAAGGCTCCCTGCTGGTCACCTTGAAGCATACCATCTTCAAAGGTTTGGGGCACCTGTGGATGCCAAGTGAGAAATTCCTCCCATGGGATTTACAACCTTCCCTCTGTGTTTGAAATGCACAGCTTTATGCTCAGGGTTAATAATAGCAAACAAGATGGCGTTAGTCAGGTCAAGAGACAAAAAGCAGTTTAAAGCAGTTACAATGTCTGACAATACATGCACAGAAAAAGTTGGATGGTCTCTGATTGGGCATGGTGGAATTGTTTAATTCCTGAAAGCATGGAAGGCCACCTGGGATAGCTGCTAGTCAGCAGCAAAAGCAAATCAGCTTTTTTACTTTGCAACTTTGAAATGCCACCATTGCATTGCTAAAATAGCTGGCAAGTAGTTAGAACAGTTTTATACCTTAATTTTATTGCATTTTACCTTAATAAGCTGACCTGTGGGGTGATTTAAAGAGCAGATAATGTGGAATGACTTATCAGACTGGTTTTTAGTCGGCGGAAGCCAGGACTTTTTTTGATAGAAAAAGCCCAGCAGGAACTTATTTGCATATTAGGCCACACCCCTTGACATCACCATGTTTCACACAGGGCTCTTTTTGTTGAAAAATCCCAGCAAGAACTCATTTGCAGATTAGGCCACACCCCATGACACCAAGCCAGCTAGAACTGTGTTCCTGTGTGTTCCTGCTCAAAGAAAGCCCTGGTGGAAGCATATTTAATTTTAGAGCTGCACAAAGCATTTTGCAGGATTAATTTCTGGCATCAGTGTATTCCACCTTTTCCCCTCCTGTGGAACTCAAGATTATATATATTGGGTTCTGGAGAGGCTGCGAACCCACGTACTGACCTGAGCCTAGGGTTGCCAATCCCCAGGTGGGGGCAGGGGATCCCCCGGTTTGGAGGCCCCCCCCCGCTTTAGGGTCATCAGAAAGCGGGGGGAGGGGAGGGAAATGTCTTCTGGGAACTCTGTTATTCCCTATGGAGTTTTATTCCCATTGAAAATAATGGAGAATTGATCCGCGGGTATCTGGGGCTCTGGGGGGGTTTGTTTTTTGGGTAGAGGCACCAAATTTTCAGTATAGCATCTAGTGCCTCTCCCCAAAACACTCCTCAAATTTCAAAAAGATTGGACCAGAGGGTCCAATTCTGTGAGCTCCAAAAGAAGGCGCCCGTATCCTTCATTATTTCCTATGGAAGGAAGGCATTGAAAAGGTGTTCCGTCCCTTTCAATGTGATGGCCAGAACTCCCTTTGGAGTTCAATGATGCTTGTCACAGCCTTGATCTTGGCTCCACCCCTAATGTCTCCTGGCTCCACCCCCCAAAGTCTCCTGGCTCCACCCCCAAAGTCCCCAGATGTTTCTTGAATTGGACTTGGCAACCCTACCTGAGCCAGATGGGTTTTATTTCCCCAAAGTGGCTACATCATGTGCTTTTGGATGTCCACAGCAAGGTAGCTCATAATCAAATATACATATTGCAGCTGTTACAGGATGTTTGGGAAAATACCAAGGAAGGAGAAAAGCAGAGGGCCTGCCTGAAGGATCTTTGGTACCGAAGCTGGCTCTTTTGCTTTAGAGCCCGAGGGCATGATTGTGCGAAACCAGCTTATACGGAATCATTTTTCAGATCATCTTTCCTTGCGCTTGATGACAGGGGCTTTCCTAGATCTCAGGAAAAGGTCTTTCATAGCTAGGGTTGCCAGGTATGACAACCCAAACATGGGTTGATTAACATTTTTGCTGCCCCATGTGTATCCCCTCCTATCTTAGCAAACCTCTCAGTTACTGATATGCCGGTCTGGCCTCCAGTAACTCTAGAGGAAATCAGTGAGTTACTGAAGGATTTAAAAGCGGGTAAAGCACCTGGCCCTGATGGCCTTCCCGCTGAGGTATTCACAAAGTTTGCCGATTGGTGGCTCTTGCCCCTTGCAAAATTGTTCTCTTTTATCGATCTGCACGGCTCCATCCCTGACTCTTGGCTTGACTCTATAATTATTCTAATATACAAAAAGGGGGGGTTGGAGTTACCAGAAAATTTCTGCCCCATTAGTCTATTATCTATAGTGGGCAAACTGTATGCAAAACATTTAGAACTCCGATTAACTGACTGGATGCGCCTAGGCAACATCATAGGTCCTGAACAGATTGGTTTCTCCAAAGGCAAATCTGCTATGGATCACTGCTGCACTCTGGCCTTCCTTGCTGAAAAATATATGCATACCGGGTCAAAAAAATTATACGCTGCCTTCATCGATTTGAAGGGTGCTTTTGATTCAATAGATAGAGCCCAACTATGGATCAAGCTAGGTCACCTGGGAATGGACCCTCGTCTGCTGTTTCTCTTGAGGAAACTTCATTCTAATACCTTTTGCCAAGTGAAATTTTCTTCTAGCGGTGACTTGACTAGTAAAATCCCAGTGTTAAAGGGGGTTAAACAAGGTTGCGTGCTGGCCCCGCATCTTTTTAATCTATTTTTAACTGACCTGGCACAATTTTTGAACCCTGTCAACGGTCATCCGCCTAAACTTGCAGGCCGAGCGGTCCCCTTATTACTCTATGCCGATGACACTACCATCCTCTCTTGTACAAGAGTGGGCTTGCAAAGGTATTTGAATGCCTTTTATGACTACTGTAATTGTAATTCACTTACTATCAATTACACCAAATCTAAAGTAGTTGTCTTTTCAAACTGCTGGCGCCCACAGAGATGGTTTATTGGCAATTCAACAATCGAGCAAACAAAAAATTTTAAATACTTGGGGATCACTTTTAACCACAAGTTAAGCTGGGTTTCACATCGTAACAACACCGTCAACTTGGCTAAATGTTCAGCTGCTCAAATTAAACAGTTTTTCTTTGCAAGGGGCAACCAATTAGTTCCAGCAGCTATTAAAGTGTTCAAAGCCAAAACGCTTGCCCAAATCCTCTATGGTATCCCTATTTGGATCTCAGCTTTTACCAGGAAAGTGGAGGGCATTCAAGCCTCATTCTTTAGACAAATTCTTGGTTTGCCAAAATGTGTGTCCTACTTTGCTCTCTGCTCTGAAGTGGGTCAGTCTTTGGTGGAGACAAAAGCCTGGATTGCGGTGTTTAAATTCTGGCTCAAAATTCATTTTAGAACAGATCCCAACAGCCTTCTTGATTGTATGAAAAGAGACCCATATATTTCATCCTGGACAGCAGTGCTTCTGTCTAAACTCAATCAATTGGGGTTAGAGGTAGATGATTTTTCTACCGCTGATGAGTCATATATCTTCAGATGTATTAAACTGAGACTATGGGAATCGGAGGATACGAAATTACGGCCAACTGACCCTTATATTTGCTCTCCAGCTTCCTTAGGTCTTTATGCTTTTTGTGGCAAAATGCCCAATTATCTATCAGACCTAACCACTCCAAGTCATCGCAGGGCATTTATGTTGGCTAGACTAAACGCGTTTCCCTCCAAAGTTTTACAAGGGAGATATCAGCGAGTCCCTTTAGCTGACAGACTTTGCTCCTGTGGAGCAAATACCCCTGACTCAATCCAGCATATATTGCTTGATTGTTCTTTATACCATAACCTCCGTAAAGATTTATTTGGCAAGCTTTCTTTTTCTCCAGATTTGTCTATTCTGCCACCCTGTTATTATTTATTGAGTGATACTGAGGGGGTGGTTAGTGAGGCTGTGGCAAAATTTCTGGCTGACATCCTTAAATTTAATTCTGACCATGTTTGAATGCATCTGTAAGCTCGGTTTTATCTTGATTTTATCGCCAACGTTTAAATTTTTATATTCTGTGTATTTTTATCTGAATCTATTATGCCATTAAAGGTTTGGTATGATATGGTATGGTATACACACACACACACACACACACTGTGGCTAATTGCCACTGATGGACCTCTGCTCCATATTTTCATCTAACCGCCTCTTGAAGCTGGCTATGCTTGTAGCCGCCACCACCTCCTGTGGCAGTGAATTCCACATGTCCATCACCCTTTGGGTGAAGAAGTATACTTCCTTTTATCTGTTCTAACCCGACTGCTCAGCAATTTCATCGAATGCCCACGAGTTCTTGTATTGTGAGAAAGGGAGAAAAGTACTTCTTTCTCTACTTTCTCCATCCCATGCATAATCTTGTAAACCTCTATCATGTCACCCGGCAGTCGACGTTTCTCCAAGCTAAAGAACCCCAAGCGTTTTAACCTTTCTTCATAGGGAAAGTATTCCAACCCTTTAATCATTCTAGTTGCCCTTTTCTGGACTTTTTCCAATGCTATAATATCCTTTTTGATGTGCGGTGACCAGAATTGCACACAGTATTCCAAATGAGACCACACCATCGATTTATACAGGGGCATTATGATACTGGCTGATTTGTTTTCAATTCCCTTCCTAATAATTCCCAGCATGGCGTTGGCCTTTTTTATTGCAATCGCACACTGTCTTGACATTTTCAGTGAGTTATCTACCACAACCCCAAGATCTCTCTCTTGGTCAGTCTCTGCCAGTTCACACCCCATCAACTTGTATTTGTAGCTGGGATTTTTGGCCCCAATGTGCATTACTTTGCACTTGGCCACATTGAACCGCATCTGCCACGTTGATGCCCATTCACCCAGTCTCAACAGATCCCTTTGGAGTTCCTCACAATCCTCTCTGGTTCTCACCACCCAGAACAATTTAGTGTCATCCGCAAACTTGGCCACTTCACTGCTTACTTTCAACTCCAAATCATTTATGAACAAGTTAAAGAGCATGGGACCCAGTACCGAGCCCTGCGGCACTCCACTGCTTACCGTCCTCCACTGTGAAGACTGCCCATTTATACTCACTCTCTGCTTCCTATTAATTAGCCAGTTTTTGATCCACAAGAGGACCTGTCCTTTTACTCCATGACTCTCGAGCTTACTAAGGTGCCTTTGATGAGGAACTTTATCAAAGCTTTCTGGAAGTCAAGGTAAGCAATATATATCAGGTCTCCTTTGTCCACATGTTTGTTCACCCCCTCAAAGAAATGTAACAGGTTAGTGAGGTAAGATCTTCCCTTACAGAACCCATGCTGAGTCTTCCTCAATAACTTGTGTTCATCAATGTGCCTACTCATTCTGTCCTTGATAATGGTTTCTACCAACTTTCCCGGTATTGAAGTCAGACTGACTGGCCTATAGTTTCCCGGATCTCCTCTGGAACCCTTTTTAAAGATGGGGGTGACATTTGCTACCTTCCAGTCCTCAGGAACGGCGGCAGATTTCAATGAAAGATTACATATTTTTGTCAGAAGATCCACAAGTTCAACTTTGAGTTCTTTTAGAACTCTTGGATGTATGCCATCCAGACCTGGTGACTTATTAGTTTTTAATTCGTCTATCAGTTGTAGGACCTCCTCTCTTGTCACCTCAATCAGGTCTTTCAACACCCCTTCCAAAATAAGTGGTTCTGGAGCAGGCAAACACTTCTCATTTTCCACAGTGAAGATGGAGGCAAAAAATGCATTCAGCTTCTCAGCCATTTCCCTATCCTCCTTCCGTAATTTTTTGACCCCTTGGTCATCCAAGGGCCCCACTGCCTCCCTGGCTGGTTTCCTGCTTCTAATATATTTGAAGAAATTTTTATTGTTGGTCTTTATGTTTTTTGCAATATGCTCCTCATAGTTCCTTTTTGCCTGCCTGATCACAGTCTTGCATTTGATTTGCCACAGCCTGTGTTCCCTTTTATTAATTTCATTTGGACTAGCTTTTCACCGCTTAAAGGAGTCCTTCTTACCTTTTACAGCTTCCATTACTCTGTTTGTTAACCATGCAGGCCTTTTCTTATACCTGTTTGTGCCTTTTCCAACTTGTGGTATATATTTTATCTGAGCTTCTAGGATTATAGTTTTAAATAGCCTCCAAGCTTCCCCAAGGGTTTTGACTGTATTTACCTTTCCTTTCAATTTCCTCTTCACATGCCTCCTCATCTCAGAGAATTTACCCCTTTTAAAGTTAAACGTGGTTGTGCCGGTCTTTTGGGGCAACTCTCCATTTATACAAACGATGAAATCAATAACGTTATAGTCACTGCTCCCAAGCGATGCAATCACTTTTACATCTCTCACCAAGTCTTGGGCATTCCTTAGGACCAAATCCAGGATCGCCCCACCCCTGGTAGGTTCAGAGACCATCTGCTGCATAGCACAGTCATTGAGAGCATCTAGAAACTCAATCTCTTTCTCTCAACCAGAACACATATTGACCCAATCAATCTGTGGGTAGTTAAAATCACCTATGACAACAGTTTTTACATCTAGCCACTATCTTTAATCCTCCATCATATTATAATCGTCCTCTATCTTTTGATTTAGTGAGCGATAACAAACTCCCATAGTTAAATTTCCTTTTGGGCCCTCTATTTCAACCCACCTTTCCAGCTCTTATATTTTTTTGCCAACAGTGTGAATGGGATGGTTCTGATTTTTGAAAGTCTCACTGACGTTGGTGCAATTTTTATCGCTTCAGCCCCCATAGCTCTGAATCTATGATGAAATGGCTATGCTCTCTCTCTCTCCCCCCGTTGCCCTCAGTGTCCTCTAGATTCTGATCCCTCCTCTCCCAAAGAGCGGGCACATCCGTGTCCACCTTTGGTATATGTAGGGCAGTGGCTTTCTTCAGGCAATCTTATACAGTTTTCAGGTCTTTTGAGTTGGAAAGGTACGGTTATTTTTGTTTACATCCATAAGCAAGTAAATAAATACTTTTTGCTTTGGTCTAGTGTCTGCAGAACGAAAGTCACTAGTGAGTAAGCTAATCATTGTTTACTTAGTTCTGTAATAACCTTCAGTGTTACTGAATTTCATTATTAAAAAGTATGACCTTTGCCCCCAAGGAGCTTTCAATGAGACCTTTCTTGGAAAACAAGCAAGGAAGAAGAAAGAGGAAAGGGGAGGAGACAACCCAGCTCATTTATTATTTTAAATTGAAGTGTATATCAAGAAAGACCATGCTCCTTCTCTTCACATACCTGGAGATTAATTAAGGAGGTTTATTATGATTCTAATTATACCACTGTGGATTCACTTGTCCTGGATGGGGCACATTAGCACTGTTGACCAAGCAGTAAGACTTCTGTTTTTTGGTGCTACACAAAACACTCTCTAGGGCAGGTAGGCCTGGTAAACGGAGGACTTTCTTGGCCTCGTTCAGGCTGTTGGTTTACATGTACCAGGCTGCTCTTAGGATTATTCCAACCTGAATTTAAGGGCTCATCTTTCTGAACTATACCTGCTTCTGATGGATGTGTGACTTGGTTGCTTTTTCAATATTACTCATCGTTTTTTGAAAGGTGATTCACAAAAGGACAGGAATTGTGTACAATTAGTAGCTGGGGAGAACAGAATACTTTGGCAGGTAGAGGCTGTCATGTAGCGATGGGGGGAATCCATCTTCCATGCAACTGCTAAAATTCCATATCATACTCCAATGCTGTTGGGGGAAGTTTTTATCATGGCAGTTATTTAAGTAGGACAGAAATATTTTAAAAATCCACAAGAGCACAACCTTCCTTGCATTTGAGTCACTGTTAGTGATATTCTTCTGAACATCAAGAATCTGTTGGTTATTTTAAACTAGAAGGCTTTATATGACAAGGTAAGCCCTATGAGCCTCTTGTGTCTAGGGTTGCCAAGTTCCCCGCGGCCTCCAGTGGGGGACTTGTTGCGCACGTGGTGCGATGGCATCGCCCAGAAATGACGTCATTGCACTGGCGACACTGCGTGCCAGCCTCTCTAGGCATTTCTGGGAAAACTCTATGGTTTCCCCGGACGTTCTAGCAATTTGGGAGGGGAAAAACTCTATGATAACAGAATTTTCCCTCCTAAATTGCTAGAGCATCCAGGAAAAACATAGTTTCCCCAGAAACACCTAGAGCAGCCAGCATGCAGCGTTGCCGGCATGATGACATCACTTCCGGGTGAAGTCATTGTGCCGGTGACATTGGGGAGGAGGTTCCCCCCAATGTGGGCCGGTGGGTTGGGAACCTCCAGGGTGGGAGAACCTCTGCCTGGCCTGTGGGCTTGGCAGCCCTAATTGTGTCACTTGAACTAGTAATTGCAATACCACCTTTTGGCCACCAGTGGTGGAGGCACCAAAGAGCAGTGGAGGTTAGCAGCAATGACCTCTTCTGATCTGGCTCCTGTTGCCAAGATCTCCCTGGCCAGCTCTGCCAAGAAGCTTTCCCCCTTATAACTCTGGAAGTAGAAGGGCTAGAGACTTTCTTTTAAAAAATAGGCGATTATGGCAAAAGATCATTAGATATTTGGGTGTAATAGTTGTGACAGTGAAGGAGAGCCCCTGAATAATTAATTAATAGCCCTATAGTAATGAATATAATAAATAAGAGCATGCTTTGCCTTCAGATTAAAATGTCTGATGTAACTTTCCGTTAAAGCGCTGGCCACAGCATAGCGGGTGTGTGCCTAAAGCTGGCTAGAAACACCCTCTTAGAGGCGTCTTGCTGTAATAGATAAGAGAATGATGTCATGGAACGTTACTGGGGAAAACTCTGTGAAGGAGGGTTCTTTTGAAATCAGATAAGCTTGCTTGCTAGAAAACTCTGTGTATGCAGGGGGAGGCATCTCAGTTCTGTTGGGCCATGCTGCCCGAACTGGGATCTGCTTTGGTACCAAGAGTAAAATACCTCGCTTCAAGCCAGAAATTCTGTGCGGACCTCGTTATTTTTCTGCTACAACAGAACCGGCCCGATTCTGCCTTCAGACCCGGTCCCGTCAACTCCCTTTCGAGTTGCCAACTCTTGAAGGGAGCTTATCTTCTTCCTGCCACTAGGGCACACTGCCACCACCTGTTCAATTTAGGGATTCCTGACTTAGAGGAACAGGATTCCCGACCCCCCTTGCCAGTTCTGAGGCCTGGCCAGCACCTGGTTAACCCAGAGACCAAAGTCCTTCTTTGGGAGACCCCTGGAGGATTGGCACCCTTACCAACTGTATGCCTTCCCCCTTCCCTGGACTCCCCTCTTGCAGTAGTCTGGTCTAAGGCAGATGGGGAAACTTTGTGGTACAGAGGGACTACCTTTTAAAAAGACAAAACATTTATTTAAAATTGACAACTATATACAGGCATTTTAAAATAGTGAACAGAAGAAATAAATCAAACTAGGGGAAAACGCTCCTTCTTTCCCTATTAAACAACTTGTCCTCACTGGATGACCATATCTTCAGAACTCACTAGTCTCCAAGACTCAAATCAAACTCTCCACTTTCCCCGGCCAAAATCTATAATATAAAACCAAGTTCCCTCCCAGGAACTGGTTTTCCCTCCTGCAGCCTTCTGGGACATCAGCCTGAAAGACTTCCTGTCTCTCTAGGAATTGCTCAGAATTGCTGCTTCCAGACCAGAGGGGGGAGGAGGAAGAGACTAGGCTGAAGCCTGCCTCCAGTTTGATGGCCTCTTCCTGCCAACTCCCAGATAACCATAGATTAAAATGGCATTTCTCCACAATAGTGATTTAGCAATGCCCTCTTTTTAAACCCTCAGATTTTAGGTGGAAAATGGCAGCTGTAGGAAGCCGGGACAAGAAAGTGGCCCTGATATGGGTGGGACCTGGAAAGTTCCATGTTTTCCTGTCCATACAATAGCCATACCAGCTTTTCTGCGATCTTTCCCAAAGCAGTGCCAAAAGCAGGTTTGAAAATTGGAAGAGATTGTAGAAAAGAACAGGGAAACCCTGGGTGGTTCAGAAATGCACCATGATTTTATGGGGAGAGGGGAAATCCCACTTCTCAATCGAATCTAAGCAGTGGTGAACAGGCCATTTGTAAGACCCCTGAGGCCAGTGGAGGATGCAGGAAGAAACACCTTTTTGCCAACACAACATGTGTAGGAGAAGCAGGAAAAAGCATCGCCCACCTCAAGTGTTACTGGCATGGTCTGTTGGAACATATAAAGATATGTCTTACTCATATTCTTTATGTTTAAACAATTTATTGGTAGCATATGGTTACAAAACTTAACTATTTCTTAATTTTTTCCCCCCTCGCATTAACCCATATGACATTTCCATCCCCCCTCCCTCCAATGTTGACTTCCCTGAGGTTATAAATTCAAAATCAATATTAAAGGCACTTCTAACTGCTAAAGTTCAATGTATATATTCTTACTACTAAAAAATTGTCCAATGTTTCTTTACTTTCCAAGTTTTCTCCATATATCCTTTAAATTTTCTCCACTCCCTTTTGAATATCTCTAAATCATAGTCTCTTAGTGTTCTAGTTAGTTTGTCCATTTCACACCACGATAAAACTTTCATGGTCCAGTCCCATTTCTCCGGTACTTTTTCTTGCTTCCAAAGCTGCGCGTATAATGTCCTAGCAGCTGATAGCAGGTACCAAATTAGAGTCCTGTCTTCTTTTGGAAATTTTTCTAATTGTAATCCAAGTAAAAACGTCTCTGCAGTTTTCTTAAAGTCATAGCCCAAAATTTTGGAGATTTCTTGTTGTATCATCTTCCAGAATTCTTTCGCTTTTTCACATGTCCACCACATATGGAAGAAAGAACCTTCATGTTTTTTACATTTCCAACATCTATCCGACATTTTCTTACTTATCTTAGCCAGTTTTTTCGGAGTCATATACCACCTATACATCATCTTAAAACAGTTCTCTTTGATACTTTGACAAGTTGATATCTTCATTGAGTTCTTCCAAAGGTGCTCCCATGCATCCATTTGTATTTCTCTGTTCACATTGATTGCCCATTCGACCATTTGAGACTTTACTACTTCTTCTTCTGTAGACCATTTCAATAATAACTTGTCTTACTCATATTCTGAGCCAGTAGAATTTAGGTACAATTAAGGTTGCCTTTTTAAAAACTGGCCCTGGGTCTTTAATATATGCACAAGTTTGGCAGGTGAAGCTATTCCTGGCATCCTGGGAAAAGGTGTAAGACTCTTCAGTGATCGAGCTCAGTGTTTTCTCCTGTGACTTGCAGCAGCTCTCCATGGTCTCATGAAGAGAGAGAGAAATCTTTTCCCATGCCAATTTTCCAAATAAAATCCAAATAACTTATACATGAAATAATGTCTGCTACCTGATCTCTGTTAACTAGCAATGCCAGTGATTGACCTGTGGCCTGCTACAGTATATGCCAGTACACAATATTGCGTAGCAGTCAGAGTGTCAGCCTGAGGCCTGGGAGACCCAGTCTTGAATCCCCACTGCCATGGAAGTTCACTGGTAGACCCAAGACCAGACATACACTTGCTGCCTGATCTGTCTCACAGAGTTGTTGGGATGATAAAATGGAGCCAGGGAGAATGAAGTTTTAAGATCTCCATTTGGGATCAAAGTTTTAAGATCCCCATTGGGGATCAAAAAATCTAAATAAAACATAAATTTCTGAGCCACATTGCCTGGTTCTAGGCCTGATCCTCATTCTGCCTAGGATAGTAGCAGAGAATATGATCTTAAGATAACTCATATTCTGAGCCAGTAGAATTTAGGTACAATTAAGGTTGCCTTTTTAAAAGCTGGCCCTGGGTCTTTAATATGATATGCATGAGTTTGGCAGGTGAAGCTATTCCTGGCATCCTGGGAAAAGGTGTAAGAAAAGCTGAACCACCTACATCTCTGTGTCTTTACTACTGAGGAGCAGGACTAATGAAATTTCTTGGTAACCCTCTGCTTTTTAAACATTGCTTCGGGAATCTTACATACTTCATTAACTGTTCGTTTTGTTGCTCCATCTGAGCGTAGTTTTTAACTGACATAGGCTAGTTTCCGAATAGGAATAGGTTTCATTGCATTTTTCAGCTGAGTGCCAGGATCAAGACGCTTGTCATCAAAACCATTCAAGTCTTGAAGAATAGACAACCAAACAAATGAACTGTGGTTTTAATCCTAAATCAGGACTGGGGGAATTTTGGTACGGCTATTACAGCCTTGCAAATAAATCCACAACATGTTGATCCTCGTAAATGTTTACTATCCCTTGTGGCCTCAAGGAAAAAGAGAACTAACTTTCATGAAACTTCCTTGCCTTATCGCCTGTAGGCAGTTCTTAACTCACCTCGGGAAAGTAGCTCTTTACAGGGATGACATATCACATGTTTTCATGAGGGTTCAATTGCTATTTCTAGCAGTAGGCTGCATGTTTCTGACTGCACGGAGATAATTAAAACGAGAACGGAATTAATGCTTTTCTGGAGAACCTGAGCTTTGATTATAGAAATTATAGAATATCTGTTGCTGTTTTATTATCCAAGTGCTTGGCCAAGAGATGGTGCTTCTTCCCTAAGAATAGAAGGCTACAGTGTTTAGAAACCAGGCAATAAAGGAGGGACACTGTTTACCGGAATTACCAACTCCAGCCTGGGAAATTCTCAGAGATCTGGGGGACAGTGTGTGAGGAGGAGAGAGTTTGGGTAGGGGAGCAAGCTAAGCAGAGATGTGATGCCATAGAGTTTGCCCTCTGAAGCTGCCATTTCCTCAAGGGGGCAGTAACATCCCAGCACTGTAGGAATCCCTTGGTCTCTAGAGATGGGGAAATTTCTAGAGTGTTATGACAGCCAGAAGCCATCTCCTGATGACATGTGACATTGCTTCTCAGTCCCATTTTTGCTGCAGCTAGAGTGAAGAGCGGTGCTGTGGCTTGGAGGTCAAGGGCAGCAGATTGCCCACTACTCCTGGGAAAATGGCATCCCTTGGGGAGAGGCTGAAGCAGCAAGCAAGGGAAGGAGTCGGCGCTGTATCTATCCCTCTTTTGCAAATGATAGGTGCAGGCTTGAATTTAAATCCATGGATCAGCAATAGCCACTTCTAGTTTAGATATGCTTGCAATTTGTCCACCTGTGGCAGGTAAACCCCAACCACAGCCCCTCGAGAAATTGAAGAGCAATAGGGGAAATGGCCAGAAAATGATCTCCAGGAACTTCCCTATGTCTCTATGGTCTGTACCATATTAGGGTCCTAGAGTGTCCGCCAGAAGTGACGTCACATCCTCTCCAAACTCCACCCTCCCTAGATATTGCCTTCAAACACAGCAGTACTAGCAATCCTAAATTTTAGTAGGGCTGACCCCACCCCCCATGGCTTCACCAGTGTCCTTAATGGGAAGAGGCAGGCTTTGCCCGACTCTGAACCCCTCATACTTTTGCCCACAGGTTATGTGACATTCATTCACCTCTGTAGAAGTGTGTATGTGCGCCCTCTAGTTGTGAGGAGGGTGCAGTGTACCAGCAAGACTTCCTTGTAAGCAGCCTACAGAACTAGGAAACAACATTGCTATATACTAATGCATTGCTGTTCTAGGAAGTTTCTATTCTCCATGCCATTTGGGGAAATCACCTGATCTGGGCTGAGAATTTATGAATGGTTCCACTGTATAGGCTTGACCTGAAGTGGTATACCTTGGGGAAATCATAACCCACAGCAAAGGGAAACGTAACGCTTCTCAGTGCCGATAGATGGGTGCTTAATGAGGACTGAGGACCCATCAGGGTTTGGGAGAGACCACCCAAAGCATATTGATGTCTGTATGAAACAAAAGCCCAGTTTAGACTCTAGAAGAGATGGAGGGAGGAACGCACAGTTTCTGCTGGAAGTTCTCTAAAACCTCTGCGAGAGTGCAAGATCTCTCTTTGGGGTTCTGAAGCAGGGTATCAGATGTGCTGAGGGGCAGGAAAGGAGTACTTCTTTGCATCCACTTAAGATTTATTTGGCACATCTGTAATCAAAGCAAATGCTGTTGTGAGTCCTTTATTAGGAAGTGGCAGAGATGAGATCTCACACCAAGTTATAAATATAAATAAATAAATCCACTCTATTCGATTCGTGTACTGGCATAAATCTTGTTCATACTTGGATTCCTGGCAACTGCTCGCCTTTCTTGTTTCGCTTTACGTAGAGCATCTCCAAGAAGCCCTTTAGTCCTATTTAAAAAACTCCGCATGCCATTCCCTTCCTATACTGAGTATTCTAGCATCCCTCCTCACTATTAATCTTCTTATCCTTTTATTTTTCAAAGAACAGTTTTGGTTTATTTATAGTCTGCCTTTCTCATTGAGACTCAAGGTGAATTACAAGATACACTATGAAGTGTGAATGCAGGGGCATCTTTAAGAAGAAGAAGAAGAAGATATTGGATTTATATCCCGCCCTCCACTCCGAAGAGTCTCAGAGGGGCTCACAATCTCCTTTACCTTCCTCCCCCACAACAGACACCCTGTGAGGTGGGTGGGGCTGGAGAGGGCTCTCACAGCAGCTGCCCTTTCAAGGACAACCTCTGCCAGAGCTATGGCTGACCCAAGGCCATGCCAGCAGGTGCAAGTGGAGGAGTGGGGAATCAAACCCGGTTCTCCCAGATTCCGCACACTTAACCACTACACCAAACTGGCTTTAAGACCAACAAAGTTTTATTCAAGATATAAGCACACTTTTTTAGATATACTGAAACAGAATTTCCTTAACCATTGCATACAGAAAGAGAGAGAGGAAAGGTTTAGTTGTCAGGAAGGGCCAATTAAAGTCAAGACAGAGACAGAAATTGGAAATCACCTATCTGTACATATAGGTAGAAGGTGAGCGGTAAATTTATCATTTCCAATTTTGTTTCTGTCTTGACTCTAATTGCCCCTTCCTGGTAGCTAAACCTCCCCCTTCTCTCTTTCTGTACGTAATGATTGAGGAAATTCTGTTTCACTGCATTTGAAGAAGTATGCTTGCACACAAAAGCTTGTGCCTTGAATAAAACTTTGTTGGTCTTAAAGGTGCCACTGGACTCAAACTTTTACCGTTTTCGCACACAGCTTACCTCACAGTCACAATCCTGTTCCCTCCGCAGCGTCCGGTTGGATTTCCCACCATCTGCGCCGGAGTTACAAGAAGCGCCGCAGCTTCTGCGTAGCAAACGTAAACTGGGTTTTAGCGGTTTACGTTTGCTACGCAAAAGCCACGGCACTTCCTGTAACTCCGGCGCAGATGGTGCGAAACCGGACGCTGCGGAGGGAACAGGATTGTGACTGCGAGGTAAGCTGTGTGCGAAAACAGTCAATGTTCTGCTACTTCAGACAACATGACTTCCCACCTGAACCAAGATACAAAACAGTGCAACTAAACAGAATTAAGACAGCCAATGAACAATGCAATAGGACTAGGACTTAAGAATTAGAGGACAATGCAAACAGCAAACCATCTAAGACAAAGATTTCCTATAAACAATCCTGAAAGTGGATTACAAGGTATAGGTTAATGCAGTAAAAAGCAGGTTGTTTTGGATGATTCTAATTAGGCCTAGATAACTGACTCTTAAGAAGCCCTAGGCATCCAGCATTCCTATATCAGATCTTTTAACTGTTGTCTGGAGGTACATTTCAATAACATCTTAGAGAATCTCTGCTTCCATTTTAAGCTTTTACTAAAGCATAACTACTGATTCTTAAATCTTAACATTGACTGGCAGCCCAATCCTGACTTACGAGTCAGCTGACCGGGGCGTAACTAAGGCGCCACTCGGGGACTTCCTAAGGGCTTTGGCACGCTCAGGCGTGGGGGTGGGGGGAGAGAAGAAGCATAGGTCACCGCATGTGAGACCATTGTCATGGCAACTCCGCTGGAGTGTGGACTCCTGGCGCATGGGCAAGGCGGAGGCAGCAGGAGGGGAGGGGCCTCCTTGCCCCCCCCCGGATTGGCCAGTCTCAGCGCAGGCACCATGGCACGTGACAGTTGGAGGTGGGGAGACGCAGCCCGGGAAAGGCTGGTTGTCTGTCCCTCCCCACCCCCTGACGGATAACTGTGCCAATTACAGGCATATGGGCAAAGTCAAAGGAGAGAAGTCCCACCAATGTAGGGAGGGGAAAGGAGTGAGGCGGCGAGCTTGCAAAAGAGAGAGAGAAGTCTGGCTTGCTGCCGAGGTGGGGGCGGGGGGAGGGAAGGGGAAGTGCGGAGCTGCAGGATTGGCCAGTCCTGTGGCTGTCACTTGAGCAAATGGCAGGCAGATGAGCAAAGACATGTGATCATCCAGTTAGCCGTAAACAGGAAACACATAGTGCAGGAATCTGCACGCAGAGACCCCAGGCAAAATGTGTATATTGGAACGAGCAGACAGAGTCCTGGCATGCCACCAAGTCCCACAGGGAAGCCTTCCACGGCACATCCCTCCAGGATGCCTTGATGCCCCCCGTTTCTTGCAGCGAACCCCTCTCCCAGTGGCAGCAGAACAGAGTGCGAGGCACCAGCCAGGTGCCCATTCCATTAGTACCTCTTCCAGCACTCCCTTCTTCTCTGTGCCATGAGCAGAACTGCCCCGTGGGGTTGGGCAGGCTGTCGGGCTGGCCAGGCTGAGGTGTGACACCCAGCTCAAGGCCACCCTCCTTCCCATGCAATGCTTGGGGCAAAGACCTCTGCCTCCCCTGTCCAGCTTCACGGTGGCAAGGTGGCTCATAGGTTTCCCCCACCCCCTCCCCAAGAAACAAGCGAGCCCACCCTTCAAGACATTCCCTCAGGGAGCCCACTGACAGAGTGGCAGAGGGGAGGAGGAGGGGCACAGGGAACGTGCAGCAGACGCCAAGCAGGAGAGACAAAGTAGGGCACATCTCAGACTTTATTGTGCTGGAACCAGTGGTCGTTTTGTAGAAAAACAGGTGGTGGAGCTCATCCAGGGATTGTTATGCAGCTGCACCTACTATTCAATGGACAAGGTGGGAAGGAGGAGGTGGAACTCTCAGAAGGGGAATGGATATGCATATGGAGCAGAGGTTCATCAGTGGCTATTAGCCACAGCTTATTGCTAGAACTCCCTGTCTGGGGCAGTGATGCTCTGTAATCTTGTGCTTGCGGGGGGCACAGTGGAAGGGCTTCTAGCCCCACTGATGGACCTCTTGATGGCACTTGGGTTTTTTGGCCACTGTGTGACACAGAGTGTTAGACTGGATGGACCATTGGCCTGATCCAACGTGGCTTCTCTTATGTTCTTATGTGACACAGAGTGTTGGACTGGATGGGCCATTGGCCTGATCCAACATGGCTTCTCTTATGTTCTTCTGTGACACAGAGTGTTGGACTGGAGGGGCCATTGGCCTGATCCAACATGGCTTCTCTTATGTTCTTATGTGACACAGAGTGTTGGACTGGATGGGCCATTGGCCTGATCCAACATGGCTTCTCTTCTGTTCTTATGTGACACAGAGTGTTAGACTGGATGGACCATTGGCCTGATCCAACAGGGCTTCTCTTATGTTCTTATGTGACACAGAGTGTTGGACTGGATGGGCCACTGGCCTGATCCAACATGGCTTCTCTTATGTTCTTATGTGACACAGAGTGTTGGACTGGATGGACCATTGGCCTGATCCAACAGGGCTTCTCTTATGTTCTTATGAGCTGTGCTCCTGTGAGCTCCCGCTGAATCCAAGACCTGGCTGGAACTGAGTGCAATGGTATCCCAGGTACAACTTGGACAGCCTCACAGGGGGCGGGGCTCCACTCATAGTGGAGGGCAGGAACAGCTGACTGAATAGAGCCGAGGGGGGGGGGTGTTGAATCGTCACACACAGAAGCCTCTGTGTTGAATTCCCACCTGCAAAACAGAGACAGAGATCAAGACCTGCAGGGGTGGCAGCTGGAGCAGGAGACTGTGTTTCAGCCAAGGACTCTCTTAAAGGGACAGTCCCTGACCCACCTCCCCAGAGGCATCAGAGCAGCTGCCAGACTCCACCCCTGCCCCCGGTGCCCTGCCAGGGTTGGGAACAAGGCAGAGGACAGACCAAGGGAAGGGGGCTGGCAGCAGCACGTGGGGGGCATGGCAACTACCCCCTGCCTGAGGTCGCTGCCTGGATCAAGTGACAGAGACACCATCACACCACCTGGCCTCGAGTGAGGGGAGGGGGAGGAAAGTGGGGGTGTACAGTCACACTTACCTGTCCATGTGCAACTGCCCTCACACGCTGAGCCTCCGGAGGCCGGGTACCTGTTGAGACTTAGAAATGAGAGAGGTTAGCCCCAGAGGAGAGACCTCGCTCTCCTCCTCGAAAGTCAAAGAGCTTGCCCTGTACTGTCTAAGTGCCCTTGCTGTTCACCATGCACTCCCAAAGTGCTCCCACCCTCTAAGTCTGCGCGGCAGGAAGCTCCATGGCGGAGTCCTGTGCCATGCGCCCTACCCTACCTAAAGAGTTGTGCGGGGCCAGAGCAGAAGCCTTTGTAGGAGAGGGGGGCTATCATTGGGTGCTGGAGAGGGGGCTCGTCCAGCCCAGGGCGTGTGGGGATTGGTGTGCCGTTTAGTCAGCTCCCTAAGGGGGTTCGAGGCTGAGCCAGGAGTGGCAGCAAGCTTTGTTTTCGGGATACAGGGGTCTCTATGGGATACGCCAGCATTTTCCTTGTCATAACTTTACGCCTCTCACGGGGGGGCGTTCCCAGGCTGAAAGGTCTTAGGAAGCCAACTGTTTGCATGTTTCTGGAAGCTGTGTTGCTTAGGAGCATCCTAATTGTGGAATACTTTACAACTGGTTCAAAATTTTGGTTGTAATCTGATCCGTAAATTTGAGATAAACCTTTTGCCTCTTGAATGGCTTTGTATCTCTCGATGTCATCGTTTGCATCCTGTTTAACCTTAAAGACCCACTTACACCCAATGGCATTCTTACCCTCAGATAGTTGAGTGGGATACCATGTATTGTTCTCAGGGCTTTTTGGGTAGAAAAAGCCCAGCGGGAACTCATTTGCGTATTAGGCCACACCCCCTGATGCCACCATTGTTTCACATATGGCTTTTTTGTAGAAAAAGCCCAGCAGGAATTCAATTGCATACTAGGCCAAACACCCCAACAGGAAGCCAGCCGGAACTGTATTCCTGTGCGTTCCTGCTCAAAAAAAAGCCGGATTGTTCTTATGCTGTGCATCCATTTCTGCTTGTACTGCTTTCCTCCATTTGGTTCAAGCATGCGCTGTGTAATTCTGTTATGACCAGAAAAGAAGTTCCAAATGTAGGATCAGTGAAGCAAGCAGTTTATTTTCACCAGAGGAGTCACTAGGGTGGGTTGCACCCTGGGGTGTAACTGATTCAAGTCACCCCCCCCCATTGGGCATCACCCCTTTTAGAGGGCTGCGTCACCCCCTCCACACACAACCCCGCCCACTTCACATGGCCCCTCCCTCATCCACCCTCTGGTCACATGACCAGCCCCCGTAATCCAAGATACCAGTTTTGCAGCATTTAAGTTTTCCCCACTCACTCACACGCTTTTAGCTGAGCTGGCGGCAGCGCGGCCCCGGTTTCAGAATCCCGGCCAGCCCACACACAGCAGCAGCGTTCTAGTCCCAGGGCCAGCCCCTTCCTGTTGGGGGGGGGGGTCATGGGTCAGTGCCTGGGGCCAATGAGAATGCTCTGGGGGAGGGCCGATGGCCCCCTTGGCCCCGCCCTAGTGACGCCGCTGATTTTCACGTTTGCAAGCGTGGGAAGACCAGGGCAGGAACGCCTACCCAAAGATCTTCAAAGTCTGTGGTGCAACACAGCTCATTATTAAGCCTCCCTAGTTCCTCCTTCTCTGTCCTGTCAACCAATTGGCTGGCAAACTCACAATCTGTAAGCCTATCCGCATACACTTCTAACACGCGTGTTCCCCGTGTTTCTCTCCCCCTTCCCTGTCTCCCTTAAGATATATTTTAGCGTTTTTCTACGGCTGTGAAACTTTGGCTCATTTTCCTCATTAAATTTCTAATTTTTTTGTTCTTAAGCAAAGGATGTAGCTTTTATCTGTTGGCTGGCATGCCTTCCTTCATTGGCAGCTCGAGCGGTACTCCCTACTTTTTATTTGGCTCAAGCGATGCTCTTCTATTGCATGCCTAATTAACTACGCTCGCATCCTGTCACGTATTCTGTCATATATGTACGCCCATATGGTTTATGTCACAAAATAAAACATTTTCTTTAGTACTTTAGCCCTATCAATTCAGCCCATGATGTTGGTTCGTGTGGTAGCAACATCTTTACGAGGTAGTTTAGTTTCTCAGCTGGAACTCTCTTGTTGCCTTGCAATGAGCATCTGAGGTCCAGAGTCTCATCTGCCTCCATAGTGGTCTTTGGCTCCTCTGCTCGTTCAGGAACTTCCATCTTCATCTCTTCTTCTGGTTGAGAATTTGGTTGTGTCTGGTCCGTGACTACATCCATTAGCTCCAGACAATACATTAGCAGCTGGTTGTGGTCGCCAGCTCCCTCTGAATGATCATCTGTTGCGGAGGTCTGGTTATTCCTTGGTCTCTCTTCAAACTGCATCACTCTGTTTGTAGTAATTTAGTGCTTGGGTCTAGAATTCTGTGTCTTCTCCTCTCAAAATAGCCCACAAAAATGCCTTCTTCAGCTCTGGGTTCTAGTTTGGATCTCTTTTCTTTTGGTACTTGGGCCTTGGATCCAAATACCTGGCCTAATGTATTCTACACATGGCTTTCTGTTATGCCATAACTCATAAGAAGTTTTCTCTGTGGCTTTGGTTGGGAATCTGTTTTGCAGGTAAACTGAAGTCATTCCAACTTCTCCCCGATGCCTGTAGGGAAGGCCTGAGTCAATTAGCATGCATCTGACCATGTCCCTTATAAAGTGATTTGAATGAATGAATGAATATTTATTTATTTACAGTAAAAGACCATGATTTACAAGCCACAGGTGATTAACCATAATACATCCTTATTAACACCACCAAAAATATTCCAAAAAGTATATTTGATCATAAAAACCTTCAAACCTTATAAAGTGATTTGAATGAATGAATGAATGAATGAATGAATGAATGAATAAATAGTTATTTGTTTACAGTAAAAGACCATGATTTACAAGCCACAGGTGATTAACCTAGGGTTGCCAATCCCCAGGTGAGGGCAGGGGATCCCCCGGTTTGGAGACCCTCCCCCCGCTTCAGGGTCATCAGAAAGCGGGAGGAGGGGAGTGCTGGGCACTCCATTATTCCCTATGGAGATTTATTCCCATAGAAAATCATGGAAAATTGATCCGCGGGTATCTGGGGCTCTGGAGGGGCTGTTTTTTTAGGTAGGGGCACCGAATTTTCAACATAGCATCTAGTGCCTTCCCCCAAAATACCCTCCAAGTTTCAAAAAGATTGGACCAGGGGGTCCAATTCTATGAGCCCCCAAAGAAGGTGCCCCTATCCTTCATTATTTTCTATGGAAGGAAGGAATTGAAAAGGTGTGCCGTCCCTTTCAATGTGATGGCCAGAACTCCCTTTGGAGTTCAATTATGCTTGTCACAGCCTTGATCTTGGCTCCACCCCAATGTCTCCTGGCTCCACCCCCAAAGTCCCCAGATATTTCTTGAATTGGACTTGGCAACCCTAGATTAACCATAATACATCCTTATTAACACCACCAAAAATATTCCAAAAAGTATATTTGATCATAAAAACCTTCAAACCTTATAAGAATCCTAAAAGTCTAAAATAAGTCTGTATAAAGTGATTCTAGCTTTCAGCAAACCCATTATGTTCTGGTGTATGGGGTACAGTAAATTTGTTCTTATGCTGTGTTGCATTCCATGCTCCCTTAGAAATGCCTGCACCAATCTTGACATGTACTCGCCACCATGGTCAGATGGCTTGGGGCTTCCTGTTGAACTGTTAGAAACCATGGCAATGTAGTCTCTTGGGTTATGCTCCGTTTGCAATTTTTCCTTCAGCACATAACACATGCAATGCTGCCTCTAAGCTGTGGAGCCTTGTGAGCAAAAATTCCACTTTGTGAGCTACTGGCATTAAAGTTGTGAGCTACTGCATAAATTAGTTTGAGGCCATTTTTCCTGAGCCAAGACAAAAATGTGTGATCTGGAGGCTAAAAAACTTAGAGGGAACACTCAGCTTAGAGGGAACACTTGGCATAGCTTGAAAAATCATCAATAAAAGATCATAGAGAAGTGTTGTTTCTGGTTGATGATGGTCTTGATAGGCCCACATAAGTCAATGTGAATTAGCTCAAGTGGTTGCTTAGAGCCCCTCTGACTTTGGTTGGGGATAGAAGGCCAAGTTGTCTTTCCCTTTATACTTGGATGAGTGGTCCAGGTTGCCTCTTAAGAATATTTATTCTTTCTTACTCCACGAGTGATTTGACTTCCAAAATATTTATAATTTTCTTACAGAAAATTTCCCTGATTGACAGTTATAGAGATAAGGTTCTTTTTCCCCCTTACCATTTCATGTCCTCACAGTAGTTGACAATTGTTTTTTAGGTCCATTCTATAGATGACGAGTTTTAAATATAGTGATGTGTAACTTATAGAGTGCTCAGCTTAGGCTGCTACTAAGGAAGGCTCTTTAGTCAAAACGTGTTTGGTTCTTGTATTTGCAAAAATTTTGTACCTTTTAACCTATATTTAAAGATTCTTACGTCTGTCTTGCTGTTGGGTTATGCAACTGTACTTAACCGGAACATGGACCACCCACAATTCTCCCAATAATAAGTGGTTGCCATTTCATATGACTAGGGCACCAGTCATGTTTTCAGCTTCAGTACATATGTCTCTCGGCTTGACTTCGCGAACGAAGATTTAAGAAAGGTGCAGTAGTCCACGTCTGCTGCAGGCTCGCTGGTGGCTGACAAGACCAATGCGGGACAGGCAGGTCCGGCCACAGTGGCTGCAGGGAAAAGTCTGATTTGGGGTTGGTGCTGTAGCAGTGCGATTCTTCCTCAATCTCCTTTTGTCCTCAAGACCAGCTATGCGTGCGTTCTCAAAGGAAGAGACAGCCTGGTGGATGGTGTGCCTCCATGCTTTGCGATCTGAGGCTAGGTCAGACCACTGGTGATGGTTGATGCGACAGGTACTGAAACAGAAAATACATGCAGTATCCTATTCAGACAAATGGTGATCACTCTTATCAAAAAGATAGTGGGTATCGCACCGCTAGATACTCTTTTACACAAAGATACTCTTTCACACAAAGTAGTTATTTCTCTCTCCCTCTGCCTTGCTGTCCATGCCACAGAGATAGAATATTTATGTACTTCCTTTCTGACCTGGTTGTGCTTGCACTGCCTGAAGAAGGCTCTCTGCCAGCAGTTTTGGAGAACCATGTTCAAGATGAAACCACAGTCTTGAGAATGTGCTCTAAAATACTGCAGAAGAGATTCTAATCTGGAACCTGAGCTTTAGTGGCAAATGAGTCTCTCTCAAGACAAACTGGCTCTGAATTAGGACAGCTGCCTGTTGTTCTTTACTGGGAATTCAGTGTGAATGAATACATTCAGATTTGATCTTGTAATAGGAAACTATTTCACTTCCTTGAGAATTGACAGTCGAGAGTTATTCATAATCAAAGACTTGATTCAGAGTTGGATGACAAGCCCTTTCAAGCACAACACATTTTGCTGTTTTCTTCCTGTGAACATCTATTGTTGAGGAACGATCCTGTGAGGTCTAAAAGAGATTATATTTTAGAAGAAGAAGAAGATAGAAGATATTGGATTTATATCCCGCCCTCCACTCCAAAGAGTCTCAGAGCGGCTCACAATCTCCTTTACCTTCCTCCCCCACAACAGACACCCTGTGAGGTGGGTGGGGCTGGAGAGGGCTCTCACAGCAGCTACCCTTTCAAGGACAACCTCTGCCAGAGCTATGGCTGACCCAAGGCCATGCCAGCAGGTGCAAGTGGAGGAGTGGGGAATCAAACCCGGTTCTCCCAGATAAGAGTCCGCACACTTAACCACTACACCAAACTGGCTCTAAAACGAGGATGATCCAAGAAAAGAGATGTGTTTATTTAATGTATGCCAAAGAATAGGGCTGTGGTTCTCTGTGCAAATCTGGTAATATTTAAACAGGGAAATGGTCCTGGAGACCTTGATGGGTGGGGAGAATGTGCGACCCCTCAGATGCCAGTGAATCCTTTTTCTGGAAACTTACCCAAGGGTATCCATATTGTCTTTCTAACCCTAGAGGTATCCATGTTGTGTTTATCAGCTTTCCTTTTTTTAAAAAAATATTTTCATCCTGCCCTTTGTTCCAATTAATCTTTGAGCCAGCTAACAAACCACTAAAATTAAAACTCATACTGCAAACTTAGAAAAAATTATTTCAGCAACAAGATAATCTGAGGGAAAGTGCAGAGCAGGGCTGGATCTAGGGGGGGCAGAGTGGGGTACTTGTCCCCGGGCGTCACTGGAGGGGGGGGGTGCCAAATTGGGTATGGAGTCCATTCCATTCCATGGGCCCATAAGGGGCCGCCATTTTTTAATTTTGCCCCCCCTCAAAAAACATGTAGATCCGGTCCTGGTGCAGAGCTAAAGTTACATATTTTACTGGAGCTGCAGCAGCCGCCATTCTGCACGTCTAACATCATATCTGGCCCTGACATGACTATCCTTCTCCATGTCCCTTAGGCAGCATTAGGATCAGTGTGTAGTGGTTTGTGTGCCTTACTAGGATCTGGGCAATTCAGGTTTGAATCCATACTCTGCCATGGAAACTTGTTGGATGACTTTAGGCCAGTCACACACGCTCAGTCTAACCTAGCAAGAACTTGTGTGGTGTAGCAGTTAGAGTGTGTTGTACTAGGATCTGGGATATTCAGGTTCAAATTTCCACTCTGCCATGTGTTGGGGAATTATTTTGTTCCCCCAGCAACACAAACCCAAAACCAACCTCCAGGAACCAAACAACCTGCGGTTATCAGAAGGCTAATACACACACACTAATAAGTTTCAAAACCTTACAGATAAACTTTATTAGACTCCAAGTTTCTCCTTTAGACAGAAGGCTTAAACATATAGGCAGAAAGGCAAAGCAACTGGATAACCCAAACAACCTTTCGTTTTCAGAAACTCATACAGATGAATGAATAAGCTTTTATCACTCTTAAGTTATACTCCGTACTTAAAATATATGGATAGGAAAGCAAAACAGTTAGATAAACTTAGAATCAAGGAAACAATTAAGAATTGAGAAAACAATAGAATGAAGAAAACTTAAAATTAAGAAAACAATTACACAGAATTCAGTCAAGCATAAAGCGTAGTTCTACAATAAAGCAGAGAGCAAAAATCTCCCAACAGCATCAGGGACTTTACCCTGTTGGTCTACATTTTCCCATTTAAAATCTAAGTCCCAGGTCTCTAGCAGAGTTATGCTCTATATACTAAGTTTAGAGCACGTTTGATTGTGTTTGAGATCTCAAACAGAAATTAAGGATTGTTAATTTCCAGGCTGGGCTGGCAAAGAGGTTCCTGCCTCTCATGTAGTCAGCCCCTTTTGCTCAAAAGTGCAGGGCTTACAAAGGCTTCAACCCCTCTCTAGTTATCAGGTCAATTGGATCCACAGCTGCGTCTTAATGTGAACAATTTCACAACCAAATAAAGACAATCAGTCCAGACTGCCCTCAGTTTCCCTCTACCTTTCACCTACTTTCTGGGTCTTATAAATGGCTGTTTCCTGTCATACCATAGAAGGCTCATACCAAATAAGGCCTTTCCTGCCCTGAGACAGCTTCAACCTTCACACATTAACCCAGATATTAGCAATATGAATGCATGAGAGCACTGAATAGCTTAGAACTCTGGTGACCAAGTTCATAATTGCAGCCAAAATCACAGAGAGGGCCAACTCAAAGAAATCCTGCCACACGATGGAGGCTTGCTGGGTGACTTTGGGTCAGTCATTCACTGTTAGCTTAAGCTGATAGGATAAAATGAAGAAATGGAGAATGCTTTATGGAGAAAGGTGAGGTATAAATATTTAAATAAATAGCATATTCAGACAGGACAAGCAATCAAGAATTTGTTGAGGCAAGCTCAGCCTGTGTTATTTTCAGGCTGTCTGCCTCCTCCCCCCGTGTGCAGAACTGAGACTGTTTAAGAAATCTGCAATCTAATCTCAGTTTAATGTAAAATCTGAATTTAGGTGCTCATAAACTAAGATTAAGCCGTTGTTTAGAGTGCGGGCAGGAAAGAAATCCAGTTTGCCTGACACGCCAGAAGTTGTGCATCATGACAAACAGAGCTTAGCTAGAAGGTTTACTAAACTAGGAACTTGTGGGCCTTGGATGTTTATGAGTGTAAAGTACTGGGGTCGACGCAGTAAGAGACCAGAGTCGGAGAGTGATTTCAGCAAACTTTACTTCAGGAACACCAACACAGACTGAGCTCTATTCAAACCTCCCGCTCCTTTATACAATTCTTGCCCCCTTCTGATTGGACCTTAACTATGTACATGGATTGGCTATTTACAGAGGCCTAAGAGCCTATCAGGGTACAGTATGAGCCTAGATGTTGATTGGCTACTTATGTTTCAATCCTTCCCCTGATTGGGCACGCTTAGGCCTTCTCTGGAACCCTGGTGTGGAGTACAAGCTTGGCTTGTTCAGCTTCCCTCCAAAAGTAACGGTTCCCTCCAAAAGTAACAGTTCTCCATTTGAACCTAGGACACAACAATGAGAGAAGGGTAGAAACTGAGCACACGAACCTGAGAATAAACCAGGCTCCCTTTTGTTCATAATACAAGTGCAGCTGTACTGTACAGACCGACACAAGCTGGTTTGCAAGCCCACTATAAACTCCTCAAAAATTTTTTTTGTGGTAGCTTGTCAAACATTTGAACAGACCTTTGCTTAATTAACCCTAATCCTCCCAGCCCATCATGGACATTTTTGCTAGCCTTTGTGTAGACTCTGCCAACAAGCGTTTAATTGTGTGGGGATGATTGGGGTAGCATCCCTGGAGAAAAATTAAAAAGAAAAATAAGGCCTCTTCAACTTATAAGAAGTTATTACCAGAGAGTTTCTGGTGATTCCTAGAGTCACTTCCAGTAGCTCTAGGAATCACCAGGAACTCTACAATAAGAAATTCCTATAAATTAGGGTTCCCGGGTCTTACATGGATCCCAGCAGAGGAACTTCTGCGCACGTGGAAAGCATACTCGGTGTGATGACATCATCTGGAAGTGACATAATTGTGTCAGGTACATTACAGGGGGGATGCTCTAGCACTTGGGGGTAAACTCTATGGTTATCATGGAGTTTTCCCCACAAGCTAGAGGCACCAGACATGTTGTGGCACACCAGTGCTCTTCGGGGGTGGGGCTCCCCCACCAGCCAGTTCTGTGGTAGTGGGATGGAGGCCCTGACATCAAGGGAAACCTCGCCCCCCCCCCAGCTGTAATAGACGTAGTAGCTGTAGAACCCTACTGTAAGTAGATGAGGTAGGCTTGACAATCCCCAGGTCCCAGTGGGGGCTCTCCCGCTTTCCCAGGCTCCTTCCCGCTCCCAGTCAGCTGGCTGGTGGGGAAAAGCCCTGCTCCCACACAGAGGCGTCACTAGGGTGGGTTGCACCCTGGGGTGTAACTGATTCAAGTCACCCCCCGCCATTGGGCATCACCCCTTTTGGAGGGCTGCGTCACCCCCTCCGCACACAACCCCGCCCACTTCACATGGCCCCTCCCTCATCCGTAATCCAAGATACCAGTTTTGCAGCATTTAAGTTTCCCCCACTCACCCACACACTTTTAGCTGAGCCGGCGGCAGCGCGGCCCCGGTTTCAGAATCCCGGCCAACCCACACACAGCAGCAGCGTTCTAGTCCCAGGGCCAGCCCCTTCCTGTTGGGGGGGACCATGGGTCAGTGCCTGGGGCCAATGAGAATGCTCTGGGGGAGGGCCGATGGCCCCCTTGGCCCCGCCCTAGTGACGCCGCTGCTCCCACAGCCACCGTGTGCCTTTCCACCTCTGGAGGCTTCAGACTCTGGAGGCTTCAGGCTCAACTTGGAAAGGCATACTCTTGGGATGGTGTGTCTGTGTCTTTAAGGCTGAAGGGGGGGGGGGAGAGGAGGCAGAATAACAGGGCTCTGAAAGCAGCCCAGAGCCTCCCTTGGTTGGTTTTCAGAGGTCGTTTGCATAGGAAAGGTAAACTTGATCCTTTGGTTGCTCTGTGTTACTGTGAAGAAGTTGGAAGTTCAGCAACTCATGAGTAGAGATGCCAATCCCCTGGTGGGAGCAGACTCTCCTCCACTAGAAACGGGGGGTGGGGAGGGAAATGTCTGCTGGGAACTTCATTATTCCCTATGGAGAATTAATCTGGGGGTATCTGGGGCTCTGGAGAGGCTGGTTTTTGAGATAGATGAACCAAATTTCCAGCATAGCATCTGACGACTCTTCTCAAAATATGCTCCAAGTTTCAAAATTCTGTGAGTCCCAAAGGGGGTCCAATTCTGTGAGTCCCAAAAGAAGGTGCCCCTTATCCTTCATTATTTCTAATGTAGGGAAGGCATTTAAAAGGCGTGCGGTTCCTTTAAATGTGATGGCCAGGACTCCCTTTGGAGTTCAATTGTGCTTGTCACAACTTTGCTTATGGCTGCACCCCCAATGTCTCCTGGCTCCACCCCCAAAGCCCCCAGATATTTCTTGAATTGGACTTGGCAACCTTTAGATTTGGCCTTATTTTTCTTTTTAATTTTTTTCCCCACCACTCCTTCCAGCAGCAACAGGCAATGGAACGGGGGAGGGGGCGTGGATTCGTCCCTTCACCAGGAGGTTGGCAGCCCTAATTTAAATTATTTTTGTTGTGGGTAAACGTTTGCGAGTCTACATTGTTAGAGCTAGGGTTGCCAAGTCCAATTCAAGAAATATCTGGGGACTTTGGGGGTGGAGCCAGGAGACTTTGGGGGTGGAGCCAGGAGACATTGGGGGTGGGGGCAAGATCAAGGCTGTGACAAGCATCACTGAACTCCAAAGGGAGTTCTGGCCATCACATTTAAAGGGACGGCACACCTTTTCAATGCCTTCCTTCCATAGGAAATAATGAAGAATAGGGGCACCTTCTTTTGGGGCTCATAGAATTGGACCCCCTGGTCCAATCCTTTTGAAACTTGGGGGTTATTTTGGGGAGAGGCACTAGATGGTATACTATAAATGTGGTGCCTCTGCCCCAAAAAACAGTCCCCCCAGAGCCCCAGATACTCGCGGATCAATTCTCCATGATTTCCTATGGGAATAAATTTCCATAGGGAATAACAGAGTTCCCATCAGACATTTCCCTCCCCTCCCCCCCCCCGCTTTCTGATGACCCTGAAGCGAGGGGAGGGCTTCCAAACCGGGGGATCCCCTGTCCCCACCTGGGGATTGGCAACCTTAGGCCTAGTACAATTTTGTAACATGATGACTGCCAACATATGTACATTCCCATTCCATACACGCCAGTCTCACGAGATGTGAAAGAAAATGTTCCATTTTAGTTTTGAAATAACATATAATGATAATAGACTTGCAGTCTGGGCCTCACTCCTGAAGAGATGTACCGACCTATTTCCCTTCTCCTTCGCTCTAAAGCTAGGATATGGATGGAAAAGGTGATACATTCATAATTAGGGTTTGTAGAATCTTTCGGGCTCAAGTGCCGTGTTCTACTGGAGAAAGTTTTCCTTCTAGACGTTTCGTTCTCAGCTGCGGAGAACATTCTCAGTGGCGTTGCAGCCGGAGCAAGCGCTCTGACCTTCTTGGCTGCTGTGCATTGAGTGGGCTTTGGGGGAGTTTATAGTGGGCTTGCAAACCAGCTTGTGTCGGTCTGTACAGTACAGCTGCACTTGTATTATGAACAAAAGGGAGCTTGCCCACTCAATGCACAGCAGCCAAGAAGGTCTGAGCGCCTGCTCCAGCTGCAACGCCACTGAGGATGTTCTCCGCAGCTGAGAACGAAACGTCTGGAAGGAAAACTTTCTCCAGTAGAACACGGCACTTGAGCCCGAAAGATTCTACAAACCCTAATGATGTTACCAGCCATGAAAACCTGAAATCTTTGATACATTCATATGTAGAGCCAGTATGGTATATAGAGTATCAGACTGCGATGTAGGAGACGCAGGTTCAAATCCCCACTCTGCCACATTAGTTTGCTGGGTGAGCTTGGGCAAGTCACTGTAAGAATTGCTAATCTTAGGGGTGGGGTTTTCTGCCTCTTCCTCTTGTTTCCCCACTGCTGCTTGGCGCAGTGCAAGAAGAATTTTTTTTTTTTTTTAACGGCTGGCCAGACGATGGCGTGTCATCACTTCCAGAGAAAACCCTGAAATGATGCCATGCCTCTCTAGGAATTGCCAAAAGCGCCGGTAAAACCACAGAGCTTTTGGTGGTTCCTAGGGGAGACTGACATCACTTTCAGTGTTTTTTCCAGAAGTGATGTCATGCCATAGCCAATGTTTCCACCGCCCTGGTCCCCCCTAGCAATCCTAGTCACTACCTCTCATAGGGTTGACAGCTGCCTGCTGGCAACCAATAGGAATCGTAGAGAGAAGGCACATGCAAAATAGATGATGTTCAGAATGTGAAATATCCCTTCTGGCATGATTCCAGAAGCAATGTCAGGGCACTGGCCAATATAGTAGGATTTGTCCAAAACTCTATGGTCACTTCTGGGTTTCTGCCTGAAGTGATGTTGTGATATTAGGGTTGCCAATCCCCAGGTGGGGGCAGGGGATCCCCCGGTTCGGAGGCCCTCCCCCCGCTTTAGGGTCGTCAGAAAGTGGGGGGAGGGGAGGGAAATGTCTGCTGGGAACTCTGTTATTCCCTGTGGAGATTTATTCCCATAGAAAATAATGGAGAATTGATCCGCGGGTATCTGGGGCTCTGTGGGGACTGTGTTTTGAGGTAGAGACACCAAATTTTCAGTACAGCATCTAGTGCTTCTCCCCAAAATATCCCCCAAGTTTCAAATAGATTGGAACAGGGGGTCCAATTCTATGAGCCCCAAAAGAAGGTGCCCCTATCCTTCATTACTTCCTATGGAAGGAAGGCATTGAAAAGGTGTGTGGTCCCTTTAAATGTGATGGCCAGAACTCCCTTTGGAGTTCAGTGATGCTTGTCACAGCCTTGATCTTGGCTCCACCCCTAATGTCTCCTGGCTCCACCCCCAAAGTCTCCTGACTCCACCCCCAAAGTCCCCAGATATTTCTAAAATTGGACTTGGCAACCCTATGTGATATTGCCATAATGCCTCCCCCCGCCCTCTATTAAGCAGCAGTGGACATGCAAGCTCCAAAGAGGTAGCTCTCATGCTATAGCCACCTCACTTTCTCAACCTAATCTATCTCACAGAACGGTTGCTGTGTAGATAAAAAGGAAGAGAGAAGAATGATGCTGCAAAACTGCTTTGGGGGAGAAAAGCAGGATATAAATTTCTAAATAAATAAATGCATGTTATACATAGGCATGACATAACATGTATGGTTCCCCTACCACTCTCTATTTATTTCATTCATCATTACATTTATGAGAAATGCTGGATAAAGGTGAATGGATGGACCGGTTTTTTAAATCCAACGAAGTACGCTGCTGCCTAGGAACATCTCGTGTCTCCCTTGTCTTTTTAATTTAATCTGCGTCTCAGAAGATAAGAGGCACTTTTATTCCCGCAGAGGGAGTGGTATTTCATTCGATCCTCTGGCTTGTTTGGAATGCTGTTGGCAGCTTGGCAGGGCAAAACTGGTGGAGCTGACTCACCCTGGAGATTAATAGTCTTTAAGACTAAGTAGGTCAGGACACTTTGCGCTTCACAACCTTCTGATACTCTGCACTAGGAAAAAAGTAGGCTGTTGACATTGGCCGCGTGATTTATTATTATTTTTTTACAAGCTTCAGTCAGCAATTCAGGTGAGAAGCCTCCCATTTTTTTTCTGGCAGATCTCTCATACCTTTAACAGTCGAGTGATAAGCAGTCTTTCTTAGTGGTTAGAATATCGGGGTAGGGACTGGGAGACCAGGCTTTGAATCCACTCTGCCATGGAAGCTCAGTGGGTGGCCTTGAGCAGTTCCTCTCTCACTCTAACCTACTTTGTAGGATGGTTGTCAGGAGGATAAAGTGGAGCAGGAGAGATTGAGGTCATAAGTGGCAGCAGAGCATCCTCACGGTAATTTTCCCATGCTTTCCTTGCTTGAGGCCTCCACGACTGCTATTTCCTTCCCCAAAACTGTACCTGCCCATCTACACTGCTGCAAAATCCATGGGGACCGTGCCAGGGAAAATGGCATCAAAGTGTGTGGGAGGGGACAAGATGACTGGGCTTTTCTGCCTATATTGGATTTATATCCCGCCCTCCACTCCGAAGAGTCTCAGAGTGGCTCACAATCTCCTTTACCTTCCTTCCCCACAACAGACACCCTGTGAGGTGGATGGGGCTGGAGAGGGCTCTCACAGCAGCTGCCCTTTCAAGGACAACCTCTGCCAGAGCTATGGCTCACCCAAGGCCATGCTAGCAGGTGCAAGTGGAGGAGTGGGGAATCAAACCCAGTTCTCCCAGATAAGAGTCCGCACACTTCACCACTACACCAAACTGGCTCTCTATATAGATGCCAACCTGGTTTTGCTGCACGCTTTCCCAAAACATTGCCACAAAGCAGGTTTCGGAAAGATCACAGGGAAGATGGGAAAGCCCAGTAGTTTTCATATTAAAAATTGGGATAAAATGTAAAGCCACTTTTTTTAAAAAAGAGGTATTTGGGGCGGGGGGAGAAGTCTGTTGGTAGATCGTTGTTAAAACATTTAACTTCCAGTTATTGAAGATGGGTTAGATCAAGTCTGTTTAGCTTGCCATTTCCCAAGTCCCATGTGGTGTCGACAATCATGTACTCTGACTAGCCTTACCATATGCAACCCCCTACCCCAACCCTTGCTCAGTAGAGTGCCAGGAGAAAAATTGAGAGGGGGACATCACATAATATGGTGATGTCACTTCTGGATGACTGTCATGGAGTGATGTCACTACATCAAGCAATGCTCCAAAATTTATGATCTTTAACACTGGGGAAATTCCTAGAACATCACTTCTGGGTCTTCGTTTGGAAACCACTTCCCCATGCACCACACCCAGAAGTAATCCCAGGATTATTGGGCATAGACCATATGAACATATGAAGCTGCGTTATACTGAATCAGACCCTCGGTCCATCAAAGTCAGTATTGTCTCCTCAGACTGGCAGCGGCTCTCCAGCGTCTCAAGCTGAGGTTTTTCACACCTATTTGCCTGGACCCTTTTTTGGAGATGCCAGGGATTGAACCTGGGACCTTCTGCTTCCCAAGCAGATGCTCTACCACTGAGCCACCATCCCTCCCCTGCTCTCCAGGGTCTCAAGCTGAGGTTTTTCACACCTATTTGCCTGGACCCTTTTTTGGAGATGCCAGGGATTGAACCTGGGACCTTCTGCTTCCCAAGCAGATGCTCTACCACTGAGCCACAATCCCTCCCCCTAAGTAAACTAACAAGCAGCAATAATTAAAAACAGACCTCACTCTATTCTTGCCAGACCTGGCAGATGGTAACCCTAAGTGTGACAAAGCTATCTTGAAGTTTAGATGCACTTCCAACTTCAACTGCTGCACGGGACTACAGACGTCTTGTCACAATATATTACTGGTGGGTCCATGTTTGCCTTGGCCAGTGACAGTGGCCCATGAACTGTGTTTGGCTTGGGGGCTCACAAGGCTTGCAGGTCTGGCAAGAATAGAGTGAGGTCTGTTTTTCATTATTGCTGCTCGTTAGTTTACTTTTTTCTCGTTATAGTTTTATTATGGTTGTTGCTGCTGTGTTTATGGAGCATTGTCCCCAAGTTCCCTGCAACATCATATACCGTATTTTTCGCACCATAAGACGCACTTCCCCCCCCAAAAAAAGTGGGGGGGAAGTGTGTGTGTCTTATGGAGCGAAGGTACATACCTTCCTCCGGGGGGGGGGGGGTGCGATCCGCTGCCTCCGCCTCTGATCCCGGTGCTTCCCCCGCGCCTGCCTGCCTGGCTCCAGCTTCTTCCAGCAAGCGCTGGGATCGCTCCCTCCACCCTCCGATCCCAGCGCTTGCTTTAAGCATCAGAGCTGAAGCCAGGCAGACAGGCACGGAGGAAGCACCCGCCCCCTCCGCAAACCCAGCGCTTCGCGAGCGCTGGCTGTGGAGGGGGCGGCGTGCTTCCTCCGTGCCTGTCTGCCTGGCTCCAGCTCTGATGCTTAAAGCAAGCGCCGGGATCGGAGGGTGGAGGGAGCGATCCTGGCGCTTGCTGTAAGCATCAGAGCTGGAGCCAGGCAGACAGGCACGGAGGAAGCACGCCGCCTTCTCCACAGCCGGCTGGGTTTGCAAAGCGCTGGGTTTGCGGTGGGGGCAGCGTGGAGCGATCCCAGCGCTTGCTAGAAGAAGCTGGAGCCAGGCAGGCAGGCGCGGGGAAAGCGCCAGGATCGGAGGCGGAGGCAGCGGATCGCCCCCCAGGAGGAAGGTGCGTCCTATGGACCAGAGCGCCTTATGGTCCAAAAAATACGGGTAATATCATTATGTTTTTTCCCCCTTAAGAAATATATACTCAGATACCTATAAAGATAGGCCATCCATTTCCCTTCCCCATCCTGGCCAGCTTAACGGGGGAAGTGGGGGGCATCAGAAAAGGCGATTGGAACAAACAGTGGAGTCAACAGCAAGGGTCAGCATAGGGGAATTTGCTGAGGCCCGCAGTCTGACAGGGAGCCCCAGAGCCAGAGCCAAGATTTTAAAAGTCCAAGGGGCACCCTTTCCCATCCACTGTGGGGCTTGCTGCTTCTCAGAAGTTTTCAGGGAAGGGGCAAAAGCTGGAGGCTCTGAAAGTGGCCAAGCCAAGGCAGCCAACCCTAAAACTTTGGAGTCGAGAAGCCTTGCTGGATTAAACCCTGTGGAGGCCCATAGGCAAAATCTCAGGAGGCCTCTTGCAAATTATCTCAGAGGTGGAGTACCCGCCCTGCCACCTGTGGTACCCACTGCAGCCTGCAGGCAGTTTCTCAAAAGCCCCTTTAACAAAGCTGCAGGGGAGAGGCAGAGAGAGGGAAACGTGGTGATGACGCCAGCAGTAGCCGCACCAGACATGTCAGGCAAAGAGCAGCTCAGTTGCTAATTGCAGGTTCAAACTGGGACAGCTGCGAGCAGGGGTGAAAACAGAGGGGAAAGCCGGCGTGCAAGCAGAGGGGTTTTCTTCTAGCTCCCTACCCCCCCCCACTAGGCTTCCCAACCCTCCCGCCCTGGCGGGGGACCCCAGGATTTCCAGCCTCTTCCCCAGCTCCCCAAAAAAAACAGAAGCGGGGGGAGGGGGGAACAGCGCCAAGAAGCGTGGTGAGCCGCCCCATCTCAGAGTGACGCCGCTGCACTGCTGCCGCCTCTTCTCCGCTTCACCGTAGCTGCTCCTCCAAGATGGGCTCAGGCTACGGTGAAGCGGAGAAGAGGCGGCAGCAGCGCAGCGGCGTCACCCGCTCCGCTCTGCCTCTGAGGTGAAATCAGAGAAGGGGAGGGTGGAGGGAAGGAAGGCATTTAAAAAGTTGTGAGGTCCCTTTAATTGTGATGGACAGAACTCCCTTTGGAGTTCAATTGTGCTTGCCACACCCTTGCTCCTAGCTCCACCCCGGTGTCTCCTGGCTCCACCCCCAAAGTCTCCTGGCTCCACCCCCAAAGTCCCCAGATATTTCTGGACTTGGACTTGGCAACCCTACCCCCCACCCAGGCACTTTGCAGCCAGCAGCTCCACCTGTCCCCCCCTCCCCAGTCCCCCCCTCCCCAAGAGGCTTCCTCCACCTCCCACTCCTCCACTTCCCTCCTCTCTGCCTGTTGCTTTTGCTGCTGCAGTGCACTGTGCCGTGTTCAGCTCTCCCAGCTCTGGCTGCTGCTGCTGCTGCTTCACCGGCTCAGCCAAAAGGGGGGGGGGAGCAGGCTGAGTCCCAGAGGGCTCCCTGGAAGTGGGAGGCCCCACGTGGAAGTCACGGGGCAGTGCTCTCACAGCCCCCCTCCATGGTTACAGGCCTGTGGAGTCCATAGCTAAATAGAGAGGCTTGGTCTGTCTGGTCTCAATAAAAATGGTATGTCACCCCCAGAGGCTTCAATAATGCCTCAGGGAACTCTGGGGAAATCTGCTTTTAGGGGCTGTCTATCTCCACATGGTTCTCCCAAAATTACAACTGATCTCTAGACTATAGAGATCATTCCCATTGGAGAAAATGGCAGCTTTGGAGGGTAAACTCTATGTGGGGTTGCCAATCTCCAGGTGGGGATCCCCCGGTTTGGAGGCCCTGCCCCCCACTTCAGGGTCATCAGAAAGTGGGGGGAGGGGAGGGAAATGTCTGCTGGGAACTCTGTTATTCCCTATGAAGATTTATTCCCATAGAAAATAACTGAGAATTGATCCGCGGGTATCTGAGGCTCTGGGGGGTAGAGGCACCAAATTTACCGTACAGCATCTAGTGCCTCTCCCCAAAATATCCCCCAAGTTTCAAAATGATTGGACCAGGGGGTCCAATTCTATGAGCCCCAAAAGAGGTGCCCCTATCCTTCATGATTTCCTATGGAAGGAAGGCATTGAAAAGGTGTGTCGTCCCTTTAAATGTGATGGCCAGAACTCCCTTTGGAGTTCAATTATGCTTGTCACAGCCTTGATCTTGGCTCCACCCCTAATGACTCCTGGCTCCACCCCCAAAGTCTCCTGGCTCCACCCCCAACGTCCCCAGATATTTCTTAAATTGGACTTGGCAACCCTAGGTGGCGGGCCGTGTGTGTGTGTGTGCCAGATTAGGCTCTCCCCACATGGCTTCAAATAGAAAAACAATTATTTGCATTAATTCTGCTGACCTGAATCATTCTCTCTCGGCGGAGCAGTTTTTTAAGTTGATAATTTTTTATGGCCTGCGAATGATGTTATAAATATCCATATGGCCCTTGGCAGAAAAAAGGTTCCCCACTCCTGCTTTATGGCATCACATCCCCACTGAGCTCCTGCCCCTTCTCAAACTCTGCCTTCCATGGGCACCACCCCTAAATTTCCAGGAATTTCCCGAACTGGAGTTGGTTGCCCTAGTCTCATTGGATGCTGGCCAGGGTGCTTGGATAGAATGGGGCATGCTTGTTTTATGGCCTTTTAGCCTTGTCAGCATCAGTGGAGATTAAAGGAACATGAAAGAGTTCTGCACTGCTCCCTTCTACAGAAGGGTGTGTGTTCATGATGGTGTGGTCTGCTTAGTAGAGGTGGGAGGAGAGTTCCCAACAAGCCGGAGACAAAAACAGAGGTTTAATGTGATGCTGTTTACCTGGTTATGTAACTCACCTATGTACCATTAAAAGCTTCAGTTGCCTATTTCTACATACTAAGCCTCTGTTAAACATCCCCACCCCACCCTGGATTGTTAGAAACCATTACTGGGGGGGGGGGTCATCTCGTCCAGCACCTCCTAAGTTCTAGGGGCAGCCATTGCAAACACTGCAAAGAAAAAGAAGGAAAAAAGGAAAGGCCCCCTGTGCAAACACCAGTCATTTCCAACTCTGGGATGACATTGCTTTCACAACGTTTTCACGGCAGACTTTTTACAGGGTGGTTTGCCATTGTCTTCCCCAGTCATCTACACTTTCCCCCCAGCAAGCTGGGTACTCATTTTACCGAATAGATGGAAAAGGGAAATGGGATACAGGAGATATTTTGCCTTATAAATTTGATGGCGTTGGAAAGCCCTCCCCCATTGCCGAAAATGCTAGCATATCACTAACCTGGAGAAACTCTGAAGGAAAAACAATGGACTTCTGGTATTGCAATACGATCCTTTCAGCTGCTGAAGCAACCCTGCAATTATAAGCAAGGAAGTGCCTTGGATTCACAGTGAGGGGTATTTTGAATCAAACCATGTTAGCAACCTGTCACTAGACATCCGTCTATATAACA
Organism: Heteronotia binoei; assembly: GCF_032191835.1. Lineage (NCBI taxonomy): Eukaryota > Metazoa > Chordata > Lepidosauria > Squamata > Gekkonidae > Heteronotia > Heteronotia binoei. Next base: position 7,926,497 of record NC_083239.1, on the reverse strand, counting down.
CCATGCAGCCATACCCTGCAACTTCCAGGCCCCTCCCCTTACTGATTGGTAAACTCAATCCACGACTGTTCTTTATTGAGAGAAAGACACTCTGCATGTGCTCAGGGACCTTCCACATGCCAAGCAGGTGCTCTAGCACTGAGCTATGGCTACCTGCTTTAAGTCTTCATTCATGAGCTCTGGCTCAGACATTTATTTATTAAGACATTTTCAGGGCCTTTTTTTTTTTAGCAGGAACGCACAGTAACGCAGTTCTGGCTGGCCTGGCGTCAGAGGGTGTGGCCTAACATGCAAATAAGTTCCTGCTGGGCTTTGTCTACCAAAAAAGCCCCGTGTGAAACAATGGTGACATCAGGGGGTGTGACCTGATATGCAAATGAGTTCCTGCTGGGCTTTTTTTCTACAACAAAAGCCCTGGGCATTTCTATACTGCTTTACATGAGGGCTTGAAGCTGTTGTATACTAAATCAGCCCATAGGTCCATCAGGGATAGTGTTGTCTACTTAGACAACCAAGAGTTCTACAGACTTTCAGGCAGAGGTCTTTCATTTCATCTGTTCTTAACTGCTGATGGCAGCGGCTGAACCCTGGGACCTTCCACATGCCAACCAGGTGCTCTAGCCCAGAGCGATAGCTACCTACTTTAAATCAAATGCTAGCAGATGTCAGTGATCTTCCATCCAACAAATAAACCCTGAATAGGAATCAGCCCAAACCACCAGCTATTTAGCAAGCTGTTCAGAAGAATTCCTTGGCCAAAGCCATCATTGTGTGTGAAAGGAGCGACTTAGTTAAAATGCAGCTTCTTCTTCTTCTTTTTTTTAAAATATCAAAACGGATGTTACAAGACAAAATGCCGGGGGAGGGGGGATGGGATGGCAGATAGATTTATAAGACAAACAGCGGTTGTGTTATAAATATATCTCCCATACCACCACCACCCTGGCATTTGCAGATGGAAACAGGGACCCTCTTGTGTACTTTTGACACCTCTCTTCTCACAGCAAGGATAACTACATAAGTACTCGTATCAAAATCACATTGCTGAAGGCTCTTCTCCACCAGCTGGATGCCATTTGAGTATGCCCTGCAATGGAGTGTCCTGCACTGATCTGAACACACAGGCAGTTTTCTTCTGGTTAATCACATTGCTGAAGGCTCTTCTCCACCAGCTGGATGCCATTTGAGTATGCCCTGCAATGGAGTGTCCTGCACTGATCTGAACACACAGGCAGTTTTCTTCTGGTTAACAGTACACTGGGAGGGGGGGGGGACACCAGTGTTGCCCTATATCATGTCTCTCAACAGTTGAAAATGAACCCAGCCATGAATCAACAGGTTGCACTCATGTGCATGAAAAATAAGAGCTATCTGCTTTTACTCAGATATTGATTTCTGAGAGGCCCTTGGAAGATAGGACGGAAATCTGAGGAAATATGACACTAGTACCCAATGTTAATGAGATTTTGTTTAAAACACATACTTCAGATCTCCAGCAAATGGGCAAAACAGGAGCAGTGATTCTAACAAGCGAGTTACCACAAAAGAGGGGTGAACACTGAAGGGGAAGCTGTGCCTTAGTGGTATAGCATCTGTTTTCCATGCAGAAGGTCCCAGGTTCAATCCCTGTCATCTCCACTGGAAATCATCTGGCAGGAGGTGATGTGAAAGCCCTCTTGCCAGAGACCCTGGAGAGCCACTGCCAGTCTGAGTAGACAGTACTGACTGTGATGGGCCAATGGTCTGATTCAGTAGAAGGGAATTTTGTATATCTGCATGTGTAATAAACAAGGATAGTTAGAGTATTGTAAATGCCAAGCTGTTCAGGGCAAAATCTGCCTTATCAGACCAGTGATCTATCAAAAGTTTTGTCTCAGATATGCAGCAGCTTTCCAGGATTTCAGGCAGAGGTCTTTCACCTCACCTACCACCTAATCCTTAACTGGAGATGCCAGGAATTGAAGCTGGGACCTTCAACATGCCAACCAGGTGCTCTAGCCCAGAGCCATAGCTACTTACTTTAAATCAAATGTGAGCAGACGCCAGTGATTTTCTATCCAACAAATAAACCCTGAATAGGAATCAGCCCAAACCACCAGCTATTTAGCAAGCTGTTCAGAAGAATTCCTTGGCCAATGGATGGGAGAGCCAGTTTGGTGTAGTGGTTAAGTGTGTGGACTCTTATCTGGGAGAACCGGGTTTGATTCCCCACTCCTCCCCTTGCACCTGCTGGAATGGCCTTGGGTCAACCATAGCTCTGGCAGAGGTTGTCCTTGAAAGGGCAGCTGCTGTGAGAGCCCTCTCCAGCCCCACCCACCTCACAGGGTGTCTGTTGTGGGGGAGGAAGGTAAAGGAGATTGTGAGCCGCTCTGAGACTCTTTGGAGTGGAGGGCGGGATATAAATCCAATATCTTCTTCTTCTTACATCCAGATCACCATTTTACAATTGCTGAACTACAATGATATCTTTTTGAGTTACAATTCTAGGCCTAGATTTATCCTTCAGGTTTTTTTAAAGAGTGAACTTGCAGGGTCGCTGTCTCCTTTTAAGGCACAGAAGTTTGTCAAACGGTTCATCTATAAAATTTGGAGGATTTCATCGAGGGGGGAACAAGGCAAATAATCACGGGAGTGCAAAGGGACGTAAATGCAGAGAGTATCAGTGATTGGCTGTTCTAGTCCCTCCAGTCCTGACAGTTTCTTTCTTTCTTTCCCCACCCCCCACCCCCTCTCTTGTCCTCATCTCCAGCTTCTCTGAACTGCATGAAATCCCTCCAGGGGCAAACAGCCAGGAGATCCAGCCTGACAAACTGCGCAGCATCGGACAACGCAACATGGAGAAAGTTTCAGGCGGCTCACGCTTCTTTCAGGGCAGGGCAGGAGGGTCCATCACAAGCTCCTCATTCAGTTGGAAGAAAGCAGCCGCTGATCCACCCAGAGAAGAAGTCAAACCTCCCCTCAGCAAGGCGTCCGCAATGGCACAGATGATAGAGAAAGGAACCCCCAGGGCCAGCAGTCCCTCCAGAGTGTCTGTTCTGCTTGAGGCCTGGGAGAAGGGGCTGGTCGGAATGGAACCTGCTGCACAACCTTCCTCTACAAGCACTCGGCGCTCCCGTTCTCCGGTACACACCAGACGCCTCCTTTCCTCCAAAGAGACTTCCCGGTCTCTTTCACCTGCAAAATACCAAAAGTTCCTTTTCTCTTACAGATCCCAAGCAACCCCTTTCTCCAGCCAATATAAGGCAATTTCCCTCGCAAGCGGATATCAAGCGATCCTTTTCTCCAGCAGATACAAAGCAGTGCCACTCTCCAGCAGATCCAAGGCAGCCTCCTTCACCAGCAGATGCCAAGCCATCCTTTTCTTCAGCAAATTCAAAGCAGTCCCATTCTTCAACAGATATGAGGCGGCCTCCTTCACTAGCAGACACCAAGCGAGTTTTTTCTCTCGGAGATGCCAAGCAATCCCTTTCGCCAGCAGATACAAGACAGACTCCTTCACCAGCAGACGCCAAGCGATTCTTTTCTCTCGCAGACGTCAAGCAGTGCCTTTCTCCAACAGATGTGAAGCAGTCACCTTCACCCGTAGATACCAAGCGATGCTTTTCTCCAGCAGAGAACAGGGAGTCCAATTCTTCAGCTGACATGAGGCAGTCTCCTTCACCAGTACAAATGAGACGATCTCTTTCTCCATTAGGTACCAGCCGGTCCCATTCTCCATCTGGAACCAGGCAGTCACGTTCTGCAGCAGATACCAGGCGGCCCTGTTCCCCAGCAGACTCCAGACATTCTGTTTCTCCAGTAGAAACCAGACAGTCTTGTTTTGTGCCATATACCAGAAGCCCATCTCCCTCAGCAAGTGCCTGGTACTCCTCTTCTCCAGTAGATAAACAGCGTTCATCTTCCCCTGCAGATTTACAGTTTTCTTCTTTACCAGATAGGCAGGCAACTTCCAGGCACTCATCTTCTGTGAAGGACATCAAGGAGCGATTTTGCCCAACAGACTCCAAGCAGCCACTTTCCCCAACTGATGTTAGGTCATCACCATCTCCTTCTTCTTCCCTGGATTCAAGAAGCTTCTCTCCCACTTCAGATGGGAGGCGTTCCCGTTCTCTCAGCCCATGCAGAGAGTTTACAGCTCACGGGCCTGTGTTCTCACAAGTGTATTCCCCAGGTTCAAAATCTAAGAACCTAGAAGGAACAGAGGTGCAAGACACTAGGAGCACTGGAATAGCTAGATCCCAGGGAGAAAGCCACTGTTGCGATGCTGCTAATGCCGCTACAACTGCTGGATTTCCAAAAGAAAACCATACATCAAACACGGTTGGATCCCAGAAAGACAATTTCCCCACATCTGTCAGTGCCCGAGTGGCCCAATTCCAGAATGGAAGTTGTGTGCCAAACACACCTACTTCCAATATAGTCAATGGATCCCCACAGGGAAGTCACATGACCCGTACCACCATACTTAAATCACAAACAGAAAACTACCTGTCAAGAGCTGCTAACACTACTCTGTGCAGCAAACCTTCTGATGGATCTCCTGTGACGAATCCCATGCCTCGCTTCCTTGGCTCCAGTAGGGTATCTGAATCCCAAACCCAGTGCTACAACTCGAAAGGTGGCAGCATGGTTGTGTTTAGAACTGAACGGCAAGTCATTGTGCCCAAAGGTGAAAGTGGAACTATGTACAGAGCAGATCAAGAGGTTATTGTGTCCAGTTCTGGGCCAGGGAGGATGAGAAAATCCCAGCAACAAAAAGATCTCATGCCAAACGCTACTGACAACACTGCACCAAAAGAAAACCATCACCAACCACAGGATGACCTCGCTGATGCCAAGTCTCCTAAAATAAGCCTCACATCCATCTCTGGTGTTTGCAACAGCTCCCTGCCACAACCACAAAGTTGCATTTCTCAATCCAGAAGTACTGGTGTGAACGATGCCCAAAGGCAAAGGTGTATGCTTGAGTCAAGCCCGGCAATCACATCAAACAGAGATGCTACCACATGTGAGGAGGGAACAGTTCATTTTAGCACACCACAAAGTGACTGCAGCATACACAACAAAGCTGTATTTCAAAAGCACAGCAGCCCAGTTGCATCAAGCAAACCTGAGAAGGTAGGAAGCATGCCTGATTCAGGGGGCCCTAAAGCAAGAGGATCAAATCAGGGGGAGAAGGTTACTGCCACTGGATTCAAAATAACTTGGTGCACATCTGGTGCTGGAGGAACTGCAGGAGAAAGCAGCATGCCAGTAACTTCACTGGGGTCTCAGAAAACTGCTCCAGAGGATCAGAAAGTCAACACCAAGGTTCAGCTGAAGAAAGACTGGAGTGATCCATCCAAGGATGCCCTTGTCTTTGCGCAAGGACCAGAAGTTCATCTTATGGAGACAAACTCTTTCCGGGAGCCCCTGACCCAGGAAACAGGAAGGAACGACACAACAGAAGAGGAACCAGAGGAATCTGTTGACATGGAACTTTTTGTGGACACCCTGCGTAACATGGAACCTCCTGAACTCCGCAAGCCCTTGAAGATTCACCCAAGGCCACCACGGCCTTCCACACTCGTGAAGCAGGCTGCCTTGCCACCAATCCATGAGCACCATGTCACTCCCAAGTCCAGAGTTCCTCTCCCAGCTGCTCTTGATGCGCTGTTTGCCCTCACTGAAGAGACAGAGAAGGAATCCAAGAAGGAACACAATAGATTTGCAGAAGAGATAGAAGAGGTAGAGAATCCGTATCTTACTGAGGATGAGAAGTCACATGCTAACAACCAAGCCAAGAAACCCTACCCATGGGAAAACAAGCCATACAAGACTGAGGAGGAGATAGGCGCGTTCTTGGGAAAGCTGCAGCAAGCCTCTGTGGAGTACAAAGTCATAGCTCCTAAAGCAACAGTGAATCAGACCAATCTTATCAGGGCCAACATTCTCAAAGGGCCCTCACTTTTGTGTGGTTTCGTGGACAAGAAGGCTATGGAAGATAAGCCTTATTCCCGTTTGGACAGCAGCCTTCTTTACAGCAGGTTCATCATCCCTGAGAAGCCCCAGTTCAAAGCCCCAGAGAAAGGGAAGGATGGGAGCAGCTCACCTATGTTGCCGATGGTTCTAAAGGTCAACCGGGAATGCCAGACGTCTCCAAATGGGCCACAAGTTGGCACGAATGAACATCTGAGCTCTGAGTCATCACTGGATGGCTTCCATGTTCACTCTTCCTCCAGAACTCCATCTGCAAAAGTTGGTTTCAGCCAGATTCCTCTCCTTTCCAAGGAGGTACACTTTCTTCCCCAGACGACTTCTTGCCTGGAAATTCAGGTGAGTAAATCCATTACAAATGAAAGTATAAAAGCTTTGGGGGGAATAGACAAGTGAAGTTCTCCACTATTGTCTTTAACTGGTGACAAGTGCAATCATTTCCCACCACTGGAAGTCGTTTTCTCGGTTGCTCCGGCGTATTTGAGCTATGTGAGGCCAATTCCAGGAGGGACAGTAGCCAGACAACTGTCGCAGAGTACAAACAAACAGCTCTGTCCCTAGAATTTCCACTTTCAGCCTATGGGAGAACTAGCGATAAAGCGTCACATTGGCACTAAGAGGATTGACAAAACCTTCAGGGCAACTGGTTGGCCACTGTGTGAAACAGGATGCTTGACATTAGTCTGTTCCAGCAGGACTCCTTATGTTCAGTTCAAGAGGGTTGGGATTACAGGATCCAAACCACTGAGGTCTTTACTTGGGTGTACAGACCTTCCTTGAAGTCACAGGCTGCTGCACCCAAGCAAAGGGTGCAGGAGATTAAGCGTCATTATTTTGTTATTGTTTCTCTTCTTTACTGGGTACTGCTGAGTCAGTGATGCTCATTAAAGAAATTGACCCAGGGGATGATAGGAAACCAAGAGGCATTGTAAGGACAGAAATATGTGGACGGAATTCACTGCCACAGGAGGTGGTAGCAGCTACAAGCATAGCCAGCTTCAAGAGGGGGTTAGATTAAAATATGGAGCAGAGGTCCATCAGTGGCTATTAGCCACAGTGTGTGTGTGTGTGTATAAATTTTGGCCACTGTGTGACACAGAGTGTTGGACTGGATGGGCCATTGGCCTGATCCAACAAGGCTTTTCTTATGTTCTTCTGTGACACAGAGTGTTGGACTGGAGGGGCCATTGGCCTGATCCAGCATGGCTTCTCTTATGTTCTTATGTGACACAGAGTGTTGGACTGGAGGGGCCATTGGCCTGATCCAACATGGCTTCTCTTATGTTCTTATGTGACACAGAGGGCTGGACTGGATGGGCCATTGGCCTGATCCAACATGGCTTCTCTTATGTTCTTATGTGACACAGAGTGTTGGACTGGAGGGGCCATTGGCCTGATCCAGCATGGCTTCTCTTATGTTCTTATGTGACACAGAGGGCTGGACTGGATGGGCCATTGGCCTGATCCAACATGGCTTCTCTTATGTTCTTATGTGACACAGAGTGTTGGACTGGAGGGGCCATTGGCCTGATCCAGCATGGCTTCTCTTAAGGTCTTATGTGACACAGAGTGTTGGACTGGAGGGGCCATTGGCCTGATCCAACAAGGCTTCTCTTATGTTCTTATGTGACACAGAGTGTTGGACTGGAGGGGCCATTGGCCTGATCCAACATGGCTTCTCCTATGTTCTTCTGTGACACAGAGTGTTGGACTAGAGGGGCTATTGGCCTGATCCAACATGGCTCCTCTTATGTTCTTCTGTGACACAGAGTGTTGGACTGGAGGGGCCACTGGCCTGATCCAACATGGCTTCTCTTATGTTCTTCTGTGACACAGAGTGTTGGACTGGAGGGGCCACTGGCCTGATCCAACATGGCTTCTCTTATGTTCTTCTGTGACACAGAGTGTTGGACTGGAGGGGCCACTGGCCTGATCCATCAGGGCTTCTCTTATGTTCTTATGTTATGTTCTTATATAAACTGTGGTCCATGATGCAAATCACGATTCAAATTTGGGCACCCACCTTTGGTACCAACTCACAGTGTGGTACTCATTTAATACTTTACTATATATAGGCATTTCTTTCTTTCTCTTTCTGTCTTTTCCTTCTTTGAAAAGATGTAAATTAAAAAAGAAATGGCCATTCCTAGATCTCTGTCCCATGTATGCTGAAAAGTATCTACCACTAGGTGGTGGTTGTTTTTGAAATCAGACCTTCGTAACATTACCAACCAGCATTAACTCAAAATCAGTCTTATCCCTTATATGGTAATATTTCATGGCAATGCTGTAATAATATTTTGCTTTAGTGTCTGATTTCCTGGATTATAGAAGACTGACTTCAGGTTTACAAAGTAATAAATAAATTGTCTGTAATGTGTTGGAATAATAAATACTAGGGTAATGCCCCTGTGTTGTTATTGCAATGGCTGTGGTTCCGATAGAATAACACAGTGGAAACCACGGCTTGATCCTTTGGCTGCTCACAGCTCACCAGCTGGAAGACCAATGATCTATGAGAACACTCTAAGCAAGTTAGTCAGATTAGGCTGAGGGTGTGTGACTGGCCCAGGGTCATCCAGTGAGTTTACATGGGATTTAAAACTGCGTCTTCCATATTATAGTTTAGCACTCTAACAGCTACGCTACACTTGCTGTCTATGATTGGTCTCCCAGTTTGTTTGTTTGGTTGTTTATTTATTGGAGAGCCAGTTTGGTTTAGTGGTGAAGTGTGCGGACTCTTATCTGGGAGAACCGGGTTTGATTCCCCACTCCTCCACTTGCACCTGCTAGCATGGCCTTGGGTCAGCCATAGCCCTGGCAGAGGTTGTCCTTGAAAGGGCAGCTGCTGTGAGAGCCCTCTCTAGCCCCACCCACCTCACAGGGTGTCTGCTGTGGGGGAGGAAGGGAAAGGAGATTGTGAGCCGCTCTGAGACTCTTTGGAGTGGAGGGCGGGTCTAAATCCAATATCTTCATCTACCTCACAGGGTGTCTGTTGTGGGGGAGGAAGGGAAAGGAGATTGTGAGCCGCTCTGAGACTCTTTGGAGTGGAGGGCGGGTCTAAATCCAATATCTTCATCTACCTCACAGGGTGTCTGTTGTGGGGGAGGAAGGGAAAGGAGATTGTGAGCCACTCTGAGACTCTTCGGAGTGGAGGCCGGGATATAAATCCAATATCTTCAATATCTTCTTCTATTTTGATTTATATCCCGCCCTACCCCACTGAAGCAGGCTCAGGGCTGCTCACAACACAGAATTCTAACAATAAAATCAAGAATTAAAATACATTAATAATTTACACAGTAAAAATAAACACAATTTGTCAGCGTACTATCCTACAGTCTTCCTTAAAATTCAGATTCAGATGCCCGTCAGTTGTATGCCAACCGGAAGAGGACTGTCTTACAGGCCTTGCGGAACTGCCCAAGGTTTCCCAGGGCCCTCACCTCTTCCGGCAGCTGGTTCCACCAACAGGGGGCTGTGATCGAAAAAGCCCTGTCCCTAGTTGACTTCAAACGGGTTTCCTTTGGCCCGGGGATTGTAAGGAGATTCTGAGAACCCGATCTCAGTACTCTCCAGGGAACATATGGGGAGAGACGGTCCCTAAGGTAAGCAGGTCCTAGGCCATATAGGGCTTTAAAAGTAATAACCAGCACCTTGTACTGAACTCAATATATTATTGGCAGCCAGTGCAGTTCCCGAAGCCCCGGCTGAATGTGCTCCCATCTGGGGAGCCCTAATAGCAACCGGGCGGCGGCGTTCTGCACTAGTTGCAACTTCCGGGTTCGGCACAGGGGCAGCCCCATGTAGAGGGCATTGCAGTAATCCAACCTTGAGGCAACCGTTGCATGGATTGTCAGTTAAAGTAATGGGTACAACTGCTTCTGGTAGTCAGTTCAGAGCAGTTATCAAGGGAGGGGAGTTGTTCCTAATCCCTCCCTCATGGCATTTTCCAGCCCAAATCCCGTCCCACACAAATTGGGGAAGCTCCTAGGTTTGCCATGCTGTATCTGGATGTGTGGTGCTGTGTGTACCCCAAAGTGTTATCATGATGTCATGCCATGCACAACGCTGGCTTTTTTTCCTCCCACCACCACTTGGAGCGGAGGCAGGCAACAGTGGGTGCTGGTGGAGAGCCAGTTTGGTGTAGTGGTTAAGTGTGCAGACTCTTATCTGGGAGAACCGGGTTTGATTCCCCATTCCTCCACTTGCACCTGCTGGAATGGCCTTGGGTCAGCCATAGCTCTGGCAGAGGTTGTCCTTGAAAGGGCAGCTGCTGTGAGAGCCCTCTCCAGCCCCACCCACCTCACAGGGTGTCTGTTGTGGGGGAGGAAGAGAAAGGAGATTGTGAGCCGCTCTGAGACTCTTCGGAGTGGAGGGCAGGATATAAATCCAATATCTTCTTCTTCTTCTTCTGGTGGGAAGCCTCCCACTATAGCAACCTAGGGGCTTTTTTGTTGCTTTCTCTGCAAGGCAAAGAGCAGCTCAAGAGGGTCCATTTTGATCAGGAAAATGGCACGGGGTGGGGGGATGTGAAATGGCCCCTCTTCCTTGCCCATACCACTTTGAACAAATCGCCAACTCTGCTGATGACTGCATTCCAGTAAAACAGAAAAAAAAGGCGTGCAATGGGGGCTCTCCCAGAGCTATGGGCAGTCTGACCCCCTAGCTTAAAAGGTGCGAGTCGCTTGCTAACTTTCATTCTTACAAGGGTGTGACTGTCACTCATGTTGGAGAAGCACCTTTCCTCTCCTGTTTATCACTGGGGTGGGTGGACACAAACTGGAATGCACTTGGTACAGCTAAAGAAGGGTGGAAGAAGAGACAAAAGGCTTTTCACGTTTGAACAACAGGCACAACAGAGAAATTACGATGAAAGTTATGAAGGACAGACAAGTAGGGCAGAGTGTTTATGGGTGGCATACAGGTGGGTTTATGACCAGATACCTGGGGATTTTGGCACACTAAAAAACACTATATTTTATTATTACCAGCATGGTGTAGTGGCTAGAGGGTCAGACTGGGGTCCGTGAGACCCAGGTTCAAATCCCCACTCTGCCATAGAAGCTTGCTGGGTGACGTTAGGCCATTTACGCATTTGCAGCCTAACCTTCCTCACAGGGTCGTTGTTGTGAGGATAAAATGAAGGCAGGGAGAATGCTTTGCATCACCACTGGGGAGAAAACTGGGATCAGAAAGCAATTTTCTCCAGACCAGTTCAGCCAAGGATCTTGGAGGGGTTTTCTGCCATCTTCTGGGCATGGAGCAGGGGTTGCTGGATGAGTGGGGGTGGGGGGAGGGCAGTTGTGAATTTCCTGCATTGTGCAATGGGCTGGACTAGTTGTCTCTGGAGCTACCTTCCATCTCTTTGATTCTATAATTTAAGTAAATAAGTATTTTGGATTTCACAAAAAGCACAAGCAAAGCATTCCCCAGTAAGTACACAGCTGTAGAAGATAGAAGATAGAAGAAGATATTGGATTTATATCCCGCCCTCCACTCCAAAGAGTCTCAGAGCAGCTCACAATCTCCTTTACCTTCCTCTCCCACAACGGACACCCTGTGAGGTAGTTGAAGATATTGGATTTATATCCCGCCCTCCACTCCGAAGAGTCTCAGAGCGGCTCACAATCTCCTTTACCTTCCTCCCCCACAACAGACACCCTGTGAGGTGGGCGGGGCTGGAGAGGGCTCTCACAGCAGCTGCCCTTTCAAGGACAACTTCTGCCAGAGCTATGGCTGACCCAAGGCCATTCCAGCAGGTGCAAGTGGAGGAGTGGGGAATCAAACCCGGTTCTCCCAGATAAGAGTCCGCACACTTAACCACTACACCAAACTGGCTCTACACCAAACTAGCCAGGATTAAAGACCAAAATTCACATTATGTTGAGGATCTGGGATTAGACCCTTGCCTGGAGTATTGTTTAGCCTGAAAAAGTTGCCACATTAGAGAAGGCAAATTAGATCATGGTGTCGTACTGAGAAAGGGGGGAGGTGCAATTAGCCCACCTTGAGGAAAACCAAAAAAGCAAAGGGATGTTTTTTGTCTTTCTTTTTTTCTGGGAGGGGAAAAAGCAGACAATGGTTTCAGTTGGGGAAACTGGGGGAACTCCCCCTCTTAGAGCTGCATGACCCTGAAGGCAAATTTCATATTGGGATAACCTATCACTGAGTCCCTATGTGTAGTTTGGCTCACAGTTTCCTAACTTACAGGACTGGAGGTGAGTTTATCTAAAGACGTCCTGTGAATTCACTGAGGTTGAGGTGAAGAAGAAGAAGATAGAAGAAGATATTGGATTTGTATCCCGCCCTCCACTCCGAAGAGTCTCAGAGTGGCTCACAATCTCCTTTACCTTCCTCCCCCACAACAGACACCCTGTGAGGTAGATGAAGATATTGGATTTATATCCCGCCCTCCACTCCGAAGAGTCTCAGAGCGGCTCACAATCTCCTTTCCCTTCCGCCCCCACAACAGACACCCTGTGAGGTAGATGAAGATATTGGATTTATATCCCGCCCTCCACTCCAAAGAGTCTCAGAGCGGCTCACAATCTCCTTTCCCTTCCTCCCCCACAACAGACACCCTGTGAGGTAGATGAAGATATTGGATTTATATCCCGCCCTCCACTCCGAAGAGTCTCAGAGCGGCTCACAATCTCCTTTCCCTTCCGCCCCCACAACAGACACCCTGTGAGGTAGATGAAGATATTGGATTTATATCCCACCCTCCGCTCCAAAGAGTCTCAGAGCGGCTCACAATCTCCTTTACCTTCCTCCCCCACAACAGACGCCCTGTGCGGTGGGTGGGGCTGGAGAGGGCTCCCACAGCAGCTGCCCTTTCAAGGACAACCTCTGCCAGAGCTATGGCTGACCCAAGGCCATTCCAGCAGGTGCAAGTGGAGGAGTGGGGAATCAAACCCGGTTCTCCCAGATAAGAGTCCGCACACTTAACCACTACACCAAACTGGCTCTCCATGTAAAAATTCTGACTAGAGACAGCTCAGCTTGCAGACTGAGCTAATTCCCTGTGTGCCAAATTTCTAACGGACATGGGCAGATATATATTCTGATCAAGACAATGGAGTAAGAAAGCTGTTTGAGATGCAGAGGATACCAGAATTTGAAACTTGCCCTCATGCATATCTACTCTAGTGATGGTTTAGACTGAGTTATTCCATCTCCTCCAGGGAACCCTGAGAACCTTGAAGCTGTGTGAGGGGTGGACTTGTGATCCCTGCCAAAAACTGACACCCTTGCCAAATGATCATTCTCAAGACTCCCTGGGGGCAGACATTATGGCAGGTAACCGGTGGGAATTCAATGAGGACAGGGACTTACCTTTTCGTTATCACCCAACATGATGCTCTACAGGATCTGGAAATGATGTCATGGTATCATGGCAATCCTCTAGCATTCACCCCAAACTCTATGATGATCCCCGTTTGTTTTTCTGGGTTACCATGCTCCCCACATACCCTATCTTGAGCTCCTTGGAGAAAGATTAGAGCAGAAAAGTGCAAACCCACCTAAAAACAAAACAAAACAGGGACCAGGTGACATTCTTATACTTTTCTTTAAGGATCAGATTACCCATCCTTTCCCTATGGAGGTCCAGGTCTGGTCTCTACCTGCAACAAGATGAGATGGTCTCTAGGGGTCAAAGGGCTGAGGTGGTAGAATGGACTGTTCCACTTCATAGTACAGGTGAGGGTTTCCATAAATCTGGCCTTCATTAATAATTCCCTGTAAGCAGAACACTAGCAGAGCATGTAAAGACTGAGCTAGAACTTTCTGCCCTGCTGTACTGATTTTTTATGTTCAGGGAATTTTTACATGGAGAAGAATTAAGATTTCGGTAATATACCGTTTTCGCACACAGCTTACCTCGCAGTCACAATCCTGTTCCCTCCGCAGCATCCGGTCGGATTTCCCACCATCTGTGCCAAAGTTACAGGAAGTGCCGCAGCTTCTGCGTAGCAAACGTAAACCGCTAAAACCCAGTTTGCATTTGCTACGCAAAAGCCGCGGCACTTCCTGTAACTCTGGCGCAGATGGTGGGAAATCCGACAGACGCTGTGGAGGGAACAGGATTGTGACTGCGAGGTAAGCTGTGTGCGAAAACGCTCATAGTCCCTTTCCCTGTAGTTTAAAGTGGTATAGCCCATACCACCACCTCAGAATTTCATTGCTTCAGTTTGCTGGCAGCCGAAGGGAAGAGAACAGTGTGATGCCATGGGCATTCAAAATGCATCTTCTTTCTCCTTTTGCTCCTGCTTCTGGTGCAATAGGAAAAGGAGCAGGAAAATGCATGCATCTGTCAGAGTCAAAGGTTCTGTATGTGACTCAGTATCAGGGATGGATCCTTTAGGAAGGGGAGCACCGTGGGGCATTGTTCACTAGGAACAAACAGTTTTGGATATGTGATCTCACCCAGTTTTCCTCCATTTATTTTTAAATTATAGCCAAAAGAGGACAGAGTTCTGAAGATTAACGTGCGACCTGGGAAGGTATGTTTGCAAAGAGTGAGTTTGGCAGGGGTGGGGAGGGTGTCTGTAAAGATGTATTTTGTGGAGAAGGGAGGGGCTGCCTTGCTTGACCATTATTCTCCCCTCCATTTCTTTTCCATTCTAGATCATCTTGTACTCCCAGGCAAACTTTGGGGGAGAGAAGAGAGAAATCTGGGGTGACGTTATAGATGCTACAGCCTGGGACCTTTCCCACACCATCTCTGTCCAAGTTATCCGAGGAGGGTAAGTGAACCAAGAGCAATGAGTTCGAGAGGAGAGGAGTGAGCACTGTCTAGACGGGCAGAAAGCGACAGGGGAGAGCTGTGGTTCAGGGGAAGAGCACATATTTAGCCTGCAGAGGGTCCCAGGTTAAAGGACCACAGAAAAATCCTTTCTGTACATGAGACCTTGAGGTGCTGCTGGCAATCCAATTAATGCATTACAAAGTCCTTGCGGCTGCCTTAAGGACTTTCTATAGGGTTGCCAAGTCCAATTCAAGAAATATCTGGGGACTTTGGGGGTGGAGCCAGGAGACATTAGGGGTGGAGCCAAGATCAAGGCTGTGACAAGCATCATTGAACTCCATAGGGAGTTCTGGCCATCACATTTAAAGGGACGACACACCTTTTCATTTCCTTCCTCCCATAGGAAATCATGAAGGATAGGGGCACCTTCTTTTGGGGCTCATAGAATTGGACCCCCTGGTCCAAACTTTTTGAAACTTGGAGGGTATCTTGGGAGGAGGCACTAGATGCTATACTGAAAATTTGGTGCCTCTACCCAGAAAAACAGCCCTCCCCAGAGCCCCAGATACCCTCAGATCAATTCTCCATGATTTTCTATGGGAATAAATCTACATAGGGAATAACAGAGGTCCCAGCAGACATTTCCCTCCCTTCCCCCCGCTTTCTGACGTCCCTGAAGCGGGGGGAGGGCCTCTAAACCGGGGGATCCCCTGCCCCCACCTGGGGATTGGCAACCCTAACTTTCTATTAGGCATGCACCTGGGGTTCCCTTCTGGGAACATAATTCCCATGTTTTCACAGGCCCAATCTGATCAGGACCATGGTACTCAAGGAGAAAAGGTTTAAAACAGGCCTGTAGCCAGGATTTTAAAAGTTGAAGGGGGGGGGGTGTTAAACAGTCTGGGGCATTTTCCCCTCTGTGCCGTTTTTCCAACCTCATTCGGCCAGAGAGCTGCTGTTTGCGGCAGTGAGCAGTTCCCCAGACCATTTAAAGTTAGAAAATGGGCAAGCAGGAAAGCTTTAAACCTCTTCTCTCTGTGCATCATGGCTAGGGTTGCCAATCCCCAGGTGTGGGCAGGGGATCCCCCGGTTTGGAGGCCCTCCCCCCGCTTCAGGGTCGTCAGAAAGCGGGGGGAGGGGAGGGGAGGTCTGCTGGGAACTCTGTTATTCCCTATGGAGATTTATTCCCATAGAAAATCATGGAGAATTGATCCGCGGGTATCTGGGGCTCTGGGGGGCTGTTTTTTGGGGTAGATGCACCAAATTTTCAGTACGGCATCTAGTGTCTCTCCCCAAAATATCCCCCAAGTTTCAAAACGATTGGACCAGGGGGTCCAATTCTATGAGCCCCCAAAGAAGGTGCCCCTATCCTTCATTATTTTCTATGGAAGGAAGGCATTGAAAAGGTTTGCCGTCCCTTTCAATGTGATGGCCAGAACTCCCGTTGGAGTTCAATGATGCTTGTCACAGCCTTGATCTTGGCTCCACCCTTAATGTCTCCTGGCTCCACCCCCAAAGTCTCCTGGCTCCACCCCCAAAGTCCCCAGATATTTCTTGAATTGGACTTGGCAACCCTAATCATGGCTCCAATCTGAATCAGGCCTGCACATGCCTGGGAGCTGAATTCCTAGCATGGAACTTATTGTGTACCGGACTTAATATTTCATTGAGCATTCATGCGCGCCCAACTAAGCAAGGGACAGAGACTCATGATACTAATAAGACCTGGACTCAGTGGGTTTGGTGTGAAGCTCAACTGTAGTGATTTGTTATTGGGGGCCTGCGAGGGGGGGGGGGGATGTTCCTGTGCATGCATATAATCAGGGTCACGGCCCATGTTGTCTTGTTCCGGAGTTCTCAAAAAAGCATGTTCCTATTTTGCACATCTATGCATCGAATCCAGTATTTAACAGAACTCCAGGCGTACAACTCCAGCCACAAGGACTTTATAAGGTGTGAATTGTAACTATCTAGTAGGTTCGCAGGCACAGAAAGATCCTCCAAAATAGCTACGATCCTTTAATTGCCATTGACTGTGCTCCTCCCACTGGGTCACAGCTTTGCCCCAGTGGGAAGAGTCTCGGTACACTTTGACTGCTCTGGAATCCAGGCTACACAGCTGCCCCGGTTGATTTTGCTGGCGAGAAGCAGAATCTGGACGTTTCAAAAGACTTGTCCTCCGAAAACGAGGCTGCGGAGAACAGGTGTCAGAAAAGAGGACTGCACTCTGACAGCCTCCAAAAAGAGGACGTCTAAGCAAAATACTGTACCTGTTTCAAAGCCACAGGTATACGGTCCCTCCCAGGCCAGTCAGTTTGTCATAATTGCCCCTAGCCACAGAATATTAATTATGCTCATTATTCTCTGTGGGGTTAAACCAAATGTCAACTTCCTGGATCTTCCAGCTGGTTGATGTATGAGAAACCTCGGTTTCATGGGCGGAAGTGTGTGCTGGCAGAAGGCAACGTGGAGCTCACCAACCCCTGGAAAATGTACCGTAAAGAAGGAGAAGCAGCTGAGGATATGCCGTTCCATATTGGTTCCCTCAAGAGGGTTGTGCGGGTAAGCAGACCAGAGAGTAAGGTCTTTCTCCTCCTGGTAGCCAGTTGGTCAGTGATCCAAGACTTCACACGTGGAAAACTGTTCCACTGCACATTGGTACTTGGGCTGTCACTTAATTTTAAAAAATCCTAGGTCAAAATAGTTGAAACGCCTGGAGATCCATGATTAGAATTTCCTGACATCTTTTAAATTTAAGTTTCTACTGCGTGGGGTCCCAAGGAGGGGAAGAGGAAGGCTTAATCCTCCCTAATCAGGAGAGAGACAGTGGCACACCACCTGTTAGTCCCTTGCCTTGAAAATCCTACCAGGCTGCCATATGTTGCTTGCAACTTGACAGCACGACTCCCGCGCCAAATCAGGACCCGGCACGGGTGAAATTTAGCTTTCGAATGTCCTCCCACCGTCTTGTCCGTTTGACTCTTAGACAGTTCGTTTAAGCTTTAAACTGATCGATCGACTAAACCTGCATAAATTTGCACATCAGTAGAAAATTGTCGGCGAGGGGACAAAGGATATTTTTTTTTTCCACTCTGGTTTTGAATGATGTACACGTGTCACAGGCAGCGGGGCCAATTGTTAGCAAACAGAACAGCGGGCTGCTTGGTCCCCAAAATGACCCAAGATGGCACTTCCAACCCTGAGAGCCCTGGCTTGTTTGGCCACCCCGACCCATTTGTACTTGTTCAACCCTCAAATTTTTACTAGTTCAACCATCAAATTTACTTCAACCATCAAATTTTCAGCCTCACTTTTTGGGCACAATTCATGAGATTTCTTGCAAATCGAGAGAGGTAGATTAGCATTTAAGGTGCCTCATGCCCTGTCCACTCCAGCTTTTTTTTGCTAGATCCAACTAGAGCCCCGTTCCCCTAGACCAGGGGTCCTCAAACTACGGCCCGCGGGCCAGATGCGGCCCGCTGAGGACGTTTATGCGGCCCGCCGGGTTATGGCAAAATCAGACCAGAAGTGACGTTCGACCTAAACTCGCGTTAGCAACGCACACTTCCGGCACTGGGCTGAGGCGACGGAGACAGAGTGTGAGGTGATACTGAGGTGAGGTGAGTTCCCAGGCCGGGGTGTGTGTTGTGGGGAAGGGAGAGTAGGCTTCCCAATCCCCAGGTCCCAGCAGGCAATCCCCCGGTTTTACAGGCTTCCCCCCTCCCCCAGCCAGCTGGCCGGCGGGGGAAGCCCCACCCCCACAGCCATTATGCACCTCCATGAACGATTCCCATAGGGAATGATGGGGAATTGATCTGCGGGTATTGGGGGCTCGGGGGGGCTGTTTTTGGAGGTAGAGGTGCCAAATTTTTAGTATAGCATCTAGTGCCTCTCCCCAAGATACCTCCCAAGTTTCAAAAGGATTGGACTAGGGGGTCCAATTCTATGAGCCCCAAAATAAGGTGCCCCTATCCTTCATTATTTTCTATGGAAGGAAGGCATTTTAAAAGGTGTGCTGTCCCTTTAAATATGATGGCCAGAACTCCCTTGGAGTTCAATTATGCTTGTCACACCCTTGCTCCTGGCTCCGCCCCCATGTCTCCTGGCCCCACCCCCAAAGTCTCCTGGCTCCACCCTCAAAGTCCCCAGATATTTCTTGAATTGGACTTGGCAACCCTACTGGCTCCGCTTTGGGGCTCTGGCAAGGGTTGCCAATCCCCAGGTGGGGGCAGGGGATCCCCCGGTTTGGAGCCCCCCCCCACTCCAGGGTCATCAGAAAGCCCCGGGGGGGGAGGGGGGAGGGAAAGGTCTGCTGGGAACTCTGCTATTCTGTATGGAATCTAATTCCTATAGGAAATAATGCAGAATTGATCCGCAGGTGTCTGGGGCTTGGGGGGGGGGCTGTTTTTTGAGGTAGAGGCACCAAGTTTTCAGCGTAGCATCCAGTGCCTCTCTCCAAAATATCCGCCAAGTTTCCAAAAGATTGGACCAGGAGGTCCAATTCTATGAGCCCCCAAAGAAGGTGTCCCTGTCCTTCATTGTTTCCAAGGGAAGAAAGGCATGTGCGGTCCCTTTAAATGTGATGGCCAGAACTCCCCTGGAGTTCAGTGATGCTTGTCACACCTTTGCTCCTGGCTCCACCCCCAGTGTCTCCTGGCTCCACCCCCAAAGTCTCCTGGCTCCACCCCAAAGTCCCCAGCTATTTCTTGAATTGGACTTGGCAGCCCTAAGGGAGAGAGATGCAGAAGACGGAGAACTGACGGCCCGCGGCCTTGTACAGTAACGGCAGTCCGGCCCTCCAACAGTCTGAGGGACAGTGAACTGGCCCCCTATTTAAAAAGTTTGAGGACCCCTGCCCTAGACTTTAGAGCCCCACTCCTCTGAAAATAATTAGTGCTGCCCATGTTGTTATTTTGTTGTCTTATGCTGATGGTAGTTTTTTGAAGACTCAGCAGCTGTCTTTAATTAAAAATCCACAGAATGAATGGACAGATGTTTGCACACCGGCCATTTAGCCCGAAATTGCCATCGTCTGCTCAATTTTAACAGAAAACGCAGACCATGTCGTTGACAGCCTATTGCATTGCATTATCTTCCTTCTCACCATTCTATTTTATTTTAGACCTGAGTTGTGGTGATTTTTTTTAAAAAACATAAAGTGTAATTGTCCAATATAGATAATTGAGTTTTCACAGGTCTACTGTCTCTTTAAAATTTTTCTCCTTCCTTTCTACTTCTAATTTCAAAAAATTGTTCATTATCAGTTCTCGGGTGGGGTTTTGCAGCCAAAGCCATTGGCATTGTTTTAAATATTTTTATCCTTATTATGAAATTATGGTAATAAAAATATTTTGAAAGAGCACTCTATCTACTGCAAAGTGCAGGTGGGGGCCACCAGGCCTCGGATTCAGCAGGAGCTCACAGGAGCACAGCTCCGGAACCTTTCTGAGAGTCCCCCCTCCTCCTCCCCACCTTGTCCATTGAATAGTAGGTGCAGCTGCATAACGATCCCTGGATGAGCTCCACCACCTGTTTTTCTACAGAGCAACCCCTGGGGGCCACAAGAGGCTAACAGCACGAGGGCAGCATTGGAATATATTTCTTTGTATGTGAAATCAGCTTAGCCAGAGGAGAGCAAGAGTTTTCCAGCTCTTTCCCCTCTTAACTGGACAATACTACATCAGCAAGTTGAAGTGTGGTGGTCATAATGTTGGACTAAGGTCCGGGAGTCCTCGGTTCAAATCTCCACTCTGCCATGGAGTATCACCAGATGACCCTGGGCCAGTCACTCTCTCGCAGCCCAGCCTACCTCGCAGGGTTGTTCAGATAAAATGGGGAGTGAGGAGAGCAATGTTGTATTCCATTTTGTGTCCCTGTGTGTGTGTGTGTATAAATAAATAAATAAATGTACTCTGTTCAAAGGACTACAGGGTTCCCGAGATCAGTTTGTTTATGGAAGAAAATGGAGAAGGTGCGAAACAGACGTTCACTGATTCCTCGGAGGACATGCAGATTCATGGCCAGCCTTTGAGGGCAGCTTCTATCATTGTACACTCTGGCCTGTAAGACACACATTTAAAGTGCTTTATAATAATAACAATAATAATAGCTTTTATTTAAACTCCGCCCTCCCCGCCTAGGCAGGCTCAGGGCGGCTAACAAGACATGGTAAACCATGATACAAATAAACAGAATACAATCATTAATAATTTAAGCAGTAAAACCAATAAAACAGTATAACGCTATAGTACAATCAGAATATGTGCAAGATGGCTCGATGTTATTGATATTATCAGGAGTTGCGTCTTAAAAAACTAATTGGAAGAGGGCAGTTTTGCAAGCCCTACGGAACTGGTTAAGATCCCGTAGGGCCCGCACCTTTTCCGGCTTTGGGAATTCATGGTATGAAGAGACCTAGAACTTGGCTGTTTTGTAGAGTGTGAGTGACCCTCCTCATGGCGACCCAAGCCAGGGCCAGCACACAGCGTGTTGGTCCTTGAGGTGGAAAACGCCAATCAGTGTCACCCTTTTCTAACACTGACTTGGGGCATCATCTGTGGGAGGTTCTCCTGCACAACTTCCACTGAGATAAATCAGGAGCTGTCGTAAGGGTTTAGCAGTGTAAGAGCTGAGCAGCACCTTTACAGGTGGGTCAAAAGGTGACGCTGAACCTGCTGGAGCCACGGCTGCAACATCATACAAAGACATGCAGCTACCAAGTGGATGGATGGCACAAGCTGGCCCTGGTCGAGGACAGCTGGATGTCTTTTGGGCTGGGGACCATCAGCAGACGTTGATCACCTGAGCACAAGGCTCTGTTGGGGGTATATAAAGGAAATACCAAGATACATTTCGGGGCTCCCAGATGTTCACTGTATGCCCCCCCATAGGCCACAGCGTGAGACACTGGGCCTGGAGTGGGTCTTCTCCAATCCAGGGTGGATGAAACATGTTGCTAGCCTGACATGGGAGCTTTAAGCTGGGAGTTCATCTGGCATAAAGTTTTACTGAAGTGACCAAGAGCTAAATTGAAGGCCAGGTTCCTGTTGCTTATACCTGGGCTGGCCGATCCAGAGGCCTTGTGTCACTTGCTGGAGATGCACACCTCTGTTCCTATCTGGGACTACTGTGTGAACATGTTTTCCAGTTTAGTGGCTACACATTAGTACCAAAATCCACCAGCCGGTCATTGTTCTCTCTGTAATTTTGCACTGCAGGTGGCTTGTTTATTTGAAACCGTTCTTTGATGATGACCCATATGTCTTGGAGCCAGGTGGATATCCCAATTTGCAAGCCTGGGGGGCAAAGGACCCCTCCGTCTGTTCCATGCATCCAATTAAGCTAGTAAGTATTTTATGGCAGCATCTGATGAAATGCAAACTACGTCTGATAGGAGGGACGGTGGCTCAGTGGTAGAGCATCTGCTTGGGAAGCAGAAGGTCCCAGGTTCAATCCCTGGCATCTCCATAAAGGGTCCAGGCAAGTAGGCGTGAAAATCCTCAGCTTGAGACCCTGGAGAGCTGCTGCCAGTCTGAGAAGACAATACTGACTTTGATGGACAAAGGGTCTGATTCAGTATAAGGCAGCTTCATATGTTCATATGCTTGGGGAGGGACGGTGGCTCAGTGTTAGAGCATCTGCTTGACAAGCAGAAGGTCCCAGGTTCAATCCCTGGCATCTCCAAAAAAGGGTCTAGGCAAATAGGTGTGAAAAACCTCAGCCTGAGACCCTGGAGAGCCGCTGCCAGTCTGAGGAGACAATACTGACTTTGATGGACCGAGGGTCTGATTCAGTAGAAGGCAGCTTCATATGTAGGAGGGATGGTGGCTCAGTGGTAGAGTATCTGCTTGGGAAGCAGAAGGTCCCAGGTTCAATCCCCGGCATCTCCAAAAAGGGTCCAGGCAAATAGGTGTGAAAAAGCTCAGCTTGAGACCCTGGAGAGCCGCTGCCAGTCTGAGGAGACAATACTGGCTTTGATGGACCAAAGGTCTGATTCAGTATAAGGCAGCTTCATATGTTCATATGTTAGTCTCTTGAAAACCATAAGATGGCTGCAGCTTGGCACACCACTTTCCAGTACCACCTCAAGGTGATATATCCCCCCCCTTTCTCATCAGAAATTCCAGAACATTTACAGATCCAGCTCAGCAGAGAACTGAAAATGAAGACACAGTGTGCAGATCCTCTCACAGAACTCTCACTTTGGTTTATTCTAATTTCAGGGTTGTCCTGTTGTAGAGAAACCCAGGGATCCCAAGGTAAGAAGAAAAACAAACTGCTCCTACTTCTAAGCACAGGATGAAAATATTTCCCAGCAGTAAAGGACGGTAGAGAACTTAGGACCGAACGAGACATGACAACATCTTCATGGCTACCACATAAGGTTGCCAATCTCTAGACCACAGAAATCAGTTTCATTGGAGAAACTGGAGGGCAAACTCTATGGCATTATAGTCAGCTGAAGTCCCTCCCCAGTCTCTACACCCAAATCTCCATATAAAGTACCAGGCTTGGAGACGAGCGTAGGGCAACATAGTTTATTGCATGGTACAATACAAGATGGAGAGAGCGAGCACGCGGGCCGGATCCCGCATATATACAGTTGCCGGACTATTCTCCCTGCTGGCCGGTCCAATGCCGACCAGCCGTATTTCCCGCCACAAGCTGTGATTGGCGGATCGTTGCGCCCAGCGCGGAGGCACCTGGATGTTTCTCAGTTACCTCCGCGGCTGGGGTGGACTGATGTCATTCTGCTGTTGTGGCCATTATGAACTGGTTGCGCTCTGCGAACGCCATACACTACACTCCTCCCCCCTTAGTTAGTGACATAGTCCTGGAGGTAGGCGGGAGGCCGGCGCTCCCGTGTTGAACGCCTAGGAGTTGCTTGTGGTGCCGGGGCTACTTCCGCATCTGGGGTTTCCCCGGGGGTTTGAGCGTTGGTGGGTTGTGGGTCGGGGTCCGAGGGTTGGTCCGCCTCTGCCGGTGTGTGTGGCCGTGGTGCTGGTGCAGGGGTCGTTGGGTGCCCCTCGGACCCTGCCCCCTCCCTCGTTTCCGTGGGTACCTCTGGGAGAGTCCGGCGGCGTAACTGGTCGATGTGCCGGTGTAGGATCTGGCCCCCCTCGGTGGATACCTCGTAGTGGCGGGAACCCACGACCCGTAGTACCCGCCCGGCTACCCACTCTGGGCCTGAAGCGTAGTTGCGGGCGAACACTGGGTCCCCCGCGAAGAACCCCCTAGCCGCGTCTCTGACCTCCGGGGACCCTCGCATGTCGGGGGCTCTGTCGGGGTTTAGCCGATCTAGCCTTGTGGTGAGCTTGCGTCCCATGAGGAGCTCGGCTGGGCTGACCCCGGTGACTGGGTTTGGAATGACCCGGTTGTCGAAGAGGAACGCGGCTAGCCGGTGGTCCCAATCGCCTTGCACTATTCTGCCCAGGGCCTCTTTTGTTGTTCGGACCATCCGCTCGGCCTGGCCGTTGGTGGCCGGGTGGAAGGGAGCTGACCGGATGTGTCTAATGAGGTACCTCTGGAGGAACGCCTGGAAGTCCCCCGAGGTGAACGCTGCCCCGTTGTCCGAGACTATGGTGTCCGGAATACCGTGGGTGCACAGGACCCTGCGTAGTGCTCTAATGGCTGCTGCTGACGAGGTAGACCCTACGGGGATGACCTCTAACCATTTTGTGTATGCATCTACAATGATTAGGAAGATCTGTCCCTGGAACGGCCCGGCAAAATCAATGTGGAGCCGGGACCACGGTTTCCTTGTGGTCTCCCACCGTGTAGCCGGGGCGCTGGGTGGATCCGGCCGCGACTCCTGGCATGTGCTGCATCTCCGGACCCAGTTCTCTATCTCCCCGTCCATCCCCGGCCACCATACGTAGCTCCTGGCCAGGGCCTTCATTCTCACTATGCCTGGGTGTGTTTCGTGGAGTGATTCCAAGACCCGTTTCTGTAGAGGGGGGGGGACCACTACCCTGCTCCCCCATAGTAGGCACCCTTTGTGGGCTGCGAGTTCCTCCCTTCGCATTTTGTAGGGTTTGAACTCTTCCCCCATGTCCCCCTCTGGCCACCCCCTCACCACCCAGTCGAGCACCCGTGCTAGGGTTTTGTTTTTTCCGGTGGCTCTAGCCACCTCCGCCGCGTGGAGGGGCTGCTCCGGAAGTGACTCGATTGACATGACCTGGTGTGCTGGGGCTGGATCGGGGCCTGTGTCAGGGAGCGGCAACCGGCTGAGAGCGTCCGCGTGACCCATTGCCTTGCCCGCCCTGTGTACCAGCGTGTAGGTGTACGAGTTGAGGAATTGATTCCACCTCAACACCCTCTGGGACAGGATTTGGGGGGTTTGGCGGTCTGGGGCCAACAGACCCAAAAGCGGCTTATGGTCCGTCGCTATTGTGAACCGGCGCCCATACAAATAATCGTTGAATTTATGGACCCCCGCTACTATGGCCAGGGCCTCCTTGTCGATTTGCGCATAGTTCCGTTCCGCCGAAGTCAGGGTGCGTGAGTAGTATGCGACCGGGACCTCCCGGCCATCCGGTAACTGGTGCCCCAGGACAGCGCCCACCCCGTACGGCGATGCATCGCATGCCAGGATGACCGGGAGGCGCTCGTCGAAGTGGTGCAGCACCGCGTTGGAGACCAGGACGTCCTTAACTGCCTGGAAGGCGACGGCTTGCTTCTTCCCCCACACCCATGGAGCTTTTTTGTCCAGTAACCGGTGTAGGGGTTCGGCGAGGGCCGCCTTGTGGGGTATGAACGTGTGGTAGAAATTGAGGACCCCCAAGAAGCTCTGTAGCTCCGCTTTACACATGGGGGCAGGGGCTTGAACGATGGCCCTAGTCTTTTCCTCGGTCGGGTGGATTCCCTCCGCGTCCACTGCGAATCCCAGGAACTCCACCCGCGGCACCCCCAGCATGCACTTCTCCCTTTTAACTTTTAGTCCAGCGGCTTGAAAACGGCGGAGCACCTCCCGGAGGCGGTTGCGGAATTCCTCGGGGTCCGGGGCGGCGATTAAAACATCGTCGAAAAACGGCTGGACTCCGGGGATCCCTTTAAGGAGAGCATCCATGATACTCTGGAAGATTCCCGGAGCCACGCTGACCCCAAACTGTAACCTGTTCACCCTGAACGCCCCCCTGTGGGTAACTATCGTCTGTGCCTCCGCCGTTTTGGCGTCCACCGGGAGCTGCTGGTAGGCTTGTGCCAGGTCCAACTTCCCGAAAATCTTAGACCCCGCCAGGGCTGCCAGCACGTGGCTGACCACTGGCACCGGGTATGGGTTGTCTTGGAGCGCTTTGTTAATTGTGCACTTGTAATCTGCACATATCCGCACGTCTCCATTAGGTTTGACCGGAGTCACTATGGGGGTCTCCCACATAGCGTAATCGACCGGCTCCAGGACCCCTTGGGCTACTAGGCGGTCCAACTCTGCCTCGATCTTGGGCTTCAAGGCGAAGGGGACCCTCCTTGCCTTGAGCCGGATCGGTCTGACCGTCGGGTCGAGCGGTAGGGAGATGGCCGGGCCCTTGTAACTACCCAGCGACCCATCAAATACGTCGGGGAACTCTCCGCACACCTCCCCGAACCCTCCTGCTGTGGCTGTGCGCGCCACCTCTATTCGGATTCCCAAGGGGCCAAACCATGCAAGACCCAACAGGGTGGTAAGCGGCCGCCTGACCACCAGGATGTCTAGGGGGCCTTTGAAGGACCCCCGCTCCACCAGCACCCGTGCCCACCCCGCTATTTGGAGCGGGTTTTGCTGGAAGTCCCGCAATATGAAATTTGCTGGTCGCAGCTGCAGCCCTTGGCCGGGGCGTAGCCTTCTCAGGGTCTCCTCCGCTATTATGGAGATGGAGGAGCCTGAGTCCACTTCCATGGTGCAGGGGGCCCCGTCTATGAGGACTGCCATCGTTATCTTGTTGGGGGTGGTCAGGGGCAAATTCAGTACCTGAAGTGAGGTGGAGGCTGTGGAGTGGGACTCTGCGGCCTCGTGGTGTGCGGTCGGTCGCGGGCGGTTGGGCTTGGCTCGGCAAGCCCGCGCTATGTGGCCGGTCTTCCCGCAGCTTCTGCAGTCCCAGGTCCGGTACTGGCAGTCCCGCCGATCGTGGGGGTCGCCGCAGCTGGCGCATTTCGCCCTTTCGCTGGTGCGCTGACTCGGCCGTTCGTGGGCTCGGGGGCGCTGTGGAGCTCGGGCGGCGGGTCCTGCGGCGCGTCGCGTCTGGAAGGCTTCTCCCTCGTCCTGGTGCTCGGGGTCCAGCTCCTCGTGGTGGGCGGTCTCAGTCTTGGCCCGGGGGAACGTCCTGGCGGTCCTCTCCCACGCTACCGCCTCGCTGAAGGCGCCCTGGAGGGTGAGCTCTTCTTTGGCGAAGAGCTTCTGCTGGAGCCTTTCGTCGCGGAGGCCCCACGTGAATCGGTCGGCCAGGGTTTCCTCCAGCTGGGGAAAGTTGCAGTTCCCGGCGAGTTTGCGGAGGGCTGCCAAGTAGTCCGCGGCTGACTCTCCTGCGGTCTGGTCCCTTTTGTGGAACATGAATCTGCGAGCCACCCGTGAGGGCTGCGGCAAGAAGTGGCCCGTGAGGAGCCTGATGATCTCCTCGTAGGATTTCTCCGCCAGGCGGGCAGGCGCCGAGAGACCCTTGGCGATCTCGAACGTGGCTGGCCCGCAGACGCTCAGGAGAACATCCCTCTTTGCTCCGGCGTCGGTGATCTTGTTGGCCCGGAGGTAGAACTCGACCCGTTCCGAGTAGGACTCCCAGCCCTCTGGATTTGCAGGGTCGAAGGGCTCGAGGTAGCCGGTGATTCCGCCCTGGTTGGCCATGGTGGCGGCGGCGGTCGTGTCCGGTCGTTCGTTGCCCAAGGTCTCCGTCGTAGCCGATGAGGCTAGGATCCCATCCTCGTCGCCACTATAAAGTACCAGGCTTGGAGACGAGCGTAGGGCAACATAGTTTATTGCATGGTACAATACAAGATGGAGAGAGCGAGCATGCGGGCCGGATCCCGCATATATACAGTTGCCGGACTATTCTCCCTGCTGGCCGGTCCAATGCCGACCAGCCGTATTTCCCGCCACAAGCTGTGATTGGCGGATCGTTGCGCCCAGCGCGGAGGCACCTGGATGTTTCTCAGTTACCTCCGCGGCTGGGGTGGACTGATGTCATTCTGCTGTTGTGGCCATTATGAACTGGTTGCGCTCTGCGAACGCCATACACTACACTCCAGGAATTTCCCAATCTAGGATTGACAAGGAGGCTGAAGTTGGCTCCAGTTGTTTATTCAAACCTGCTTTGAAATTCAGACCTCTTGGTGGCACTCCAAATAGAAGCTTGTGGTGTCAGAACCAGTGTTTTGTCCGGGCACCGTTGTATGTCTTCTTTCAGGGGACAGTCTCTGGAGTGTGGGAATGAGTCCTTTGGTCCAGTGGTCCAGTGATTGTTCTGGGGTGCAGCATGACTCCAGTGTCCATCTGTGTGATTGTCGTGGGGGCACCCCACTTTGGGGCAGCTGGGGCACTTTGGGCTCTGGACCAGGAAACACCATTTGTACCTTTGAAGAAGAGAGTCCCCTGAAAGTGGTGGTGTATGAGGTGTGGTAGTTCAAATCTTACTTTGGGTCACGGAGGACACACAGTTGTTCAGCTCCTTATTCAATTCTTCTATGAAATACAGGCTTCTTGGTGGCACTCCAAATAGAAGCTTGTGGTACCAGAACCAGCATTTGGACTGAGCACCACTGTAGGGCATCTTGCAGGGGACAGTCTGGGCGTTTTTGCACAGGGCTTACCCCGGAGCGACGTCCCTCTTCACCGCGCAGCGTCTGCGCGGATTTCGCACCAACTGCTCCGCAGAACCTGGAAGAGCCGCGAAGAGCCGGGGCTTTTGCGTCGCAAATGTAAACTGGTTTTTGGCGGTTTACATTTGCGACGCAGAAGGCTGGGAACTTCCTGGTTCCTCGGAGCAGTTGGTGGGAAATCCGCGCAGACGCTGCGCAGTGAAGAGGGACGTCGCTCCGAGGTAAGCTCAGTGGGAAAACAGCCTCTCTGAGGCATGGGGATGTGTCATTGGGGGTGGTCCAATGATTGTGTTTGGGTACAGCCTGACCTTAGTGTCCGCCTGTGTGATTGTCCTGGGGGCACCTCACTTTGGAACAGCTGGCACAAGAACTGTGCTTTGGACCAGGGCACAGCGTATGTTCTTTCAGAGAGGAGAGTTCCCTAAAACATGGAGGTATATGGCATGTGGTGGCCCAGCCCTAATTTTGGTGTGCAGAGGGCATGCAGTTGTTCTCGTTCCTTATTCGAATCTCCTTTGAAATAGAGGTCTTTTGTTGGCAGTCCAAACAGAATCTTGTGGTGCCAAAACCAGTGCCTGGACCAGTCACCACTATATGTAGTCTTTCAGGAGACAGTCTCTGGAACGTGAGGATGTATCATTTGGGGTGGTCCAAAGATTGCTGTGGGGTGCACCTTGGACCCAGTGTCTGCCGAGAGAGGTGAAGCTGCAAAGTACCCGCAATCGGGCCTTCTCCTCTATAGCCCCGAGCCTATGGAACCAACTTCCAGAGGAACTGCGGGCCCTGCGGGACCTTGAACAGTTCCGCAGGGCCTGCAAGACCTTCCTCTTCCGACTGGCTTTCGCTGATGAAAATGGAAATTGCTAAGGACACCGCCATCAAAAAAGCAAAACAGTACTAGCACTTTTACTAATTTAACTTAATTAATTTTAAAACTTAAGCAGAATTTCTAATTAAAATGTTTACGATGTTTAAACGTAATTTTATCTATTTCTGTATAACTAAACCTGAATTATGTTGTTAGCCGCCCTGAGCCTGCTCCGGCGGGGAGGGCGGGATACAAATAAAATTTTGTTGTTGTTGTTGCCTGTGTGATTGTCCTCCACTTCAGAGCAGTTGGCAGGAGAACTGGGCTTTGGACCAGGATAGACCATATGTCCCCTTGAAGGGGAGAGTTCCCTTAATGTGATGGTGTGTTGTTTATTTTGGTTCATACTTTATTTTGGGGTTCAGAGCTTTTAAACTCTCCTCAATGTGTGATTGTCCTCCACTTCAGAGCAGTTGGCAGGAGAACTGGGCTTTGGACCCGGAAACACCATATGTCCCCTTGAAGGGGAGAGTTCCCTTAATGTGATGGTGTGTGGTTTATTTTGGTCCATACTTTATTTTGGGGTTCAGAGCTTTTAAACTCTCCTCGATGTTTTTTTGGAGCGAATTCATGAATAAGCCACGAATAAGGAACTGGGAACCAACTTCAGCCTTCTGGTTTGACATCCCTGCTGCCACAAGGACACTGTTGCTATTTAAAATAATTTTTAAAATGCTGTAAGGGATCAGCTCTTGCTGATGTGGCACTCTTGTGCTCATCTCCACATGCCTCTTCAAGTAGGTGGGGGATGCAGCTATTTTGCCACTTGATACGGTACAAGAAAAAAACAAGAGAGCATTTGGGTCTGCCGCACAGGTCTTCGTTGCATGTTTTAAATTACTTTAAAATGTCAGCATGATCCTTGGGGGGTGGATCCAGGAGTGAGACTGTGACAAGCACAATCGAACTCCAAAGGGAGTTCTGGCAGTCAAATTTAAAGGGATTGCACGCTCAAAGTAAAAAGACATATTTTAAAGAATGAATAACCTTTTCCCTTAAGGATACTAATAGGAGACTGAGGAGCCGGTTTCAGCTATTGAGATCAAGTGGAGGTTGAAAGATCAAACTCCCTTTCCTTTCCCTACTTGAACCTGAGGCAAACGGAGGCTTCACAAGTTAACGTTTTATAGGGGAGGGACGGTGGCTCAGTGGTAGAGCATCTGCTTGGGAAGCGGAAGGTCCCAGGTTCAATCCCTGGCATCTCCAAAAAAGGGTCCAGGCAAATAGGTGTGAAAAAACCTCAGCTTGAGACCCTGGAGAGCCGCTGCCAGTCTGAGAAGACAATACTGACTTTGATGGACCCAAGGTCTGATTCAGTATAAGGCAGCTTCATATTGGGAGGGACGGTGGCTCAGTGGTAGAGCATCTGCTTGGTAAGGAGAAGGTCCCAGGTTCAATCCCCGGCATCTCCAAAAAAGGGTCCAGGCAAATAGGTGTGAAAAAACCTCAGCTTGAGACCCTGGAGAGCCATGAATGGGGCTGTGGCTCAGTGGTAGAGCCTCTGCTTGGGAAGCAGAAGGTCCCAGGTTCAATCCCTGGCATCTCCAACTAAAAAGGGTCCAGGCAAATAGGTGTGAAAAACCTCAGTTTGAGACCCTGGAAAGCAGGGGAGGGACGGTGGCTCAGTGGTAGAGCAAGTGCTTGGGAAGCAGAAGGTCCCAGATTCAATCCCCGGCATCTCCAAAAAAGGGTCCAGGCAAATAGGTGTGAAAAACCTCAGTTTGAGACCCTGGAAAGCAGGGGAGGGACGGTGGCTCAGTGGTAGAGCAAGTGCTTGGGAAGCAGAAGGTCCCAGATTCAATCCCCGGCATCTCCAAAAAAGGGTCCAGGCAAATAGGTGTGAAAAAACCTCAGCTTGAGACCCTGGAGAGCCATGAATGGGGCTGTGGCTCAGTGGTAGAGCCTCTGCTTGGGAAGCAGAGGGTCCCAGGTTCAATCCCTGGCATCTCCAACTAAAAAGGGTCCAGGCAAGTAGGCGTGAAAAGCCTCAGCTGGAGACCCTGGAGAGCCGCTGCCAGTCTGAGAAGACAATACTGACTTTGATGGACCAAAGGTCTGATTCGGTATAAGGCAGCTTCATATGTTCATATGTTCAAAGCTGCAGCAGAGATTGTTGAACTTTGATATGCTTTTCTGAGCCTGGTGAGCCACAGCACCGCATACACACACGACACATCTTTTATAGCTACAGAGCTAGAGAGATGCTCCAAAGAGTATAGGTAGGCTGGAGGGGCAAAAATGTCCTGACCCTTTAATAAAGACTTAATGGGCAGTTTAAGCTTTTTCAGGATGAGCAGATAAATTGATCACTTGGTGAATAACGTTCCATTAAGCCTCTTTTAAAGGGACAGGACATTTTTTTTCCCTCTGGGTTGTTGGCGACTCAAAAGGTCCTTCACCTCTGATCCCTGTTTCTCACTCTTTGTTCTCCATATTTCATGTCTCTCTACAGGCTACGATTTTTGAGAAGCCACATTTCCAGGGCCATTGCTGGGAAGTGAGTCGGGATGTTTACGATTTAAAGAAGCTGGAAAACAATGAAGGCTTCCAGATGGCCACTATGGGGTCTCTAAAAATTGTGGGAGGCTGGTGAGTGTCTGACTGGTGCGGGCACCAAGAAGGGCCTTTTAATGGAATCTCTAAAATTTTGGGTTATGATTTCAAGAAAGTTGCAGAGACGTTTCTGCTGGGATTACAAATAGAAAAATTTCCTAAAGAAGATAGGACTTTAATTTGGTATTTGCTCTCAGCTGCTAGGACATTGTATGCGCAGTTGTGGAAGCAAGAAAAAATACCAGAGAAATGGGATTGGATTGTGAAAGTTTTATCGTGGAGTGAGATGGATAAGTTAACAAGAACTTTAAGAGATTATGATTTAGAAGTGTTTAAAAATGAGTGGAAGAAATTTAAAGGATATATAGAGCAAGAGTGGAACATAAAAAGACATTGGACAATTTTTTAGTATGACTGGGAAGAGAAAGACATTGAACTTTGATTGGCTAGGGGTGCCTTTGTAATTGAACTTAAATATACAACTTCGAGGGAAGTCTAGTAATGGAGGGAGGGGGGATCGAAAATAACATATGGGTCAGAGATAAAAAGGATATAATTAAATATTGTAACCATATGTTATCAATAAACTGTTTAAAACCTGCACCAGGCTAGCCCCAGGTCAATGCACACTTCCTCCCCCCAATTCAATAGGGAGAAGTGAAAAGTCTGGAACGAATGTTTTATTTACTGGGCATTCAAAATGAACAATGTAACTATCATAGCTGGGCTTGTGAGGCAGATCTTAACCGAGAGGCTGGATAATATGGGAAGGGCAGCCCTACGAGAACCCTGGCCCCAAGCCATTTTGGGCTCAAAGGTATAACTTGTGCTTGGAAATAAATGCTACCAGAAAGCAATAAAATAAATGCAATAAATAAATTGGAAGTTATTGCATAGCTGAATGGTAAGGGAGAATTCATGTGTTCCCCCCTCCCCTTTCCTGCTTAGCTGGGTTGGTTATGAGAAGGAAGGCTTCCGTGGCCATCAGTACTTGCTGGAGGAGGGAGAGTATCTTGACTGGTCCCAGTGGGGAGGCTACAATAAACAGCTGGTGTCCCTTCGGCTGATCCGGACAGTGAGTATACCTGACTGCAAGCGGGAAGAGAAAATGTCCCTTGCCTCTATGGCCAATTCTGAATTTCTAAAAGTCACATGGCTCCTGTGGAAATTGCAGTTGTACCTTAGGAATACATGTAAGAGGGGGGTAGTTTCTAAAGTTCTGGAGTTGTCTCCTAGCAAACCCTGTAGGTAAGGTTGACAACTGGCCAGGGAAAAAAAATGCCCTGGGTGCAGTCACACGTGATAAATAATGCAGTTTCAATCCACTTCAGAAACCATTTGAAAGTGGATTTTGCCATTCCACACAGCAAAATCCAGTTGGAAAGTGCCTTGAAAGTGGATTGAAAATGCATTATTTAGTGTGTGTGACCGTACCCCTGTGTCTTTAACTGTTGTTTAAAACACAACATCAGCAGTAGAAACTTGTCACGGCATGAGGGTAAATAGCATTTCCTGATACCTTCTGCAGACCAAACTGATATTAAAGGGACAGCTGCAGGGACCAGTATGAAAACTAGCAATCCTACACGTGGGCACAATCTGAGCTCCCCATACTTAACAATGAATTATTACCCAAAAACTATCTGGAAAAAAACTTCAGTCAACAACAAAATGTATCTTATTTTGGCATGTATTTTGGGTCTACCTCCTTCTGCTTCCGTTAAGATCAGTGGTCCTCCACCCTTCCAAAAGCAGGATCCAGCTTTCAGTCTGAATTGGCAGCAGGGTCCCACGGAACAGCTAAGTTGTGACATCAGATGTCACAGCATAGCCATGTAACAGGAAGAGGAGCTGAAGTCTCTAGACCTGGCTGTGGTAAAAAGGAATCCTCTCTAGATTCTGGGAGTGACCACTGAGTGGTCTGTAAAGTTGTCAATCTCCAGGTGGGGCCTGGAGATCTCTCAAAATTATAACTCATCTCCAGACTATAGAAATCAGTTCCCCTAGAGAAAATGGCTGCTTTGGAGGGTGGACTCTGTGGCATAATATCCCACTGCATTCTATGTCAGTATTTCTCCCCTGATCAGGATTTCTTGGACCCAGCACTGGTGCTATTTGGGGCCATGGACTTTGAAGACGGCCCCAGTGTTGAGCTCTGTGAAGCCCTGCCGGATGTTGAGCTCGCTGGTTATGGGACCACAACGCAATCCATCCATGTTCTGAGTGGCGTGTGAGTACCTCAGGGTAGGGAAGAGTCCAGTGGGCAAGGAGGGAGAAAGATGTTGCCTGTTTGGGAAGCTGATTTCACAGACGATGCTTCTTTAATCTTCAGCAGGTTTGGCAACTAATCCTTTATCATTTCATTCATTCATTAGACCTTTATTGGCATTAATGTAAGAATACAGTATAGTTTAAAACCAACAGTAACACTATAGAATATAATAAAATCTTAAAAACCAGCAAAAGTTAAATGACATAAACTAGCTGTGGGCTTTATCTTTACTCCATTGGCTACAGTGCTCCATGCAATGGTCGCTTCTGGATTAGACTACTGCAGCTTGCTTTGCACAGGCCTCCCCTTGTACCTGATCTGGAAGCTGCTAGTGCAGAACGTGGCAGTGCGCCTGCTGTCTGTGATATCTCTGCGGGCACACATTCAGTCGATGCTGTGCAAACTGCACTCGCTGCTGATACAGTTCTGGATCCATTTCAAGGTGTTGGTGTTAACCTTTACGGCCCTGAGCAGCCAGGGACCAATATACCTGCAGGACTGCCTCTCCTCTTAGGTATCCTGAAGGGCCTTATATTCAACCAGTTAACATCTACTTGTAATCCTTGGCCCAAAAGACGTCTGACTAGCCTCAATTAGAGCCAGGGCATTTTCAGCCCTAGCCCCGAGCTGGTGGAATGATCTCCCAATAGAGATCAGGGCCCTGTAGGACTTGTTACAATTCCACCAGGCCTGCTAGCGCCTATTGGAAAATTTGATCAAGTGGCCTTAGTTGATGTCAAAAAGGAAAAACTGAGCAGATTGGCTCTTCGAGGAAGCACTGTATGCGAAACGTGATCGAAGCTGACGGGCACATAAAGGAACATCACCTTTGGAGCCTGGAGTTGTAAGGAATTTGGATACCACACAGGATTGGACGAGAAGGAAGAAGGACTGGATATTCTCTGGACATTGAAATACTGTGGATGCTTTCCTTTTGTGAAACATTTGGATATACTGTGTATTCGGTATTATTGGAAACAAACAGACAAATAAGGATTACTTTATAGATATTTTATTGTGTGTTTTGTACACAGTCGTTTTCTGCTATAGACTGTGTTGCCACTTTTGTATGGTGTAACTTAGGCTTTCAGTTGAGGCTGTGGAAGTCCAGCTAATATTGGCCCCTCCTGCTCAAACTTGCTGCCCAAACCACCGTAAAACCGTCCAGCTTCAATTGGTGTTGGCACGGAGCAATGTAACTTGAGCGACTCAATCAGACTATATTTACTATAAGTTGGCACAGAACTGGGAAAACGGGACATTTTTAATACGCCATCTGACTGTTGTTTTGTGGTTTTAATCAATATTTTTGGAATTGTAATTTTTATTTATTTAATCAAATTTATATCCCGCCCTCCCCTGACGGGCTCAGGGCGGCTAACAACAAATAAAAACAACATCAAATATTAAAAACAAATATACAATAAAATCATTTCCACTATATAGTAATTAAAAGTCCCAGATGCACGTTAATGTTCTAGTTCTGATGTTTCTGGTTTCAGTTATGTTAATGCAGTGAAAGTACTGTGGAATAACAGCCATCTCCCCTTAACCGTTAAAAGCAAGTTTGAACAGTTGGGTCTTACAGGCCCTGCGGAACTGTGGCAAGTCCTACAGAGCCCTGATGTTTCCGGGGAGGGCATTCCACAGAGCAGGGGCTATTACCAAGAAAGCACTGGCTCTGGTGATCGACAATCAAACTTCTTTCGGTCTGGGGATCTTAAGAAGATGTTGGGATCCTGAACGTAGTGCTCTCTGGGGTACATATGGGGAGAGGCAGTCCTGAAGGTAGACAGGTCCCAGGCCATATAGGACTTTAAAGATTATGACCAGCACCTTGAAACGAATCCAGTATGCCACAGGCAACCAGTGTAACGTTTCCAGTGCAGGTTGAATGTGCTCCCGTACAGGTAGCTCCATTAGCAACCTGGCTGTTGCGTTTTGCACTAGTTGCAGCCTCTGAATTTGAGTCAAGGGCAGCCCCATGTAGAGAGCATTGCAGTAGTCTAATCTCGAGGTGACCATCGCATGAATCACTGTTGTCAGGTCATCGTGTTCCAGGAATGGAGCCTGCTGCCTTATCCGCCTAAGGTGGTAAAATGCGGATTTGGCAGTGGCTGCTACCTGGGCCTCCATAGTCAGCGAAGGTTCCAGGAGCTCCCCTAAGCTCTTGACCCTTGAAGTTGGCGCCATAGGCGTCCCATCACAGGACAGATTCAATTTCAGTCGACTCTGCCTGAGCCATTTCACCACAGCCTGCAACACCAGGTCCAGATCTTCCAGGGCACAGCTGAACTGG
This sequence comes from Heteronotia binoei, assembly GCF_032191835.1. NCBI lineage: Eukaryota > Metazoa > Chordata > Lepidosauria > Squamata > Gekkonidae > Heteronotia > Heteronotia binoei. Next base: position 7,889,992 of record NC_083239.1, on the reverse strand, counting down.
CGTCCCATCAACAGATAGAGCTGGGTGTCATCCGCGTACTGGTGACAACCCAGCCCATATCTCCAGACAATCTGGGCAAGGGGGTGCATGTAGATGTTAAACAGCATCAGGGAGAAAACCGCCCCCTGAGGCACACCGCATACAAGTGGGTGCCTCTGGGACGATTGCTCCCCTATAGCCACCCTTTGTCCCCGACCTTGGAGAAAAGAAGTAAGCCATTGAAGGGCAGACCCCTGAATCCCCGTGTTGGCGAGGCGGCAGGACAGTAGCTGGTGGTCAACTGTATCAAACGCAGCCAACAGATCTAACAACTGCAGCACTTAATGCAGTTATTGTAATTAGGGTTGCCAAGTCCAATTCAAGAAATATCTGGGGACTTTGGGGGTGGAGCCAGGAGACTTTGGGGGTGGAGCCGGGAGAAATTAGGCGTGGGGCCAATTTCAAGGCTGTGACAAGCATAATTGAACTCCAAAGGGAGTTCTGGCCCTCACATTTAAAGGGACAGCACACCTTTTCGATTCCTTCCTTCCATAGAAAATAATGAAGGATAGGGGCACCTTCTTTTGGGGCTCATCGAATTGGACTCCCTGGTCCAATCTTTTTGAAACTTGGGGGATACTTTGGGGAGAGGCACTAGACATTATACTGAAAATTTGGTACCTCTATCCCAAAAAACAGGGGCCCCCCAGACCCCCAGATACCAGCAGATCAATTCTCCATGATTTTCTATGGGAATAAATCTCCATAGGGAATAACAGAGTTCCCAGCAGACATTTCCCTCCCCTCCCCCCGCTTTCTGACGACCCTGAAGCGGGGGGAGGGTCTCCAAACCGGGGGATCCCCTGCCCCCACCTGGGGATTGGCAACCCTAATTGTAATTAGTCCTTTTGTTGTAATCCTCCCTGAGCCTGCTTGTGGGGGATGGGGGGCACGGGACAGAAATTCAATAAATAAATGAATAAAACTGTTATTAGCTATGAATCATGATGAGAGGGAGCTTCAGCCTTCATTCCTGGGCTTTTTTCTCAAGGGTCTCAGAGCCCCCCTCTTTGTCCTATTTGGGGGAACTTACGTATAGCCATCAGTTTCCCCAGTGGGGCAAATACTGGCTCCTCAAGGTCATTTCAGACTGAGAAAATGGCAGAAAGATGAACGCTGAAGCCCTCTCTCCCCGAGTGCCATGGTTCTGATACAAATAAAGTTATCCTTGACCGATTCCCCACTAGCCTTACCCTGCTCTCCCTCTCCTCTTCTCGGCGGGGCTTCCATCGCATATTGCACAAGCCGCCCCGCGGCTGCAACTCATTTCACCTCTTTCGCGTGGCAAACAGAAACCAGTTTTTAGAGGCTCTTGCTTGCTGTGCGAAAGAGGCGGAGTGAGTTGCAGCCTCAGGGCAGCTTTGTGCGAAATCCGATGGAAGCCTCTCAGAGAAGAGGTACTTTTCTCCCTTTCTCACAATACAAGAACTCGTGGGCATTCGATGAAATTGCTGAGCAGACAGGTTAAAACGGATAAAAGGAGGTACTTCTTCATCCAGGTACTTCTGCACCCAGTACTTCTTCACCCAGGGTGATTAACATGTGGAATTCACTGCCACAGGAAGTGGTGGCAGCCACAAGCATGGCCACCTTCAAGAGGGGTTTAGATAAAAATATGGAGCAGAGGTCCATCAGTGGCTATTAGCCACAGTGTGTGTGTGTATGTGTGTGTGTGTGTATAAAAAAAAATTTGGCCACTGTGTGACACAGAGTGTTGGACTGGATGGGCCATTGGCCTGATCCAACATGGCTTCTCTTATGTTCTTATGTGACACAGAGTTTTGGACTGGATGGGCCGTTGGCCTGATCCAACATGGCTCCTCTTATGTTCTTATGTGACACAGAGCGTTGGACTGGATGGGCCATTGGCCTGCTCCAACATGGCTCCTCTTATGTTCTTATGTGACACAGAGTGTTGGACTGGATGGGCCACTGGCCTGATCCAACATGGCTTCTCTTATGTTCTTATGTGACACAGAGTGTTGGACTGGATGGGCCATTGGCCTGATCCAACATGGCTTCTCGTATGTTCTTATGAGGAGAGTGAAAGTAGAGTAAGGCTAGTGGGGAATCGGTCTTTGAGTCCATGTCTTTAAGCTGACGGACCCTGTGGATTTTTGTGTGTTCGTGGACTGTATAGCATTCTAATCAATCCTCTGTGGACTGGAGTTGGTTAACTCCATTAAAGTCAGGGTTCCAAACTAAAATTCAATGTCAAGTAAGTAAGTAAATCTTTTCCCATTTCCATGCCCAGGTGGGTGGCCTATGAAGACAAGAATTTCTCAGGGGATCAGTACATCTTAGAAAAGGGGATGTACCGCAGCTGTGAAGACTGGGGAGCTGCCAGCTGCAAGATTTCTTCTGTGCAACCCATCCTTCAGGTGAGAATCCATGTTGCTGCATTCATTCCTCCCCAAAGAAATCAAATCCCCTCACTCACCTGAAAGCAAGAGTCTCCTGTCTCAAGAGAATGTGGTGAGAATGTTGGACACTTGGGGCGTTTTCCCACAGAGCTTACCTCGGAGCGACGTCCCTCTTCACCGCGCAGCGTCTGCGCGGATTTCCCACCAACTGCTCTGCATAACCAGGAAGAGCCGCGGCTTTTGCGTCGCTAACGTAAACTGGTTTTTAGCGGTTTACATCTGCGACGCAAAAGGTCCGGCACTTCCTGGTTATGCGGAGCAGTTGGTGGGAAATCCGCGCAGACGCTGCGCGGTGAAGAGGGACGTCGCTCCGAGGTAAGCTCTGCGGGAAAACGCCCTTGGCTTCTGGGACACTCGTGCCAGTCTACAATGCCTACTCTGCTGTGGAAGCTCTTTGAGTGACCTTGGGCCAGTCAAACGCTTGTGGAGCTGATTCATACATTACAAAGTCCTTTTGGTCACCACAAGGATTTTAGATGGATGTGTTCTGGGAATTCTCTATTGGGAAATTAACTCCCAGGCACACATGGGCCCAATCTGGAACAGAGGGAAGGGTAGCTTACGACTTTCCTTCTACAATGTTTTCATTAGCTGAAATGGCCCCAGGGGATCTGCTGGAAAACTTATGTGTAGCTATCAGTACATATTGGTGTGCCCCATGGTCAAATTGAGTTGTTTCAGGTCAGGAAAATGTGAGGGTGTGAAAGACTTTCCCCTTTTTCCCTGCACGCCATGATTTCAATCTGGAGCAAGGAAAGAATGACATAAAAGGAAAAAAAAGAGGGTTAGTCTTTCGTATACCTGTTAAAATTAATAAAATTGTATTGGCACAAAATACAGCTTGCATCATGTAATTAAAAAAGACTGTGCTGCTGTTCAGAAGTTGAGCGGCTCCTGTTCTTTGCATTAGGGCTTGTGTTAGGAGACCTTTCTGGTGGATTGTGTCCCAATATGGTGGACTGTGTACCTCTCCTTCTGTCACCTTTGATGGCAACCAAATGGATTGGCTCAGTAGTAGAGCATCTGCTTGGCATGCAGAAGGTCCCAGGTCACTCCAGCATCGTCACTCCAGAAAATCAAATAGTAAGCTGAAAGACCTGTCAAAAATTTCAGGTTTTCACGGCTGGCAACATCATTAGGGTTTGTAGAATCTTTCGGGCTCAAGTGCCGTGTTCTACTGGAGAAAGTTTTTCTTCCAGACGTTTTGTTCTCGGCTGCGGAGAACATCCTCAGTGGCGTTGCAGCCGGAGCAGGCTCTCTAACCTTCTTGGCTGCTGTGCATTGAATGAGGCCAGGGCTGCTGGAGAGCTGCTATTTCTAGGCTGGATGGGGTGTGTTGAGAGGGCAATTGGTTTGTGGATGTGCCCATTGTTTGGTGGGGCTTCCTGGAAGGGTAGTGATAAGGAAACTGGCTGTTGAATGTGACGATTGTTCTGTGTTAATTGCTGGGAGGGTTGGAAGGGGTGTGAAGATAAGGAAGATGGTTGTTGACTGTGCTGATTGTTCTGTGGAATATGCTGGTTGTTCTGGGACCTTCTGCAATTTATAGTCTGTAGGGCGTTTTGGTTTCCAGCTCTGCAAACCACAAACATCCACAAACCAATTGCCCTCTCAACACACCCCCGCCAGCCTAGAAATAGCAGCTCTCCAGCAGTCCTGGCCTCACTCAATGCACAGCAGCCAAGAAGGTCAGAGCGCCTGCTCCGGCTGCAACGCCACTGAGGATGTTCTCCGCAGCTGAGAACAAAACGTCTGGAAGAAAAGCTTTCTCCAGTAGAACACGGCACTTGAGCCCGAAAGATTCTACAAACCCTAATGAAAGACCTGTGTCAGAGACTCTTGAAGATCCGGTCAGAGTAGCCAAGACTGACCTTGATAGACCACTGGGCTGATTCAGTAGAAGGAAGCGTCATGTGTGGTCATATGATCCACTACTTGAAATACCTTGTGATAGAATAATTCTTGAAAGCTGTGTGCTCTAAATCAGCGGTCCCCAATCTTTTTGGCACCAGGGACCGGTTTTCTGGAAGACAATTTTTCCACGGACCAGTGGGGAGGGGGAATATTTTTGGGATGATACAATTGTGCATTTTATTTCTATCAGTTTAGTGTGGTGGTGAAGTGTGCAGACTCTTATCTGGGAGAACTGGGTTTGATTCCTCCACTTGCAGCTGCTGGAATGGCCTTAGGTCAGCCATAGCTCTGGCAGAGGTTGTCCTTGAAAGGGCAGCTGCTGTAAGAGCCCTCTCAGCCCCACCCACCTCACAGGATGTCTGTTGTGGGGGAGGAAGGTAAAGGAGATTGTGAACCGCTCTGAGATTCGGAATGAAGGGCAGGATATGAATCCAATGTATTATTACTACTACTACATTGTAATATATAATGAAATAATTATACAACTCACAGGCCACGGACTGGTACCGGTCCACAGACCGGGGGTTGGAGACCTCTGCTCTAAATGACCCATATGAAAGGGATATTTTGGAGACTCTGAGACTTTGCAATCTAGGAAAAATGTAGCTAAGGGGAGCCATGATAGACATTTATAAAATTATGCATGGGGATACAGAAAGCGAATAGAGAGAGCTTTTTCTCCTTCAGGGTCACCCAGTGAGGAATGGGTTCAGGATGGACAAAAGGAAACACTTCCTTACTCAACAAGTAATTAAACTGTGAAACTCATTGCCAGTGGATGGCCATGAGCATAGATGCTTGAAAAGGGAATTAGACAGATTAATGGAGCAGAGATCCATCAACAGCTGCTAGTTATGATGACTGATGGGAGCCTCTACTTGAAGAAGAAGAAGATATTGGATTTATATCCCGCCCACCACTCTGAATCTCAGAGTCTCAGAGCAGCTCACAATCTCCTTTCCCTTCCTTCCCCACAACAGTCACCCTGTGAGGTAGATGAAGATATTGGATTTATATCCCGCCCTCCACTCCGAAGAGTCTCAGAGCGGCTCACAATCTCCTTTCCCTTCCTCCCCCACAACAGACACCCTGTGAGGTAGATGAAGATATTGGATTTATATCCCGCCCTCCACTCCGAAGAGTCTCAGAGCAGCTCAATCTCCTTTCCCTTCCTCCCCCACAACAGACACCCTGTGAGGTGGGTGGGGCTGGAGAGGGCTCTCACAGCAGCTGCCCTTTCAAGGACAACCTCTGCCAGAGCTATGGCTGACCCAAGGCCATTCTAGCAGGTGCAAGTGGAGGAGAGGGGAATCAAACCCGGTTCTCCCAGATAAGAGTCCACACACTTAACCACTACACCAAACTAGTGTACACCAAAGCACTACATAGAAGTGAAGTGACTAACCCTTGAAGACCAGTGTAGGGGGGCAGCAGGAGGGAAGGGCCTCAGCCTCTATGTCCTTTTTGTTATGTTAACAGTCTACTGGCTGGACTAGAGGTACCATTGGTCAGATTGAGACAGATATCTCTTTAGGGCACTTGCCTTTGGAAACATCAAGGCATTCTCTACTTTTGGCCAAAAGTTATATCATGGGCCCTCTCATCTTTTTTTTCCAGGTTGGAGAACACAGTCTACAGTATATTTCTGTGGTAAGTAGTATATAGGGTAGGAGGATGGTTCTTACGGCTACCATATAACTAAAAGAAATGACAGTATTTATTATTTATTAAAGCAAAAGATGAATCCATTGACGAATATTTGTGAATATACACATGTGACATAAAAATAACCTGGAAAGGCAAGGAGCCTGCCTTGTAGGATGGCGGTTCATATATGTCGGTCTGTCATTCAAAGTGAAAAGCTTGAATGGGGGGAATCAGGCTCAGACTGTTGATGAAGCAGCCTTCTCGGCAGGCCTTCTCGGTGATAGCCCCTCGTTGGTGGAACGACCTTCCAGAGATGGTGCGAGCCCTGCGGGACCTGAACCAATTCCGCAGGGCGTGCAAAACATTTCTTTTTCAGTTGGCATTCGAGACAGAACCTGATTAACTAACGAGCAGACTTAGCCATCTTGTGTACATCAGGATTACAACATTTTAGCACCTATTTTATATGTTTTATTTATTTTAAATAACTTATTTGTAACTGATTTAAACTGTTATGTTTTATGTGAATCATGGGACTCCCATGTCTGTTATGCTGTTTTATGTGAATCATGGGACTCCCATGTCTGTTAGCCGCCCTGAGCCCGCCTGGCGGGGAGGGCGGGATATAAAAATAAAATATTATTATTATTATAAGAACCTGCTGTTGTTTTTCTTTTATGTTACGTTTGTTCTTACCTTTACATAAGTATGTTTTAAATTGTTGTGCCTTTCCACCAAAGAATCCTGGGAACTGTAGTATGAGGCAGGCACAAAATATTATCTAATTCCATCACAGAATTACATTTCCCAGGTTTCCTTGGAAAGAGGGAGTGGCTATTATATCAGTTACTGTCTATAAATAGATCCAAGTGGGCAGCCGTGTTGGTCTTAAAGGTGAACTTGTCTACTGCTTTGTCTATAAATATGCAGATATTCTTTGCCCAAGTTCTCAGTTCTACATCTGGTCCCATATTTGACCTTTTGGCTCTCCAGATCCAACTTTTCTCAGGCCCAGAATTCTCAGGAGCCCAGATGTCCTTCAATGAAGATCAGCATTCTCTGCCAGACCTTTTCATTCCTCGCTCCTGCAGGGTCTATGGAGGCAGGTAATGATGTTTCGGTGCTATGGCAGCTGAATGTGTCCCTAAGTTTAGGGGGTCTACCTGAGGAGATTAAAGGAGGCAGTGGTAATACCACTCTTAAAGAAACCATCTTTGAATCCTACTGAACATTACCACCCAGTCATTACTTGGTCATTACTTAGGACCAAATCCAGGATCGCCCCACCCCTGGTAGGTTCTGTGACCATCTGCTCCACAGCACAGTCATTGAGGGCATCTAGAAACTCAATTTCTTTCTCTCGACCCGAACACATATTGACCCAATCAATCTGCGGGTAGTTAAAATCACCTATTACGACACAGTTTTTACATTTAGCCGCTATGTTTAATCCTTCCATCATATAATAATCGTCCTCTATCTTTTGATTTGGTGGGCGATAACAAACTCCCATAGTTAAATTTCCTTTTGGGCCCTCTATTTCGACCCAAAGCATTTCTAGAAGGAAATCTAATTCTCTGACCTCAGTCTTACTGAACTGTACACCCTCTCTGACATACAGAGCCACCCCACCTCCAACCCTTCCCTCCCTATCCTTCCGATATAACATATCCAGGAATCACCGTGTCACACTGATTCTCCTCATTCCACCAATTTCCCCATTCCCACAATGTCTATGTTTTCACCCAACACTAAATATTCCAACTCACCAATTTTACTTCGAACACTTCTAGCATTTGTATACAAACATCTATAATTTCCCAAGCAAGTTAGGCCCACAACCTTCCTCCTGCTGCCTCGAGACTTTGGCAGACAGTCCATACTGTTTGTCACCATCTCAGTGGACAACTCTGATCCATTACCCAGTAGAAAAGTAACAGCTAACCCATCTCTTTGAGATGAGTCCTCCCGAACCAGAGACATTTCATCTCCTGTCGGCTTTCCCCCAAGATTTAGTTTAAAAACTGCTCTGCCATCTTTTTGATTTTAATCGCCAGCAGCCTGATTCCATCTGGGGACAAGTGGAGACCGTCTCTTTTGTACAGCTCCCACTTGTTCCAGAAAGCATCCCAGTGCCTAACAAACTTAAATCCTTCCTCCCTACACCATCATCTCATCCACACATTGAGACTTCTAATTTGTGCCTGTCTCTCCAGCCCTGCATGTGGAACAGGTAGCACTTCTGAAAAGGCTACCTTGGAGGTACTGGCCTTAAGTCTCCCGCCTAGCAGCCTAAATTTGTCCTCCAGGACCTCACGACTGCATTCCCCCACATCGTTGGTGCCAACATTCACCACGACCACTGGCTCCTCTCCAGCACTGTCTTATCAACAAATCTACAACACGCGTAATTTCTGCTATCTTTGCACCAGGCAGGGAAGCCACCATATGGTCAGTACACGGTTTTGCCACCCAGCTGTCTACTTGCCTAAGGATCGAATCACCAACTACCAAGACCGCCCCCCCTCCCTGTCCAGGGATGGTTCCTTGGCATGAAAGGATACCTGCTCACCAACTGAAGAAGAGGTTCCTTCTGAGGGCGTATTCCCCTTATCCTCAGAATGGTGCCCGGTTCCCTCTTGACCCTCATGTTCCCTGGCAGCAATGGAGCTGCCATGTTCAGAGTGGGGCTCATCTAATACATCCCCGAAAGTCTTCTCCGAGTACCTAACTGACTGTCTCTGCTTCTCCAGGTCAGTACCTCAGCCTCAAGGGTACGAACTCATTCCCTGAGGACCAGGAGCTCCTTGCATCAAGTACACACCCAAGACTTCTGTCCTGTGGGCAGATAGTCATACATGTGACACTCGGTGCAAAACACTGGAAAGCCCCCCCCCCCTCTGCTGGCATTCTACCTTCATGATAGCATTTTTAAAATATACAGTCCCCTTTTAAATCCTGTTTGTTTATGTGGCTCTCCTTCTGGAGGGTCTACTTACCTTATTGGGAACACAAGGAAAATCGGGATCTGGGTTCCTGGTCCTTACACAGCCCCCAGGCCAAGAGCCCTTTAGCTTGCGCCATTCGACTCGCGCCTCTGGCAAGGTGCAGCTTAATAATGCAAAGAGGGTAGGGCCTCAGTCTGCCCCAGGAACACAGCCATTCCTAATCAATCAGCAACAATCACCTTCAGCCCACTCAAACCAAACAAACAGCAGTTTGCCAGCAACCACAACCTCAGAATTTTCAGCAATCACACAGTCACACAAACTCAGAAATTCTCAGCAACTTCCCCAGCTGTTTAGAAAGCCAAACCTCACCCTTACAGCTCTTCTCTGCTCTCTCTCAGAGCTCTCTGAAATGTGCTCAGCCTCTGGCAAGGTGCAGCTTAATAATGCAAAGAGGGTGGGGCCTCAGTCTGCCCCAGGAACACAGCCAATGGTTAAGGATAGCGACGGGTTCCATCTACCCTGACTTCTCCATCTTTCCTTCTCTCCTCCCTGTGGAATGATGCTAATCTGTATTGTACGCACCATGCTGTCATTGAATTGTTAGGTTGTTTTGATAGTTTTAATTTAAATTTGTATATTGCAAGTGTTGTTCCCTGCCCTGAGCTCTGTCACACAGAGGAGGGTGGGTTGTTGTTGTTATTGTTGTTGTTGTTAACATTCTGATGATCAGGGCTTTTTTTGTAGCAGGAACTCCTTTGCATATCAGACTGTACCCCCCTGATGTAGCCAATCCTCCAAGAGCTTACAGGGCTCTTATTACAGGGCCTACTGTAAGCTCCAGGAGGATTGGCTACATCAGGAATGTGTGGCCTAATATGCAAAGGAGTTCCAGCTACAAAAAAAGCCATCATGATGATGATGATGATGTCTGACAGCCATGATGAGGAAAATTTACGATGGTTCCAGGGATTAGGATCTTTTGGGGTACAGGTATACCTTGGGTGATTTTTAAAACACCATGTATGTCTTTTTTATACAGTACATCTATCTTTATATTTTCATACGCCTATTAGCTTTTTCACAAACTTCGCCCAAAGAATCCTGGAAATGGTGTGGTTTGATGAAGATGCTGAAGTGTTTCTGTTTGAAATCCCATGACAGAACTAGTTCCCAGGGCTCTTTGGGGAGGGCAAAATGACCATCATACAAGTTTATGTCTATGGTGTTGTAGATACTCTCCAGTGTGGTATGATTTGAGGTTTTCTGGGAAGGGAATTTCAAAGACTGGAACCATCATATAGACCCTGTTCTGATTGCTATTGGGGCACTTAGGGCTGGATTTTAAAATATGATCCCAAAAATCAGAAGGGTCATAGGTAGGTAAAGGTAATCCCCTGTGCAAGCACCAGTCATTTCCGATTCTGGGGTGACATTGCTTTCATGTTTTCACGGTTTTTATAGGGTGGTTTCCCATTGCCTTCTCCAGTCATCTACACTTTACCCCCAGCAAGCTGGGGACTCAAGGCTGAGTCAACCATGAGCCAGCTACCTGACCCCAGCTTCTGCTGGGATTGAACTCAGGTCGTTAGCAGAGCTTGGACTGCAGTACTGGAGCTTACCACTCTGCATCGTGGGGCTCTTGTAGGGTCATAGAGGAGCAGGCAATTTGTCAGTCCCAAGGCATTTAGGACTTGTTCTTTGACTGGTTCTTGCAAGCAAACTGTATTTTGAACCAGAGTTCCTATGGAGGACATGGACTGTTGTCCCTTGTGTGACCATGGTTAAGTGTGTCTCTCCTTTACAGCTGGATTCTCTATGACAGCCACCATTTTGATGGTGAGCAGCATGTGATCTCTGAAGGCGAGTATCCGACGCTGAGCTCCATGGGCTGCCTCTCTGCCACAGCAATCTGCTCCCTGAAGAAGGTCCCCCTTGTAAGTTACACGCCCTACAAGCTACCTTAGAATTCTTCGTACAGTGCAATACCGATCCGTGGGACATTCTGTACTTTTTTTCATGCAATACGTAACAGTTGATTTGTGGAACTTGCAACGAAAAAAAAATTAGTAGCGATTGAAAAGCTGTGCCAAGCACAATGAATGGAATTTCCTGGTGGCGTTGCTACTGAAATTCTGAACTCAGCCTGAATGGAATGTTTGACTTATCTTGTAGGAAAACTCTTGAGTTTTTAAATCACAAATCCCAGATTTGGGAGAGTGCTGCTAGAGTCAGGAATCAACATCTGCCAAGCCCTAAATCCCAGCAGGGGGTCCATCAGAGACATGTGGCTCATTGGCTCCCACCAGGAAATGTGAGATTGTCACACAGGACCTTGCTTCCCATGATGTTGCAAGACACATGGGTTTCTGGTGTCCCATTTCCTGGTAATAAAATGGTGGCATTCACTGCCAGTGGGGTAGATCCAACCATCTTCCAAGGAGCCTTCTTTCAACTTAAATGGTTCTTCCTCCAGTGGAAGCCTCTTTAGGCTGGAGGAAGACTTCAAACGTTGCTCGGTGGAGTGGGGAGGACCCCTGTGATGACCAAGAGGAGGTCAATAGGGGAGGGACGGTGGCTCAGTGGTAGAGCATCTGCTTGGGAAGCAGAAGATCCCAGGTTCAATCCCCGGCATCTCCAAAAAAGGTTCCAGGCAAAAAGGTGTGAAAAACCTCAGCTTGAGACCCTGGAGAGCCGCTGCCAGTCTGAGTAGACAATACTGACTTTGATGGACCGAGGGTCTGATTCAGTATAAGGCAGCTTCATATGTTCATATATGTTCATAAGAGCAAAGGCAGCATTAAAATGGGATAGAACCATGGCCTGGAAGTACTAGGGATTGGAGGAAAGCTCTTATGGGCCCAGGCAAGTTCTTCCTACCCCACTTGTCTGACATGATGCCTCTCCTCACCACCTGTCTGGAGGATTGCCTCTTGCTTCAGAGGCCAGCCCCTACCTGCTGCTTACAGCCCCCCATCAGAGGCTTTCTGGGTTGCCTCTTTTCTCGGGAGCCATCCCTGCAGCCTGCCTGCTTTCCCATCCCCGATAAGCCCACTTGGGTTGCGCTGTGGCTTAGGTGAGTGGTGCCAGAACAGCCTCGTTTCCAACCAAGCAAGGACAGGCTGATGCCATCGCAGTGGAGCACAGCCTGACCAGTGATACAAGAAGGTTGTCCTGGCTGCCTGCTATAATCATGGAGGAGAAAGGAGGGTCTTGTAATGCTGCAGCTGGTAAGATTAGGTGGAGTCCTGCTGCCCCAAAGGCCATCATTGCATCTAGCAGCAGAGTTCCGCAAGTCAGGTACCCACTCTGAGATGTAGCATTTTGGACTGACATCCCTGTCTCTCTTTGTCACAGTTCTTCTCTGAGCCCTCTATCTTCCTGCACGGGCTGGAATGTTTTGAAGGGAAGGAGATTGAACTGAACAGTGAAGTGCGCAGCCTGCAAGCGGAGGGATTCAACAACCATGTGCTCTCTGTGCGGGTAAAGGGAGGCATGTAAGTACACAATCACCCATTCTCGGTAGTGCCAGCTACCCCTTGGGTGGCTACCAACTGTGAGGCTCGAGGGGCCTTATCCAACCCTTCAGGATTCTGCAGGAGGCTTTCAGGTCAGGTAGGGTTGCCGTCCAATTCAAGAAATATCTGGGGACTTTGGGGGTGGAGCCAGGAGACTTTGGGGGTGCAGCCAGTAGTCATTAGGGGTGGAGCCAAGATCAAGGCTGTGACAAGCATCATTGAACTCCAAAGGGAGTTCTGGCCATCACATTTAAAGGGACGGCACACCTTTTCAATTCCTTTCTTCCATAGGAAATCATGAAGGATAAGGGCACCTTCTTTTGGGGCTCATAGAATTGGACCCCCTGGTCCAATCTTTTTGAAACTTGGGGGGTATTTTGGGGAGAGGCACTCGATGTCCATCAGTGGCTATTAGCCACAGTGTGTGTGTATGTATAAAATTTTTTGCCACTGTGTGACACAGAGTGTTGGACTGGATGGGCCGTTGGCCTGATCCAAGAGGGCTTCTCTTATGTTCTTATGTGACACCGAGTGCTGGACTGGATGGGCCATTGGCCTGATCCAACATGGCTTCTCTTATGTTCTTATGTGACACAGAGTGTTGGACTGGATGGGCCATTGGCCTGATCCAACATGGCTTCTGTTATGTTCTTATGTTCTTATGATGCTATACTGAAAATTTGGTGCCTCTACCCTAAAAAACAGCCCCCTCCAGAGCCCCAGATACCTACGGATCAATTTTCCATGATTTTCTATGGGAAAAAATCTCCATAGGGAATAATAGAGTTCCCAGAAGACATTTCCCTCCCCTCCCCCTGCTGTCTGACGACCCTGATCCCCTGCCCCCACCTGGGGATTGGCAACGCTAAGGTCAGGCCAGGGGTCAGCAGTCTTTTGTAATCCAAGAGCCAAACTATGTCAATATTCAGAGCAAGAGATCAACAATGAGCCAGTATAAGAAATGCTATTTGCATAGCTGAAAATATACAGCTTAGCATTATTGTCAATGACACATTGATCAATAATCTCTAAAATCCCTGCAGTCTAAATGCTGATTGTTGCAAGTCCGTTATCAGGAAATGGCACACGTAAGGCCTCACAATAAGTAATAAATAAACACAGGAGTATCCTAAGTGACTGCTTAGTGTAGTGGACTCAATCTGTGCATGGTTTGCACTTGGATACTGGCAACTAATGGCCTGTATCATTTCTCTCAGAAATCTTTTAGTCTCATATTGTAGCAGAGGAATAAACGAGGCGCACACTTACTGATTGAAAAACGAGGTATTTTACTTTGACATCACAGCAGGTTCATTTGAGCATCAAGGCTCCCAAAAATAATGAACCCCGTACACTTCTCAAAACATCAGCTTTAAGCAAAAGCGAGTCTGCAGCCTGCCGCCTTACACGTTATCTGATTCACTTCTCTCCTCCCCTTCTCCCTGGTAGTCTGCTTATCTTATTCAAATCCACCCTTCCTGCATTCCCTTCCAGTAACTTCTAGCATTTTCCTCTGCTCTTGCCTTATCAACTTTCGGCAAGGAGCTTATTCAGAGGGCCTCTTTATCAGTACCCATCTGTGTCTTACACCCATTTGAGCTGCCTGCTTTTCTAACAATTACAGCTCTTCAAATATTGCATCAGACATTCTCTTTGCTGTTAAAGGCAAAACCATATTTTCAATTATTATTATTATTGGGGTGTTCATAATTATTCAGGGGTCCCTCTTCAATATGAATATGTCAAGTCAGCTGATTCAATAACGAGACCTTCTTGATAAAAAGTTTCTAGTTTATTGATATCATTGTTCTCGACTGCTCAGAGAGATTGGAAGACTAAGGAATACACAGCAAAGCATAATCATATAAGGTATACTTCAAAGGAATTCTTAAGGGAGGGGGTACTATGCAGGGCACATTCACACATTGATGTTACAATTTCGTTCTCAGGCCTGACGGCCTTGGGCGAGACGACTCCCCCCCCCCCCCCCCCCCCGGTACCCAGCCTGAGAAGGCACCACAATCTTTTTCACACATTCCCATTTCAAAGCGAAGCTACATAACAAAGGAAGGGAGGGGGGAGAGGAAAGCTGGAGCTAGCAGCATTGGCATACAGTATGGCTTTTACCCAGAATGCTTCCCCCTGAACCAAAGATGGAATACAGACTTAACCAGAGTTGAAGCAGACTTGACAGAATAGTTGCCTGCCATTCCTTTGACGTGCAATTTATTCTAGCATCCGCCTACCCTTCCAGTAGACAAAAACATAAAGATTTGTTGTTTCTGTACTGAGCCACATTTGGTCCTGGAGCTATAAGTCGCAGAGTCCTGTGCTTAGGCAGTCAAGGAGCTGCTGCTACAGGCCTTTCCCAGAGGATGGCAAAGAGGCAGCCATGTTTAGTCTGTTACAACAAATGACACCGTAAAAGTTAACAATATTTAATTCAATATAAGATTTCCTGGGTCACGGCAGACTTCCTCAGATACATCACATATCTAAGGAAGTCGGCTGTTGACTCATGAAAGCCCACACTGAATTATTTCAAAGGTGTTCGTCTTTAAAAGGCCAGTGGGCTTTTGTTTTATAGCATAAAACTTGACATCGAACTCTCCCACCATTCTCTTTTTAAATTAGTCGTTCTGATATTAAGAAGTGTGGGAAATGCACTCTACCAGGCCAGGGGAAATGGTGCTTTGAGCCTGTATCTGCAGCCCAGGAGGAGGGCAGGGGCAGTGACAGGGGCAGCTGGCCAGCAGAGAAGGCAACTTGTATGACAGCTGCGTTTAAGATGGCAGGATTGGCAGAGGGGGCTGTTTTGACAGGTAATACGATTCTGAAGGAGGCTGTGCTCGCAAAATGCAGTTTAATATCTGACCACAGGGAATCTCTGATCATCATTGGAGGGATGGTGGCTCAGTGGTAGAGCATCTGCTTGGGAAGCAGAAGGTCCCAGGTTCAATCCCCGGCATCTCCAAAAAAGGGTCCAGGCAAATAGGTGTGAAAAACCCCAGCTTGAGACCCTGGAGAGCCGCTGCCAGTCAGGTGAGGGATGGTGGCTCAGTGGTAGAGCATCTGCTTGGGAAGCAGAAGGTCCCAGGTGTCACGAGCTGGGGCTGAGTCAGGCAAAGTCCAGGGGCGGTCCAGGGTCTGCAACTGGTGAGCAAGGTGGGTCCAAGGCGCCAAAACAGAATCGTAATCCAGGTATCACAGGTCAGAGGTTCCGAAGCCGAAGTCAGGGGGTCCAGAGGTCCAAGCCAAAGTCAGGAATCCAAAAGTCAAGAGCCGGAGTGGATGCTAGGATGTCAGGTATGTGACTAGTTGCTTCCACAAAGCCTCCTCCCAAAGCCCACAGCTATATAGCCCTCTGCTGCCTGTTGCTCATTTGGGCTAATTGCTGTTTCAGAGCAGCAGCCAGGATCCTGCCGAAACTTAAGCATCCTCACACTTATAAGGGCCAGAATCCTTTCAACACTCAGGGCTCAGGGAGCGTCTTGCTTGTAAGCGTGCCGCCCTCCTCCGACCCTGAGGTCCCGACGAAGGCGGTCACGCACACGAGCCACCCGAGAGGGCGAGGCAGGGGGGCTTGGATCTTCTTCAGCAGGAGGCAGGGGCACTGGTGCAGGTGGCAGGGGCACAGTTCCTTCTGCAGGCTCTGCAGGCTCGGCTTCTTCTGCAGGGTCCCCAGCACCCATGACACCAGGTTCAATCCCTGGCATCTCCAAAAAAGGGTCCAGGCAAATAGGTGTGAAAAAACCTCAGCTTGAGACCCTGGAGAGCAGGGGAGGGAGGGTGGCTCAGTGGTAGAGCATCTGCTTGGGAAGCAGAAGGTCTCGGGTTCAATCCCCAGCTTCTCCAAGTAAAAGGGTCCAGGCAGTAGGTGATGGAGATGGAGGGATGGTGGCTCAGTGGTAGAGCATCTGCTTGGGAAGCAGAAGGTCTCAGGTTCAATCCCTGGCATCTCCAACTAAAAAGGGTCCAGGCAGTAGGTGATGGAGATGGAGGGATGGTGGCTCAGTGGTAGAGCATCTGCTTGGGAAGCAGAAGGTCCCAGGTTCAATCCCCGGCATCTCCACTAAAAAAGGGTCCAGGCAAATAGGGGAGAAAAACCTCAGCCTGAGACCCTGGAGAGCCGCTGCCAGTCTGAGGAGACAATACTGACTTTGATGGACTGAGGGTCTGATTCAGTATAAGGCAGCTTCATATGTCATATGACTAGGGATTATTAAGGGTTTCTCCACTCAGGTCAGGGAGAACTGTTCCTGACCAGGTTTATTTGGTGGCTACTGCTGTTTTGTGGGATGGGTTTGCTGAGAATGTGAGGAAGGCCCCGCCCATGCAGAGAGCTTTTCTGATGTACCTTTGGCGGCTTGTGAATTGGGTTCGGTTTCTATAATGGGATAAATGGCTAGTGCTCTGGTTATTTGAATCGCATTTTTGTGAAATGAAATTTTAGCTTGTTTAAATTATGTAAAGATCCAGGAAGAATACAGGAGACAGAGACAGAAAGAGGACTTTTTTGAGCAGGAATGCAGTCCCAGCTGGCTTGGTGGCAGGGGGTGTGGCCTAATATGCAAATGAGTTCCTGCTGGGCTTTTTCTACAAGAAAAACCCTGGATAGATAGATACCCACACACAGAAAAATGAACACGAAAGAAACATTAAAGTGTAGCCAAGCCCCTAGACTCAGAAAAGGCCTTAAGAGGGCTGTCTGTTCCAACCCTGTGCTCGGGGCAAGGAATCCTAGATCTTGAGCATTCGCATTGGATGGCCATCCAGCCTCTGTTCAAAGGCCTCCAGCAAGTGAGACCCCATCACTCCTCCCTTCCCCCAGTATTTTGGTTTTATTGCTGAATCACTCTCAGCCACCAAAACCTGCCCTCTTATTCCTTAAACCCATTTAGCCTAGTCTTACCCACTGGAGAAAGAGGGATTGAATCATTGGCTTCTTCCTTGGTATGGCCTATGTCATATTTCAAGAGGATGACTGAGAGTCTCTTTTCAGAGTTCTCTTCTCCCATTCTGGTTATGCTATCCACACCACAATTGCTGTTCTGGTTATCCTTTGTGTCTGCAAACAACGGGATGGGGTTCTGTGCTCCTCAAAAACCTGGGCTAATTGTCTTTCTCACTCTGCTTCCTCACTGATTCCCCTGCGCAGATGGGTGTTGTGTGAACACAGTGATTTCCGAGGCCGCCAGTGGATGCTGGACTGCATGGAGATCACCAACTGGCCGATGTACAGTGGGATTCAGCACATTGGGTCCCTTTACCCCATCAGGCAGGTAGGTGCCCAATTCCCTGGTCCGCGGAATTAGGGAGTGGAATATTATGTATCATCCGTGCGGCGGTGGGGGAGGAATTAACTGAAGCAATGTCACAATTAACTGAAGCAATGTCTCTATATGCTATTAAGCTGATACTGTGCAGGTGGGCAGCTCTTGTTCTGGGAAACTGACAGAGCTGATAGATCTGGGCTGCATTGGGACTGATTCCCGTTTCTGATACACAGTGGGATGCATGGATCCCACTTACGTTAACATTCTGTGGGATGGCCTGACTCGGTTTGGTGTAGTGGTGAAGTGTGCAGACTCTTATCTGGGAGAACCGGGTTTGATTCCTCACTCCTCCACTTGCACCTGCTGGAGTGGCCTTGGGTCAGCCATAGCTCTGGCAGAGGTTGTCCTTGAAAGGGCAGCTGCTGTGAGAGCCCTCTCCAGCCCCTCCCACCTCACAGGGTGTCTGTTGTGGGGGAGGAGGGAAAGGAGATTGTGAGCCGCTCTGAGACTCTTCGGAGTGGAGGGCGGGATATAAATCCCATAGCTTCATCTACCTCACAGGGTGTCTGTTGGGGGGGAGGAAGGGAAAGGAGATTGTGAGCTGCTCTGAGACTCTTCGGAGTGGAGGACAGGATATAAATCCCATATCTACCTCACAGGGTGTCTGTTGGGGGGGGGGGAGGTAAAGGAGATTGTGAGCCGCTCTGAGACTCTTCGGAGTGGAGGGCGGGATATAAATCCAATATCTTCATCTACCTCACAGGGTGTCCGTTGTGGGGAGGAAGGTAAAGGAGATTGTGAGCCGCTCTGAGACTCTTCGGAGTGGAGGGCGGGATATAAATCCAATATCTTCATCTATCTCACAGGGCGTCTGTTGTGGGGGGGGGGGAGGTAAAGGAGATTGTGAGGCGCTCTGGGACTCTTCGGAGTGGAGGGCGGGATATAAATCCAATATCTTCATCTACCTCACAGGGTATCTGTTGTGGGGGAGGAAGGTAAAGGAGATGGTGAGCCGCTCTGAGACTCTTCGGAGTGGAGGGCGGGATATAAATCCCATATCTTCATCTACCTCACAGTGTGTCTGTTGAGGGGCGGAGGAAGGTAAAGGAGATTGTGAGCCACTCTGAGACTCTTCGGAGTGGAGGGCGGGATATAAATCCAATATCTTCTTCTTCGGTGACCTTGGGCCAGTGGCTCTCACAGAGTAGTTGTGAAGATAATACATGGATGGGATAACAATGGGCACTATTCTGAGTCCCTTCAAGGAATGACTGGATAAAATGCGATAGAGAAATAGATGCTTAGATACACGGTCCTGCCAACGTGTGCTTTGGAGAGGTTGTTGTGCTTAAAAAGGTACCTGTAATACGAATAACTTTGGCGAGCGTACAAAAGATTCCTTTCTGTTCCTCTCGTCATCGCTTCTCACAGAGGCGGGTCTACTTCCGAATTAAGAACGGAGAGCTGAAGTCCTTCCTGTCTGTCCCGGACGATGTGGAAAGCATGAAAGCGGGGCGTGTGCAGGTCTCAGAGCTCAACAACCAGAGCAGCTTTATCTGGTACTACGAGGAGGGACTTCTGAAGAACCAGGTGAGTGTTCCCCGTTCCCTTTGTCTGGCTTACAGAAGACTCAGAAACGGAACGTGGAACTGCTCAGTCAATTGTGGCGTACAAAGAGGTCAGCCCATCATCCATGAATGTAAAATTACCCTGTAGTGATTAGAATATTGGACTGAGAAGACATGATTAGGGTTTGTAGAATCTTTCGGGCTCAAGTGCCGTGTTCTACTGGAGAAGGTTTTCCTTCCAGACGTTTCGTTCTCAGCTGCGGAGAACATCCTCAGTGGCGTTGCAGCCGGAGCAGGCGCTCTGACCTTCTTGGCTGCTGTGCATTGAGTGGGGCCAGGGCTACTGGAGAGCTGCTATTTCTATCCATGAGAAGACATGGATTCGAATCCCCGCTTGGCCAAGTCACTCTCGTTCCTCCCCACATAACTGGGTTTTGAAAATAAAACAGAAGCAGGGAAATCCTGTAAGCTACCCAGAGCTACCCTTGCAGGAAGAGTATGGTTAAAAATTTAATCAATAATCTCAGATCGAAAGGAGTCGGGTCTCGCTGACGTCCATTTTGCATGTCGATAAACAAGGCAGAACCAATATCACAGTAACTGGGAGAGTAACACTGAACTGATGAGCTGCGTAGATTAATCGGTATACCTTCTGGTCTGGGTTTTGTGTTTTCTGTCTAAGGCTCTCTTGTGCGTTACTAATAATCTTTTCCTTTGACCAATAGGTGAGGTCAATAGGCTTGCCGTCAGTGGGTCTCATGCTGTTGCCCAGGGGTGTGTGTGTTAAAGATGGCTCTGGAAAGGCTGAAAACCACTAGGATAGACTAACATTTGTGTACATTTGTCGTACGTGACATCATTTGAAGCAGGTGCAAACTGTTGAGTCCTTCTAGTGAAGGTAAGGGACTTCCTCACATGTGTTTTCATTGTGCCTTCCCTTGCTCTTTTTTTAGATCGCTCCTGGCATGAGCCTGCAAGTGATTGGTCCAGCCAAGATAGGAACCAAGGTGGTATTATGGTCTGAGACCCGAATGCCGAGGCAGACCTGGCGAATCGATTCGTTTGGAAGGCTCTGCAGCCAGATGTTTGACAACATGATTGTAGATGTGAAAGGTAAGAGCTTGTTTTCTGGGGAATCCAAAGTTAAGTATCAGGAGGGGTTTCCTGAGGATAGAGGAAAAGTGCCTGGTCAGTATGTGTCTCTCACGTTGTTTCTGCAGTTCCCCCAATTTGGGCTCATTGCTGCTGCAAACGCAAAGGCATTCACAGTGGCAGTGGACCTTCTGCACAGGATAATCCCTGAGCCTTGCAGGTCTAACCTGAATCCTTTCAGCACAATGTACCTTTTACAGATGGATGAAGATCCATCAGTGTTGGTCCTCAGAAGGGATGGAGAGAAGGAGATGAGTGTGTGATGGACTGGAAGAAATGTATTTCTCTCGCCACGTTCTCTTTGCTTTCCACAGGAGGACAAGCCTATGACCGGGATCACGCCATCCTCTGGGATTCCTTTGAGGAAAGACCCACACAGATCTGGGATATTCAGGTGCTCTGAAGAAAGCAGAGACAGGAGGGTGCGTGTCACACACAGAACTGGATTTTATTGGGGGGGCTGGCACAGACGCTTGTCCTTGCATGACCAAAGTTTATGCCCCAAAACAGGTGTGCGTGGATTGCAGCATCGAATCAGCAGAGGCAATCCTTTTCCCGCAGATCAGAGCCCAAAAAGGCATGATGCTTCTGTATGTGGACCCAGAAGGCACTTCTCTCTTGAGTTTCTTCATTCTTCTTGGGATGGGCCTGTGTTGGGGACAGGAGGTCCCTCCACCCCAGATGCTCAAGATGGAGAGCATTTGAGAGTTCCAAGATGTGAATCATTCATAGAAGGGTATGTGGCATCTGTGTGAGCCATAGGGAAGGAACCAACGAATGGGAATACATGGCTACAACCTGGATGGCTTAGCTTTCTAAGGCAAAATCTGAAGTGGATGCTCACTTGCACACAAATATACTTGCTCTTGTCTCTCTTTCTAAAGGGATGGCTTCCCTGAACTCTATTTATGTACTTGTGTATGATAGGATGCCTTTTATAAAGCTGTTTGTCTGCCTCACATTGTTTTACTGTGTTATTTATGACAAGGGCACGCATGCATTGCGCATGGTATCAGCTACCAAAGTCGCTCTATGCCCAAAAAGACTTGGGCTTGACCAGAGAGGCTTGGGTTCAAATACCCACTCAGCTGAGAAATGCCCTGAGGGACTTAGAAGGAGGGCAGGATTAACACACACACACACACTCCTCTTTGCCCATGAGAAAAAGGTCCTGTTCCTTTAATGGAGGCTTAATGTGTGTGAGCGGCCCCATGACGCAGGGTGGTAAAGCAGCAGTACTGCAGTACTGTGGTCTGAACTCTCTGCTCACGACCTGAGTCTGATTCCTGCGGAAGCTGGTTCAGGTAGCCGGCTCCAGGTTGACTCAGCCTTCCATCCTTCCGAGGTCGGTCAAATGAGTCCCCAGCTTGCTGGGGGGAAAGTGCAAAAGACTGGGGAAGGCAATGGCAACCCATAAAGTCTGCCGTGAAAACGGTGTGAAAGTAACGTCATTCCAGAGTCAGAAACGACTGGTGCTTGCACAGGGGACCTTTCCTTCCCTGATGTGTGGAAATAGGCAGCTGAAGGTTTTTGCGGCATGGAGGCAAATAACATCCATTAAGTCTCTGTGAAAATAGACAGGACATTTTTTCTCCAGGCCTGTTGGCAACCTTAAAGATAGCATAGGAGCCTACCAGAATCTGAATATATAAGACAAATATTCAGATTTTAGTAAAATCCTGTATAGATACTCGAAAGCTGTATCCCCACATCATCAGATATTGTGCAGCCATGGCACTATAGCAGTCATGCACAGCTGATTCAGGTGAGTGGCTGTGTTGGTGTGAAGCAGCAGAACGAAGTGGGAGTCCACAGGAACCTTTAAGAACTGTTTCATCCCTGTGACAGCTCTCAGGACCGTTGATCCTTCTTGCATAGCTGGGAGGACAGAGCTGAATGCTCTTACCTTTTTTACTCAGTAGAGGCCGCTGTTTGTTTTCAAGTAGCGCATGGGTTCGTCGAGAGGGCTTGTCTTCAGGTGGATGTTTTAAGAGATGGGGCAGCGGGAAGTAACTTCCATTTCTTACCCCTACTCTTGGGGGCTGAGAGCAGAAGATGGGACTTACCACTTCCTTTCTTACCAGTACACAGTACTGGCATGTACTGGTTTACTTTTAACCAGATGCCTATGCGTGTTTACTTCCCAAACGGCAGGGACATTGCAAAGGCAAACACTGCAGAGCTGAGGCCACTTTGCTCCTGAATCCCTGCGGTAGTTTGTGAAGTAAATAAATATATTTCTTAATTTGTTACAGAGTTTACTGTGAGTACATGTCAACCACTGAAAGGATGGCTCACCTGCACTGAGAAGGTTAGAGCCAACCATTAAGACAGGGGTGGCCAAACTGTGGCTCAGGAGTCACCTGTGGCTCTTTCACACATATTGTGTGACTCTCAAAGTCCCACTGCCTCGTCATCCAGCTTGGAAAAGCCATTTGTCTCTTTAAATCACTTCTCCAAGCTAGCTGGTGGCTTGGAGAATGCATTTAAAATTAAAGTTGCTTTTTTTCCACCTCTCCCTCCCATCTATTTGCCTGCCTGCCTTCCCTCCCTCAAACATCTGACATTCATGTCTTGTGGCTCTCAAATATCTGACGTTTATTCTACCCCTGATGTAGGATATTTTTCGCTATATAGGGAGACCTGGAGTCATTAGTACTGGGCATTCAGTTCTTACAGCTTGGACCAGGCCTTTTACTGGAGGCCTGAAGGAAGCCTAGCCAGTTTTGTGGTTTCCTTTCAAAACTGAAACCATTTCAGTGGCTGACAACACATTGTTCTCTGTGGGTTTATCCATGAACTTGGTACAAGTTGTTTGGTTTTACGAGAGAATTGAAACCAAAGGATCTGAGGTGAGAGAGCAATTCATCTCCACATTACTGAATGGAGGAAGAAAGCACGAGTCTCCAGTGTAACTTTTTGGCAGAAGATTAAAGCCAGTGTGGTATAGTCATTACAGCAGTGGTAGTTACACCATGGCTCACAACTCTCATCAACAGAAAGAGCCATATGCCTGCTTGGCACACAGCAGAGGGTTTAGACCTTATTTTGGGTGCCCCGTCCAAACCAGGTCTGCCTGTGTGATTGTCCTGGGGACACCCTGCTTTGGAGCAGCTAGCACAAGAACTGACTTTGGAATCAGCACATTGTCCTCTAGAAGGGGGGAGTCCCTGAACATGGAGGTATATGACAAGTGATGGTTCATTCCTTATTTTGAGGTGTAGAGAGCAATCAAACCAGCTTCTTATTCAAATTTCCTATGAAATAGAGGCCTTTTGGTGGTATTCCAAATGGAAATCAGTGTTTGGGCTGGGCCCCACTCTATGTCATTCTGCAGGGGACAGTCTCCTAAGCATGGGGATGTGTCATTTGGGGTGGTCCAAAGATTGTTTTGGGGTACAGGCTGGCCCCAGAGTCTGCCAGTTTGATTGTCCTGTGGGCACCCTGCTTTGGAATAGCTGGCACAAGAAGCACGCTTTGAACCAAGAAACAGCACATGTCCCCTAGAAGGGGAGAGTCCCCTGAATGTGGGGGTGCATGACAAGTGGCGGTTCAAATCTTATTTTGAGCTTCAGAGCTTTCAAACTCTCCTGTGTTTTTGGTTTACTTCATGAATAAGGAATGAATAAGGAACTGGGAATAAGGAACCAGCTTCAGCCACCTCCAAATCATGGGGTCTGGCAATACCAACCCCATCGATGAGGTCTTCATACCACAGGCACTGCAATCACACCTAGAACCCAATGTGCAAAACTCTTAGACTATTAAGTGGTGAACGCAGTAAACACTACAGCAATAAAACATTAGATAAAGAACATATAGGGTGATAATAGGGGCAACTGGGAAGCGTCCTGAATTGGGCCAGCTCAAAAAGAGCCATCCCAAAGTCTCCACACACTCCCCAGTGAAGCGCCTGCTTGGCACCTGCAGACACAGAGGCATCTCAGAAGCCAGGTCACTCTTTCTTCTCCCAACAAGTTAAGCACTTGTTATGTATGTGAATCTTTGTGTTACCCAATGGGGTCCCTGCCTAGCTCATTGGAGCCTGAAGGACCGAGTTTGGGGACTCAGGAACAATGGGCAGCAGGATTCAAATCTCAACTGCTCTGCTCCAATCACAGGCCCCCTGCTGGTTTGAATGATCCAATACCAGGCCAGCGCAGGAACCCAGAGTTGGCCCCATATAGTTGGCCCCGCGGGCCCAGTCTTCAGTCTTTGACTGCAGCGCTATACTATGCTGTACTCCATCCATACCATACCATAGACCTTTATTGGCATTAATACAAGAATACAGTATACTTTAAAACCAACAGTGACACTATAGAATATAATAAAAGCTTAGAAAAAACGAGCAAAAGTTAAATGACATAAAATAGCAGTGGGCGATGCATGAGTCAAAGCCTCTCTGATTTGGATCGCAACCTGTAAAAAGCAAGCAACATGAGTAGTGACAAAGTTGTGTTTCCCGTGGAGTAAAAAGCGGACCTTGGCATTGTCAGAAAGGTCTTGATGGTCAGAAAGCAGTGCATCTAGATATCTTGCACGTGGACTGCTATGAAAAGGGCAGTCCAAAAGAACATGAGGGACCGTTCCGATGACTCCTTGACTACAAGGGCATCGTCTAAGATTGCGAGGGATTCTGTGGTATCTTCCGAAAAGGATGGCCGATGGTAATGCATTAAATCTAGCCAGCCATGCTGTACTCAATACAGGCAGTTCTCAGGCAAGCTACCTCTGATCGTGGTGGAGGGAGACTTATGTAGTCTAGTGGGGCGGTCCTGGTTTGAAGGCCTGAGGATCCAGGTCATGGGAATCCTTCAAGCCTTCTTGAGGAGGGACTTCCAGAGCATGTGTGAGGAGTTCCCCGCCATCTTCGACGGCACGCTGGGGATACACAGGGGCTCCGGTAACCGTGGACCTGAACCCTAATGTGCAACCCATATGGCTGAAGGCCAGGTGAGTGCCTCTGGGCAAAATGGGAGACCCCGATTGTAACCCTGGTTAAACCCAACGGCAGCGGCCGCATTTGTGCAGACTACAAATGCAGCATTAACAATGCACTGCGAGGTCATGCATATCCAGCCCCTGTAGTCAGTCACATGCTGGCTTCACTGTCAGGAGCGAAAATTTTGGGGAAACTGGATTTGGCTCAGGCTTATCAGCAGCTTCCCGTGGACGCCGCCACAGCAGAGACCCAAACCAGCATAACGCACAGGGTGGGGCCTTCCAGCTCAAGCGGCTGCAGTTTGGAGTCAGCGTGTTATCGCTACCACCTCGCTTCTTCAGTGCCTAAGAACCCACTCATGCGTTCCCAACAGTTTTTAAGCGGGAAAAGGCGGAAGCAGCTTGGCGCTTTCACACAGTCAAGTTGCCTTGCATCCGTCCTGCTGTTTCCAGACGCCATCTGGGCAACTGGATGTCGGCTCAGAAATTTCCTACCACTTTGGAAGTGGTAACTTTTCGAGCCGGCCTGCAGAGGCTGGAGGATGGGGTGATTACAGGACGGGGAGGGGCAGCAGATGTTGGTGTGTGGAAGGATTTTTTGGGTTGATTTCAAAGTCATCTCTGAGTCAGCCCAAAGTGCCGGTCTGTAATCAGTCATACAGTTAGGTGGCTAACCATCACAAGCTCTACGGATTTCTCTGACCAGTAGCAGTCTGCATTTCTTGCTTGCAAAGGGCTTTTTTCGTTTCACAATGATGTCCATTTATAGTGTGGTACCTCTACAAAACAATTTTGTCAACTGCATCACAATCATCAAATGACACATTTCTTTGCGCTCTGTCTGTTTTCCATTTCTTTAATGGTTTTGATCTTTCCATATTTTTCAAAATATTCCCTTACGTTCTTCCATGTTTTTAGTTCCCCCTAGGGTGCGGTCACACGTACCATTAGTGACGACACAGCTCCGTCTGGCTGACGGATTAAATGTGTTCGTTCAGACATCCACATCTGGCAATCGAGCGTCATCCGGGGTCATTCCGACTCGCTGCGGATCAGTGCCGTGTTAATTTGACAGCACATAAAGTTCGGCCCTTTTTCAAAACAGCGGCACAAGATCGGCTTTTTGTTGTTTGGACAGCTCACGCGCGATACTGCCTCTCACCTTTTTTTTAAAAAAAAAAAGCCCCAGCAGATATGCGCATTGCCAGATCATCCGGGAATCTGAGGTGACGCTTCTGCTTCTCCAATCAACACAGGATCGGAGGGGGGGGAAACGTTATCCCACTATTCAGAACAGGAAAAAATTCTTTTTTTTCAATGTGGAGGATTTCAAGATATCATTGTCACTGCCAATTTCTAGGAAAATAATTCCTGGCAGTTCCGTGGTTTGGATCAGCAACATTAATTCTGGAAACTTTCGCCTTTCCCCCCTGCCTCTGAAGAAAGTTTTGATTTCCCAGCTCCAAACAGTTGGGCGCATGTTCAATGGACCCCCTCCCCTCCCAGAAATCACCATCTGATTACGCATGCTCCAAGAAAGGAGCGTGATAGTATTGGATGTCTGATCGCGCACAACAGAATGAATCGCATTCTTGTATGCTCGTCTGAACTGCCCTGCATCGAATCAATATTCAGCAGTTCAGATTTGAGCGCTACACACATGCTTTTAATGGTACGTGTGACCGCACCCCTACAAATATTTTCTTCCCTGTTAAGTGGGCACCAGGCTTCACAGAATTTCCCCTAGAAATTGCTCTCTTCAGTCCCACCACCATCCATCTTATGTGGTTGAGCTGCCATTGCACTGTTTACCTCCTCCAGGCAAGAACTGGTCACAAAACCAAACCCGTGGGAATATTTTGTCTGTGGATCCCTCACCACCAAATAGTAAGTGAGAGTGCTCCATCTTTCAAAATGCTCCGAAGAGTCTCAGAGTGGCTCACAATCTCCTTTCCCTTCCTCCCCCACAACAGACACCCTGTGAGGTGGGTGGGGCTGGAGAGGGCTCTCACAGCAGCTGCCCTTTCAAGGACAACCTCTGCCAGGGCTATGGCTGACCCAAGGCCATGCTAGCAGGTGCAAGTGGAGGAGTGGGGAATCAAACCCGGTTCTCCCAGATAAGAGAGCTGTGGCTGACCCAAGGTCATTCCAGCAGGTGCAAGTGGAGGAGTGGGGAATCAAACCCGGTTTTCCCAGATAAGGGTCTGCACACTTAACCACTACACCAAACCGGCTCTCCTCATTCAACCTCATTCCATCCCAGCACTACATGATCTGCTGGACCTGGACAATAGGTCATGTCTGTGAGGCAGAATCTGCCATCTTAGTCTTTGTAATTTTAGATTTTGTATATTTTTAAACTGGTCTTTTACTGTTTTTATTGTTGACTGTTTGATGATGTAGTCCGCCCTGAGCCTGTTCTATGGGAAGAGCAGGCTAAAAATCGAATAAAATAAACAATCATCAGTAGTCTCAAAACTCAGGCCACCAGTTAACAGTTTCCACGAACTGAGGAGCAGCCAGAAGTGAAGGGAGGACCACCACAGCAACAGCCTCCTAGTTCTACAGGACCTGTCATGCAAGTGTCATCAGGGGATCAGAAGGTACCTCTTCTGGCTGCTCCTCAGTCCATGGGGGGAGCTTCAGGTTTCCCCTTGGTGCCAATCACAATTGGTGCTGGGTCTCTGCCCACCGTATGCATCAGCCAGACGTTCTGCCCAGTCCAGCTTCTTTGAGGGTGGAAGGGCTGTTGTCTACGAGCGGGTGTCTGATGTGCTCAGGAATGAGAGCTAGGAACCGATCGATGCATATTAAAGCCTTAGCTTTAGCTAGCATCAGCTACTTCAGTTTGGTGTAGTGGTTAAATGTGCGGACTCTGATCTGGGAGAATTGGGTTTGACTCCCCACACGCTCCTGCTGATGTGACCTTGTGTCAGTCACAGTTTTTGAAAGAGCTCTCTCAGCCCCACTTGCCTCACAGGATGTCTGTTGTGGGGAGAGAAAGGGAAAGGAGATTGTAAGCCACCCTGAGTGAAGGATGGAGTATAAATCCACTCTCCTCCTTGTCAGCGTCTTTTTCGTCTTATCATAGGCCTTCCCCAGTCTACACAACTGTGGGTAGGACTTGGGTTCAGTTTTCACTTCCTTAAACTTCTTGTGGACTCCTTCTTTTGAAAACTCTACCCTCCCACACACTCTCTGAGCAGCTTGTTGTCTGACCTCTCTTCACCTTCCATCTGTCCAAACTCGACTCAGCTGCGGTCTCAACTTCTCCATTTATACTTTGGGGTGGGGGGGAGCTTGTAATCAATGCAAACTTACTCCAAGTTTTGCAGGAACACTTCAATGTCCTCCCCTTATTTTCATCTATCCCCTGGGGAGCAACCAGAAGTGAAGGGAGGACCACCACAGAAACAGCCTCCTAGTTCTACAGGTATTTCCATCTATCCCCTTGCACAGCAGCATCTAGAGGAAGCAGCTCCTTTTCAGTTTTTGCAAATACAATCTCATGTGCCAGCCTCATTTTCTCTTTTTCCAGATCTATCCTGGCTTCATTCTCTTTCTCCTTCCTCAGCATCCTTTCTCTTTCCAACTCTATCTTGGCTGCATTCTCTTTCTCTTACCTCAGCATCCTTTCTTTTTCTAGCTCTATCTTGACTGTGTTCTTTTATCTCTCTAACGCTACCTCAAGTATGGCCTTCTTGAGGTCTGCCTGTTTAAGTTGCAGTTGGAGACACAAGGCCATTCAGGGATGCCATTACTTGGGATGGGGTTTCAACTGAGACTATCCATAGACAACAGTAGTCCAGCAATCCAGGATGCAAGGCATTTCACAAGGAAATGCAAATGAAGGCTCCTGGAGAGCAGACCAGGATTGCTGGGCGCCTGCCTGTTGGCACACTTTCCCAAACTGTATATAGATTGTCATTGTGGCCTGTTGCTTGTGACTGTTTCTTGCA
Source organism: Heteronotia binoei (assembly GCF_032191835.1). Classification (NCBI taxonomy): domain Eukaryota; kingdom Metazoa; phylum Chordata; class Lepidosauria; order Squamata; family Gekkonidae; genus Heteronotia; species Heteronotia binoei. The sequence continues at coordinate 7,860,604 of NC_083239.1, read as the reverse complement.
AATATAGTGTTCTTGTTTGACTCAGAGCTGGCTGAATTCACTTTACTACATATGCCATCAGGACCTCGAGACTTTTCTGTTTTTGATTTCTACAATAGGTCTAGATTAGAATGTCATCTCAATTCAGCTCAGTTCTTTGGACTCCGTTCCTAAAAATAGTGGCTGTGGCATGGGTACTTGCCCCACACTTTCCACAGTGAACACAGAAGCAAAAAATTAATGGAGCTTCTCTGCCATCTCCCCACCTTCCTTTAGCAATCCCTTTAGTCCTTGTTCATCCAAAGGCCCAGCTGCTTCTCTGGCTGGTTTCCTGCTCCAGATATATCTAAATAGATGTTTGTTGTTTGTCTTGATGCTTTTAGTAACCAGCTCCTCAAAATCTTTTTCTGCATGACTAATTATTTCTTTTGCTAGAGTCTATGGTCCTTAAGTTCAGTTCATTGGAACTTCAGTTTATATTCATAGGAACTTTTTAAAAGAAGAAGAAGAAGATATTGGATTTATATCCCGCCCTCCACTCCGAAGAGTCTCAGAGTGGTTCACAATCTCCTTTACCTTCCTCCCCCACAACAGACACCCTGTGAGGTGGGTGGGGCTGGAGAGGGCTATCACAGCAGCTGCCCTTTCAGGGACAATCTCTGCCAGAGCTATGGCTGACCCAAGGCCATGCTAGCAGGTGCAAGTGGAGGAGTGGGGAATCAAACCCGGTTCTCCCAGATAAGAGTCCGCACACTTAACCACTACACCAAACTGGCTCTAAAAGAAGCCACTTTACTTTTTTATAGTTTCCTTGACTTGCATTTTTAACCATGCAGCCATTCTTGTAGACTTGGCCGTGCCTTTCCTAACCCATGGAATGTTTTCTTCTGGGCTTCAATTAGTGTGGTTATAAATAGCTTCCAAGCATCCTCTAGCTTTATATGGGGTCTGTTTTGCTTTGTTTTTTCCAGAAAAGAGTCAGGAAAAGCAAAAGAAAACTAAACATAACCAGAAGTAGTTACACTCTTAGCCTAAAAACACATTTAATCTTGCCTTTCTACTATTTTCCTCTTTGGTTTTATCTTCACAGCAACTCTGAAAAGTAGGTTCAGTGGTTAGACCATGACTAGACCAGATCACTCAGTAAGAATCATGTTAGTGAATATTGGGGCCCAGGTTTTCATGGTTTCTAATCCAGCACTCTAATTATTAAAGCACACTCAGCTCTCTCTCCTATCAGTTGGTTCCCCTTGAAAGGGGCCCAACATTACCAATATATAGGCTGCACTTTAAGGGAAAGGTGTTTTTTTTTCCAAGCCTAAGCAATGTCTAAGAGAACAAAACACCAGAGTTGATCTGCAGGTGAGTTCTTATGCTGTTTGCAATATGAGCAGTTCCTGGCAAAAACTCAAAGCATTTTGGGAGTTGGTCATTCTTTAAAGCGCACACATGTTCAAAGATACACGGGTGAGTTTCTTTTTCTGCACCATTCTGGAGCAAAACTAGATTTTCTGCTTGCTACAAAAAGTGGCCAATGAAAGCAGCAGAGCGGCAGCACCCTGTTTTGGGGTGTGTCAGCTGTTAAACTAACTGGCATCAATATACTGACCTGGGAAACTCAATGAAGTGGAATGCACCTCTGAATGTGTGCAAAATACTTTGACACCCAGAAAAAAAATATTCAGTTGCAAAAGAGATTCGGCTTCCTGTCTCCATCCTCCTGCATGAACCCCAAGGATGCGAATCAGTGGTTCAGAATGGGGGTGGGGGAACCCCTTATCTCGAAGAGATCTCAAAGTGCTTTCTCGGTTTTCATGTGTTTCATGGGAAATGCTGCATGGGTTCATTTATGTGTCACGGCAGAGTAAATAAATGTCACAGCTGAGTAAATGCAGACATCCTGTTTTAATGGGGGAGGGACCCATTTGCAGCCGCAAAAGGACCATCCCATATAACTGAGCCGTAGCTTTTTATTTAAGGGTTGAATATGAAAATCCCAAAGTGGATATTTTATAAAAGAATGCCTGCAACAGATAGTGGGTCCAATCCCACATTTCACCCACCCCTTTCCTGCCCGACTTGTACCACACTAAGCAAGCATGTCCTGGCATTATTACAAACCAGGGTTATGGCTGTCCCATCTGATTCTGCACACTGGCCCCAACAAATCCATGTGCTGATTTCTAGTAATCAGTATGTTCTGAAGACTCAGTTGAATTCTTCTATGGCTTAGTACCCACCTGCTGGGGAGTCTGTGATGACTGGTCTTTTAATATATGTCTGACTGACAGACAGAAAACAGCTGTTGAATCTTTTCATCACAGTATTGCCGGGACCATGGAGAAGCTGCTAAACCAAAACAAAGATAAAACTCTCCGGGCGTTTTCGTACTGACCTTACGCCGGAGCGACGTCCCTCTTCACCGTGCAGCGTCTGCGCGGATTTCGCACTAATTGCTCCGCAGAACCCGGAAGAGCCGCAAAGTCCCGAGGCTTTTGCGTCGCAAATGTAAACTGGTTTTTGGCGGTTTACATTTGCAACGCAAAAGCCGCGGGACTTTGCAGCTCTTCCGGGTTCTGCGGAGCAATTAGTGCGAAATCCGCGCAGACGCTGCGCGGTGAAGAGGGACGTCGCTCCGGCGTAAGGTCAGTGCGAAAACGCCCTCCGTGTTAAAACACAATTCTGACTGTGCAATGATTATATAGTATCAAAATACAAAAAGAGTATCATCGACACAAAACATATCAGTCATGCAGAAAGTTAAAACCTTATTAGTTCCACAATGCTACCACTGTCCTTATATGGCACAAAGCCACTATAATGTATTTCAGTGCTATATTTGAGAAAAGGCCCAACAGAGAACTGACCCCGCTTAGCAAGCCATTTCAGATCTCTAATCCTTCTTCTGGGGACCAATCTTGTATATTATGTGTGACGTTCAAGATCCAGTAGTGGCAAAAATTATGCAATCATCATCCACGTCAATCCAGAATTCCTAGCTTTCTCTAATTGTCGTGCATAATAGCAGGAACACCATATTCCTTGTCAGCAAAAATTGTTCTTTTTTCCCATCTTTCACCTACCTGACCACAGCCATCATTGGCCCAGGCTGCAATCACACATACTAAATAATGCAGTTTCAATCCACTTTCAATGCACTTTCCAACTGGATTTTACTGTGTGAACTGGTAAAAGTGCATTATTGTGTGTGTGTGTGATTGCAGCCCTAGAGTGGCTTTTTCAAGATCACTATCACCCTTGTGCTCTGAGTTGTGAACAGTGCTGTTATGTATTGACATAAGATGTGTACCGCATGGCGATCCCTACAGAAGGCGACCCCAGGGTCCCCGGATGTAGCTCGCCATACGCCCCGCCCACCAAGATCTGTGGCGGGAAGTTTGGACTGATCAGGATTGGCCTGGTCAAACGAGGGGGCAGTTCCGGGCGATGTATATAAGCGGGACCCGGCCGGCGTGTTCACTCTCTTGTAATGTGCTCTTAATAAAGAATGTTGCCTTCAAACCATCTCGGTTCTCAGTACATTACAAGTGCCATAGCCAGGATTTTTCATTTGATGGAGCACATTTTTTGTGGGGCACCAATTATGCTTACGCTTAGACTTTGGGAGCCCCCTCCAGCCAGTTCCCACCAGGAGTCTGGCATCCTTACACACACACCCCCGCGCAGACATTGAGAGTATTAATCATTAATTTTAGTGGATCTCCTGGTCCCACCCGGAGTCTGACATCTCCCTCCCCCCAAGCAGAAATTTTGATTCCCCACCCCACCCCCAGCCAGGCCCCACTTGCAGTCTGGTATCCCCCACCCAAACACATTCCAGGGGATCCCTCCACCCAACCAGGTGTCATAACTGGCAGAACGTCAAACAGAGTCCAAACTTGTTACAAAGTATAGCCGTTTATTTGAGAACTACAGAGCTGAAGCTACAAGATAACACTGATGCCTAGGCCTGGCATCCAGTTACATTTTATGTGGTTAGGACAGCAACAATAAAACCATCTTTCACACGGGGTACAGACAAGTGTCTCATTCTCAGGGATCGTTATCAGAAGGGAGGATGCATTCCCGCTGTGAAGGCCTATTCGGCCTGGCTTCAAACGGCCATCTGCAGATGTTGACCAGAGGTTATCTGTTACCCTCCAAGGATCACAGGGTGTTTGAAATGCAAAGCATTTGGGTGTTAGTTGCAGAGGCAAAGCGTTATGTGTTAAGGGGAGCCTGCAATATGGAGTCGGTGTGGCTCACAGCATACATGAAAGTTACAAGTTCTGACACCAGGGATTATTCGACTGGCCCTGGTTTGGGATTCCAAACTGGGAATCTGCAGGGGCAGCATGGGACTCACGATGGGTTTGGACTGGAGGGGGTTCTGGTTTGCTGGCTGGAGAGGCAGGCAAGACAAAGCGGACAGAGCAGCAGCATTGGATTGGAGGACATTTTGGACATGGGGCTTGGCTTGCTGAGAGTGTAACATTAGGACTGGAGGGCAGCCTGCAGGCCGGGGCACTTCAAAACAGCCATGGCAGCGGTGGGGGGGTGTAATGGCCGTGGTGAGCAATGCACTAGAAGTAAAGTTAAAAATAGAAGTGGGGGCGATGGGGAACTGTGCTTGATGGGGCCCTGTAAATGGAGGTAAAGTGGTGGTTTGGAGCCCCTCCCCCTGCTTCAGAGTAATCAGAAAGCGGGGGGGGGGGAGAAATGTCTGCTGGAGACTCCATTATTCCCTATGGAGACCAATTCCCATAGGGTATAGTGGAGAATTGATCCGTGGATACCTGGGGCTCTGGGGGAGCTGTTTTTCGAGGTAGAGGCATAGCATCCAGTGCCTCTCCCCAAAATATCCTCCATGTTTCAAAAAGATTGGACTAAGGGGTCCAATTCTATGAACCCCAAAAGAAGGTGCCCCTATCCATTATTTCCAGTGGAGGGAATGCATTTAAAAGGTGTGCCTTTAAAAGTGATGGCCAGAACTCCCTTTGAAGTTCCATTATGCTTATCACACCCTTGCTCCTGGCTCCACCCCTAACGTCTCCTGGCCCCACCCCCAAAGTCTCCTGGCTCCACCCCCAAAGTTCCCAGATATTTCTTCAATTGGACTTGGCAACCCTACCAAGGAGTGGGGCCTATAAACGTAGGATTGCCAATCCCCAGGTGGGGGCAGGGGATCCCCCGGTTTGGAGGCCCTCCCCCCGCTTCAGGGTCATCAGAAAGTGGGGGGAGGGGAGGGAAATGTCTGCTGGGAACTCTCTTATTCCCTATGGAGATTTATTCCCATAGAAAATCATGGAGAATTGATCTGCGGGTATCTGGGGCTCTGGGGGGGGGGCTGTGTTTTGGGGTAGAGGCACCAAATTTTCAGTATAGCATCTAGTGCCTCTCCCCAAAATACCCCCCAAGTTTTAAAAAGATTGGACCAGGGGGTCCAATTCTATGAACCCCAAAAGTAGGTGCCCCTATCCTTCATTATTTCCTATGGAAGGAAGGCATTGAAAAGGTGTGCCATCCCTTTCAATGTGATGGCCAGAACTCGCTCTGGAGTTCAATGATGCTTGTCACAGCCTTGATCTTGGTTCCACCCCTAATGTCTCCTGGCTCCACCCCCAAAGTCTCCTGGCTCCACCCCCAAAGTCCCCAGATATTTCTTGAATTGGATTTGGCAACCCTAGACCAACAACATTTTATTCCGGGTATACTTTGGTGTGTAAGCACACGTTCTCGTGTGAGTGGCTGGGTAGGTTCTTCTGCCAAGCACAATGTGCACTGTGGAAATTCTTTTGGCTTATCCTGAAAAATTGTGTTAAAAAAAAAAAGATTGGATTTCTTTGTTCCTATCTGGGATTCATTTTCCTTCAAAAAGACCCTGATTAGTAATTAGGATCACTTGGATTGGTCCTTATATCTTGGAGAGTAGAGTGATTTCAGATGCCAAATGATAATAGCACACATTGGTAATGAGATAGGAAAACTAGTTCTCCAGTCCAGGAGAATGTGTTGTCCTGAGCTTTGTTATCAGTTGCAATCCAGCAATCTGTCTTTCTAATCTCTCTTTGAAAAGCTTTTGTTTTAACAATTTATTAATAACATATGGTTACAATATTTAATTATCTCTTTTCTATCTTTGAAATTCTTTTGTAAGAGCTTTGCTACTCTCATTACCAATGCAGCTACTCTTAGGTCAGCAACTGAATGTTATAGTTTCTAATGTTAGACTTATGCCCATTTATTCTTTGCATCCTTCTGGATGGAATCTTCCTGGATGGAACTGAGACCTAGATTTCCTATCTCATTACCAATGCTGGAGGATGCTTCCGTCCTCGACCCCCTGCAGTCCGGCTTTCGCCCGGGCCATGGGACGGAGACGGTGTTGGTTGCCCTGGTAGATGACCTCCAACAGCATCTGGATCGGGGCGGCTCGGCAGTACTGATGTTGTTGCACCTATCGGCCGCGTTCGATACGGTCGACCAGCGGCTGCTGACCTGCTGCCTCACTGACGCGGGGATTCAGGGGTTGGCCCTACAATGGCTTTCCTCTTTCCTTGAAGGTCGGGGACAAAGGGTCGCGATTGGGGGGGAACTATCCCGGAGGCGCACGCTTGATTGCGGAGTGCTCCAAGGGGTGGTTCTTTCCCCAATGTTATTTAACATCTATATGCGTCCCCTTGCCCAGATTGCCCGAAGGTACGGGCTGGGTTGTCACCAGTATGCTGATGACACCCAGCTCTATCTGCTTATGGACGGCCGGCTGGCCTGCGCCCCAGAAAATCTGGACCGGGCGTTACAGGCCGTGGCTGAGTGGCTCAGACTGAGCGGGCTGAGGCTGAATCCGGCAAAGACAGAGGTCCTCTACTTGGGTCGTCGGGGTCCGGGGGGGGGGGGGAAATCCCCCTGCCAGTTTTTGATGGTGCGCTGTTGATAGCGGTGGACAGGGTCAGGAGCTTGGGGGTACTATTGGAGCCTTCCTTAAAGATGGAGGCTCAAATAGCAGCCATTGCCAAGTCCGCTTTTTTTCATCTTAGGCGGGCAAGGCAGTTGGCCCCTTTCCTGGAGCATGACGATCTAGCATCAGTGATCCATGCTACGGTCACCTCGAGGCTGGACTACTGTAATGCCCTCTACATGGGGCTGCCCCTGTGCCGAACCCAGAAGTTGCAGTTAGTGCAGCATGCCACGGCCCGGCTGTTATTGGGACTCCCAAGACGGGAGCACATTCGGCCGGGGCTCCAGGTTCTGCACTGGCTGCCAATAACATACCGAGTCCGGTACAAGGTGCTGGTTATTACCTTTAAAGCCCTATATGGCCTAGGACCTGCCTACCTGAAGGACCGTCTCTCCCCACATGTTCCCCAGAGAGTGCTGAGATCGGGAACCCAAAATCTTCTTGTTATCCCCAGGCCAAAGGAAGCCCGCCTGCAATCTACCAGGGATAGGGCTTTCTCTGTAATGGCCCCTTCCTGGTGGAACCAGCTGCCGCAAGAGGTGAGGGCCCTGCGGGACCTTGCTCAGTTCCGCAGGGCCTGTAAGACAACCCTCTTCCGGCTGGCCTACAACTAACTGGCACAGGAAATTAAGTGTAGCTCTATCAGATTTCTGCTTTGTTTTAATGTTTTTATATTTTAAATGTTTTAATTGTGTAAATGCCTAAACTTAATATTGTTATGTTGGATCCCATGTGTTGTGAGCCGCCCTGAGCCACCTTGGTGGGAAGGGCCGGGATATAAATCATAAATAAAGTAAAGTAAAAGTAAAGTATCTCCACGCCTACTACTGCTCTGCATATCACACTTAATCCAATCAAGCCTGCTATTGCCATTCACCTGGCATTGTCATTTGATGTCAAAAATCACCTTTATAAAGTTTATGTCTCTGGTTATAGCTTAACATGGCCCAACCTGTCAAAGTGACATTGAGGTCAGATGCGGCCCTGTAACAAATGAGTTTGACAACTCTGCTCTATGAAGTTGCCATAAATTGGTTGCCACTTGATGGCACTTTTCGCCACCAGGAGAAACAACACAAAAGGCAGTTTTTGTCAACTAGGAAGACTTTATTTTATGAAATAAACCAACCATGCAGCACCCCAGCTTTGGGGGAGTAGAGAAGGCAGCAGAGCTTTAAGAGGTATTGTTTTTATCTTGCATCCTTTCCATTCAGTCTTGAACCATTTTCCACAGTTCACCAGAGGGGTCATCTTCCCAGACTGCACAACTCAACGGTGGGATTTCCAGAATGGCCACTGTTCATTTCTCCAAATGCTTCTGGAGCGAGGTGAGGACATACAGCAGTCCTTCTCAGGAGACACAGAACAGGGTCACTTCAGGTGGTCCATTAAGGATGGCAGATTTTTGACTCATCATGGACACAATCCTTTTTCGATGTTCTTCTGTGCAAGCCCCACAGCAATAAGCAGGCGCACTCTCTGTCTGGTTGGGGGTTATGATAAAAAAAAAAATACTTGGGGAGATGCCATCTGGCTTTTCTGCCTCGGACATCAAAACGTCGTGATGAAAATACCTTCCAATTCAGTCTTTGGTGTGGTGATGTTTCCAAGCAACCTTAATCGGAAATGAAATCATCCATTGTTCTGGCATTCTTGGTATGAACCCCTGGCACTTGGAAAGGAAGCCTTTCTGGCACTTGTTTTGTGGGCAAGTAAGTGGCCACTGTGAAGAGGATCAAGACAAGGAGCCTGGGATCACGGAGGTGACCAGATGGTGCAGTGTTACAGAAGGATAACAGTTAGAGCAGAGCCAGCTTGTCAGGGTGTCAGCAGTGGCAAGGAGGGTTTCTTCCAAGGTTGATCAGAGTGGGAGGATGCTCCTGGGATTTCCCTCAGAGGAAGGAACCTCCAAGCTCAGAAGACTTCCAGAAGGTGACCCAAGGCCAGCAGGAGTGACAGCAGGAAAGAAGTTGGTCCAGGTAAGAATGACCTGGGCTGGCCACGTGCCTGGAGAGATGTAACATTTTTTGGGTCTGAGTTGAGGTCCTGGAAGAGGAATCAGGAAGAATATTTGATACAGTATGAGAAGTATTTGGAAGAACCAGAGATTTATACTTGGATGCGAATGCCATGAAACTCAAGTGGACTTCCCTTCCTGAACTTGTAAGCTACTATGAAAATCTAAAGCAGCCTCACAGGTTAGATCTGAGAGTCCACCCTTTGCATGCTATTAGGATATATTATTCCAGGAAGTGCAGCTGGCCCAAGTGCATCATTAAAGCCTGTCTAAAGTGATTGTCTTAGTGTACAGGGTCCAGTTGCATGCAAGCACATGTGATGGATCCCTGACATCCTTTTGTTTGCCAGAGAAAAACTGCTTTGGGAGAAACACACGAAGCTGCCTCAAACTGTGTCAGACACTTGACAGTTCCAGGTCAGTATTGTCTACCCTAACTGGCAGTGACTCTCAAGAACTCATTCGGAGATCTTTCACATCACCTCCCGAATGATCCTTTTAACTGGATATGCCAGTTGAATTCTGCATGCCAAGGCATTAAGCCACAGCTCCACTGTTCATGTATAAATGGGTGCACAGACGTACCAACACTTGAAACTCCATTCTACTGAGTCAGACCATTGTGTCTGTCAAAGTCAGTGTTGCATGTCCTGAGTGGCAGTAGCACTCCAGTATTTTAGGTAGCGGTTGTTGACATCACCTACTATCTGATCTGAAGATGCTGGGGATTGAACCTTCTGCAGAGGGAAATGTAACGTTCAAGAGAAGGCGTTCCTGACCCTCCCCCACCCACAGTTTCTCCATCCCAAATCACCTCTTTAAGCCTCTTCCTGTTTTCCTTCCTTTATGTTTTGTCCTCAGACTCATCCTTGGCTTTTAGGTGATTAATCCATCGACAAAGAGGATCCAAACTAGGGTCTTTGCGACTCTGATTTTTCAGAAACTGACAAACAGGCCTGCAGTCTCACCGGACTAAAATGTCCATGCGATCATCGATTGACAATTCACACACAAAGGCCAGGAGCGGGTAGCAATAATAGCACTTGAATGTGTTAGTGTGTGCAATGATATCATCTCAGTTTTACAACCCTGCGAGGTAGGTCATTATTCTTATCCCCACACTACAAATGGGAAGGGGTGTGTGTGAGACTAAGGCCACTTAGTGGCTAAAGTGAGAAGCACGGGCTGAGAAGTCTGCCCAGTTTGATACAGTGATACATTGAGAGGCCCCTCGAAAACCTAAACTGTGGCGAAGCAAGCCACAGTTGGTTTCAAGGGGCCTCTAAATAAATAAATAAAAAATCACTAAAAAAAAATTCTAAATTACTGTTTTTTTGTAATGCTAATGAAGTCAGAAAACTTGGAGAAGCTTTGGGCTTCAGCATGTTTTAATCTGACCCTAGGATGGACTGATTAATTTGCTGCAAAGTAGATCATTCAGCAACTAAATTTCCTTTAAGGGAAAATACCAATATCATTTGGCAACAAAGGTTTCATCACCTTATCCTGCTGTATGTAAAGGACACTAGATTCCAGTATTCTAAAAATGGAAAATGTTGGAACAGCTCAGTCTACAAAGGATCGTTGTCTGCATAGAGCTTTATGGGAGGATTTTGAGTTTTATTTACAGCAGCACGCTTCCCCCCAACCCTCCTAGGGTTGCCAAGTCCAATTCAAGAAATATCTGGGGACTTTGGGGGTGGAGCCAGGAGACTTTGGGGGTGGAGCCAGGAGACATTAGGGGTGGAGCCAAGATCAAGGCTGTGACAAGCATCATTGAACTCCAAAGGGAGTTCTGGCCATCACATTGAAAGGGACGGCACACCTTTTCAATTCCTTCCTTCCATAGGAAATAATGAAGGATAGGGGCACCTTCTTTTGGGGCTCACAGAATTGGACCCCCTGGTCCAATCGTTTTGAAATTTGGGGAGTGTTTTGGGGAGAGGCACTAGATGCTATACTGAAAATTTGGTACCTCTACGCCAAAAAACAGGGGGCCCCCAGAGCCCAGATACCCGCGGATCAATTCTCCATGATTTTCTATGGGAATAAATCTCCATAGGGAATAACAGAGTTCCCAGCAGACATTTCCCTCCCCTCCTCCCGCTTTCTGACGACCCTGAAGCAGGGGGAGGGCCTCCAAACCGGAGGATCCCCTGCCCCCACCTGGGGATTGGCACCCCTAAACCCTCCCCCCCTAAAAAAAAATCCTGTTTGTCTGTTTGCTTTAGTCCAGCTATCCCCAGTGGCTCTGTGCTCTGAGCTCACTCAGGGAGGGAGTGAAAAATGATAGGGATTTCCAGCACCTAAAACCTGTTTCCTCTCATTGTTGCAGCTCCTGCTTGTAGCACATGCCGAAAAGGAAATCCAGAATCAACAGGGTCACTAACCTCTAGGTGGGGCCTGGTGATTTCCTAGAATTACAGCTCATCTCCAGGTTAGAGGGATTAATTAACCTGGCAAAATGACAGCTTCGAAGAATGACCTGTATGGCCTTATAGCCCTCTGAGCTCCCTCCCTTCCTCAAACCCCACCCTCCCTAGGCTCCACCCTCAGATCTCCCGGAATTTCCCCTCCCAGGGCTGGTGAGTGGCAACTCGCAAGCCTAAAAGAAGCAAAGTTTTGAGAAAGGATTGGAACCAGTGAGTGGAAGAATGGGGGAGGAGTGTGGCTTAGCGATAGAGCATCTGCTTTACCCACTCTGTGTTCGATACCTGCCTGCATCTTGAACAGCTGTTGGACCGGTACCCATTAGCTGGTGACGAATCTTTCATTCCCTGCCATGATTTTTGCTGATCACACCTCTTTTAAAGGCACTGGAGTAGGTTGGGCTAATTTTTCCCAGGGAGTTGCCAACCCTAATTTTTAAAAGATAGAAGAAGAAGATATTGGATTTATATCCCGCCCTCCACTCCGAAGAGTCTCAGAGCGGCTTACAATCTCCTTTACCTTCCTCCCCCACAACAGACACCCTGTGAGGTAGATGGAGATATTGGATTTATATCCCGCCCTCCACTCCGAAGAGTCTCAGAGCGGCTCACAATCTCCTTTCCCTTCCTCCCACACAACAGACATCCTGTGAGGTAGCTGGAGATATTGGATTTATATCTTGCCCTCCACTCCGAATAGTCTCAGAGCGGCTCACAATCTCCTTTCCCTTCCTCGCCCACAACAGACACCCTGTGAGGTAGATGAAGATATTGGATTTATATCCCGCCCTCCACTCTGAAGAGTCTCAGAGTGGCTCACAATCTCCTTTCCCTTCCTCCCCCACACCAGACACCCTGTGAGGTACATGAACATATTGGATTTATATCCCACCCTCCACTCTGAAGAGTCTCAGAGCGGCTCACAATCTCCTTTCCCTTCCTCCCCCACAACAGACACCCTGTGAGGTAGATGAAATGTTGGATTTATATCCCACCTTCCACTCCGAAGAGTCTCAGAGCGGCTCACAATCTCCTTTACCTTCCTCCCCCACAACAGACACCCTGTGAGGTGGGTGGGGCTGGAGAGGGCTCTCACAGCAGCTGCCCTTTCAAGGACAACCTCTGCCAGAGCTATGGCTGACCCAAGGCCATGCTAGCAGCTGCAAGTGGAGGAGTGGGGAATCAAACCCGGTTCTCCCAGATAAGAGTCCGCACACTTCACCACTACACCAAACCGGCTCTCCGGTTTGAAATATCTGAAATATCTCGAAAAACTGAAATATCTTGTTTTAATTACGTATTCATTGCTAAGTTGCCATGAGCCACAAGGAAAAGGCAGGTCTGTTTCATAACGAAAGAGATCTTTTAGTCAGAATTTCCACCTACTGATACATGAAGTCAGCACGCATTTGCAATGGGTTGGATCTAGGTTGCTATGCTGTCCGCACAGCAGCTGTCCTGCTGGCAAAATGGCATCTTTGTTTGTGGAGAAAGAGGAGAGGCTGATTTTCTACCATTCCCATTTAGGTCCACTGACTCAGTTTTGGAGGGCACACGGGCTGCAGTGGGCAAGGGGAATGTGGTCTCCCTTCCATGTGGCTCCACTCCACGCTAACTAGGATCCGAGACAATACGTTTGAAGAAAAACGTTCTTAGATGGGATATACATCTTGCACTAGACAACCCCATCTTAGAAGAGGCATTCCTTCCCATGTGACAGCCGGCCAGTGTGTGGTATAGTTAGGGTTGCCAGCTCGGGTTTGGGAAATACCTGGAGGTTTGGTGGGAGGGGCTTGAGGAGGGTGGGGATTGGGGAGGGAATGGACTTCAGTGGGGTATAATGTCATGGAGCTCACCTTCCAAAGCTGACATTTTCTCGAGGTGAACTGATCTTTGTGAACATTTCTCGAGGTGAACTGATCAGGGTTATGAAGGATTATCTGTTTTAGATATATTTAAATGGTTTAAATGGTTTTATGAATGTTTATCTGTTTTAGATGTATTTAAATGGTTTTAATGGTTTTAGATGTATTTAAATGGTATGAATATGAATATGTGTGTTTGATGTGTTGGTATGTTTTGTGGAAGAGCACCTCATTTCGTTGCTCTCTTTTTGTTGAGAACAATGACAATAAATTTATCTATCTATCTATCTATCTCTCTCTCTATCTATCTATCTATCTATCATCTATCTATCTATCTTTGTCACCTGGAAATCAGTTGCAATAGCAGATCTCCAGTCATCACCTGGGAATTGGCAAGCCTAGGCATAGTGGTTAGAATGTCAGAGTGGGAGACGCAGGTTTGAAGCCCCACACTGCCATGGAAGCTTGCTGGGGGGGGGGGGCTTGGGCCAGAACCACATTCCCAGCCTGACCTACCTCACGGGGTTGATGGGTAGATAAAATGGAGGAGAGGAAAAGGATATAAAGGTGTTTTGGGTCCCCATTGGGTACAAAGGCAGAGCGTCAGTGAAGTGAATAAATAGTGAAGACAAAATGCATCTTCTGACTTCTATGTTTTTTTCCCCTAAATGTGTTGCTAGGTTCATTGGGAAGTGCCTCATTACTTAAATAAAAGGGTTTTTTTGAGCAATTAATCTCACTATTTCATGGATCCAGGTTTGGCAGCCCTAGTTTTTTATCTGTACTAGACTAGTTTCTAGCTAGAAGTTGGTATAAAAAAACCCCGAAACAAAATATAACTGATTTTTTTAAAAAACTCCAGAAGCAGCCAGCCTCTCAACATTTGCAGCGCACAGAGATAGCCAACCTTTCAGGATTCGCAGTGCAATCCACAATGAAGTTACACCCTCCTAAATCCATTGGGCTTACAACAGTGTAAATCAGTTTAGTTTTGCATGGTACATTTTTAACACCGTTAACAGCTGTGTACAAAATGGAATTTGGAGGTGGACAGATGTGATTTCATATACTGGACTAACATGGACAGATGTGTGGTTTCATATACAGCTGCAGTACTGGGATAGGAGAAGCTGCATCTACGGAATTTTCCTTTTCTAAACAATTATTAAGAAAGTATAGGGGCCCTGATACTGGCAACAGCAGCTGGCCACCTTGGTCATGCAGCCAGATCCCTTGCATGCTTACTCAGAAGTAAGTCTCACTTAGGGTTGCAAATCCCCAGGTGAGGGCCGGGGATCCCCCGGTTTGGAGGCCCTCCCCCCTGCCTCAGGGTTGTCAGAAAGTGGGCGGAGGGGAGGGAAATGTCTGCTGGGAACTTTATTATTCCCTCTGGAGATGTATTCCCTTAGAAAATCATGGAGAATTGATCTGCGGGTATCTGGGGCTCTGGGGGGGGGGGCTGTTTTTTGGGGTAGAGGCACCAAAATTCCAGTATAGCATCTAGTGCCTCTCCCCAAAATACCTCTAAAGTTTCAAAAAGTTTGGACCAGGGGGTCCAATTCTATGAGCCCCAAAAGAAGGTGCCCCTATCCTTCATTATTTCCTATGGAAGGAAGGAATTGAAAAGGTGTGCCGTCCCTTTCAATGTGATGGCCAGAACTCCCTTTGGAGTTCAATGATGCTTGTCACAGCCTTGATCTTGGCTCCACCCCCAAAGTCTCCTGGCTCCACCCCCAAAGTCCCCAGATATTTCTTGAATTGGACTTGGCAACCCTAGTCTCACTAAGTTCATCCTCTCCCGTCATTACAATTTATCTCCAGACAACGGAGATGAGTTCCCTTGGAAAAAATGGATCCTTTGGAGGGTGGACTCAATGGCATTGTACCCTGCTGAGGTCCCTCTCCTCCTCAAGCCCTGCGCTCCCCAGGCTGCACTCTCAGGTGTCCAGGAATTTCCCAGCCTCGAACCTGCTCCCCAGTAATGTGTGATCCTCCATGAGATTCTGGTGTGAAGCAACCCATTAACCTGCTAATCTACCCCTCACCCGAGTAGTGATTAAAGAAGAAGAAGAAGAAGATATTGGATTTATATCCCGCCCTCCACTCCGAAGAGTCTCAGAGCGGCTCACAATCTCCTTTACCTTCCTCCCCCACAACAGACACCCTGTGAGGTGGGTGGGGCTGGAGAGGGCTCTCACAGCAGCTGCCCTTTCAAGGACAACCTCTGCCAGAGCTCTGGCTGACCCAAGGCCATTCCAGCAGGTGCAAGTGGAGGAGTGGGGAATCAAACCCGGTTCTCCCAGATAAGAGTCCGCACACTTAACCACTACACCAAACTGGCTCTCAGGAGGGAAAGGCCATTTTAGAGGAAGCCTGCAATAAATAATCTAGTGTTATTTATTTACTTATTTAGTAGGCTTCTATTCTGCCTTTCCCATAAATGGGCTCAGAGCCGATCACAACATTATAATATCTGCAGAAATAAAACACATTTACTTGTTATGTGTAATTCTTCTAGGTTCCTCTTGTACTGTGAACGTTTTATCGTATCTAGTAAGCAACGATTTTCAGTGTATAGATGGAGATAATTCTGCTGTGAACTTTAATAATTTCTCCTTCTGCGCAACTATTTAAACCACAGGAACCCTGTTATCTTCTGCATCAGGTGGGAAATAAAAGTCCTGAAACCCACTTTTTTTTGCCAATTAAAGACTAATTATACAAGCCCGAAAGGATCTTTGTAAAGAGGAAGGCGCTACTTAGAAAAATAGAGAAACCAAACACCCTGCAGAAGCGGGGAACCTGTAGAAAAGTTGGGGGGGGGTTCCCCTTTAGCAGGGTTTCTGTGCCATAATAGCTGCAAAAACGGAAGTCCCACAGATACAGCATTTCCCACTAATACATCTCCATGCTAGAAAAAGCTGTCCTCATGAATTTGTTAGGTTGCCAATAGTCCAGGAAAAAAATGTCCTGTCCTTTTTACAGAGAGGGTTAGTGTGTGGAAACGGGCAGCTGCAGCTTTTTGCAGCATGAACATCCCATGCTAATTTCTGCAGATCAAATTGGTATTGAAATAACAGCTCGAAGGACTAATTTAAAAATAGGCAAACTTCAAATGTTATGCTTGCTGTGCTGCTATTAAAGGCACAGAAGCCCCAACAGAAAAAAGCAGCAGCAGCAGCCCCAGGAGTCCACTGGATGATGACTAGTGAGTGATGGGAAGAAACATTTCTCATAGAATATGATCTCATCTACCAAAAGAGCTTATAGTTGTGGTCTTAAAATACAGGCTGGGGACACCTGTGGTTTTTGGTAGGCATTTCAGGCGGTCAGTAGCGGACCATGGTGAAAATCAGGGAAGGAAAAAAAGTGAAGGACCAGAAGTCTTTGACATGCCCAAGTCTATGCTGAAGCAGCAACTCACCTTTTCGTTTAACTTTTAAAATCTTCAGCCTTGCTCACGGCTGTAATGGAAGCTGCAAAGAGGCCTAATATTTGTCAGTATCAGCCTCCGAAGGTAAGCAACCCCCAGCGCATGTGTCAATTGTAGCATGCCAGGCCATTTTGCTTCGCACCCAGGGCCAGATCTCTGCCAAAACAACTGAGGGACTGATGCAAGTGGTGCACGAGAAAGACACAGACTTGGCTGATGCCCATCTTCACCTCCTTGACCTGTGCACCCACCACATTAGTCTAAAGCAAATCTCTGAGATGCTGGCAGTGCTGCACCACTGAATTTTTGGTCAAAGACAGCTTTCGCCTCTTCTCCCCATTTGCTTGGCCAGAAAACCTTCTTGTCTTTTTTCCATCTCTAAGGCCAAAAAGTTTGCCTACCATGATCTACATCTTAACATCATGAGAACAGCCCTGCTGGATCAACCAAAGACATATTAATTCCAACACCTTATTTCCAGCCAGATGCCCCAGAAGACCTAACAGGTAGAGATAGAGGTCTAAGCCTCCGCCTATTATTTCTCTCCCATCAGTGTCTAGTATTCAAGGGCATATTTCCTCCAAACGTGGAGGTTGCATTGAATGGAGCTCTCTTTCATGAATTTGCCCAGTGTAAACCTCTCACACTGGGTGTTGCCATAAATTAGTTGTACATTTTATAAAGAAGCAGTTTCTCTTGCTAAAGAAAACCCAAACACACACATTGCTTCATTGAGTCATAGCTACCAAGGATAAAGGCAAAAAAGCAGATGCTCTACGGCTAAGCCTCAGTCAAGTTTAGTAGTCTTTGGTAAAACTACTGGTCAGGGAAATAACTCCCCCCTCAGGGGGGGGGGGAATCCCTAGTTTGAATGAAGTGGAATCTATGTGATATGATCTCTCCATAGTTTATACAAATGAGATCTGACATGCTGCTTTTTAAAATGTGAAGATGAAACAGACATATAAGAATAATACAGACTGAGACACAGCTCAAAAGGAAATTATTTGGATCACTCTTGGAATGAGCTTTTGCCTTTTGCACAGTAAATATAATGCTGAGCTTCCTAAACACTTAGCTGGGCAATGTTGCCACTTTTTATCATCTAACCCATGGAGCAAGGGCATTCCTTACCTCATTGGAGGTCACTGTCACAATAAGGATGGCAATCAGGATGGCACCAACAAGCAGAGAGGCCTTCATGGTCCAGCTGTCTGGCACACAGATGGAGCTTCTCAAAGGGAACTTCCTCATCTATTAGAGAAGAAGCTTGGAGGTTTTACACATCAACGGCAAGAAGCAGGAGGAGCTCACCAATCACATTCTTCCTCAGCTTGCTGTTCTCAAGAGACGTGTTAGCTGACAAGGAAGGTGCTCTTTGGAACAGGTTGACTGCCAATGGGGAATCTAGCCAATGCTTGTTTCAAGCACACATCTCAGATACCACTTATGAAAAAGGGGCCAGGGTGGCAATTTTGTGCCTTTATAGCTGCTCCCAGTCTCCTGACTTTCAGGAAGACAAGACTATTCCTTGCAGATTTTGATTTTGTTTGTAAGTTATTCTAACAGGAAAGTTTGGAATTCACTACAGTATTTCTCTAGATAACAAATGGCCTCTTCATAAATTCATAGAATCATAGAGTTGGAAGGGATCTCTAGGGTCCTCTAGTCCAACCCCCTGCACAATGCAGAAAACTCACAAACACTACTTATAATGAACATACATACATGCCATGTACCACTGTACATGATAACATGTGTGGGGTAATTCTCAGGTTACAGTCAAAGCATGCATGCATGTACAGCTTGAAGCTTCATATTTATCCAGGAATTGGTCTGGTTTTGTTGGTAAAGTGAGCAAGTGTGGCTCTTACAAATAGAAGTACATGCCATACATTCAGGATGTACTTGCGTTCATACTAATATGTGAATAGGGCTACTGAATTCTGTTTTTCAGGCTTAGTCTAGGCAGTTACAGCCCAGTGACTTCAATAGATTTAGAATGGTGTAACTCTCCTTACGATGATACACTACTCTGTTTATAATTATATACTACTTCAGACGGTGAGTGGGCAATGCAACAAGTAAAAAGCTAGCATATCGGGGTGTAGCATATGTTCTTTCTTGCAGGGAATTTTTAATGCAAGGGAGCATTGTAAAGGGACGTGTAATTTCCCCACTGGCAATCTAAAATGGTTCGATCCATTCTACCATCTCAGACCTGATTCAGAACCTGTCAGCGAAGGTTCATTGAAGTTTCCAAATGAGCAGACTTGTTATTTGAAACAAAGTTGCATTTATTGCATACTCCAAAGTTACTCCAGCATGGTAAAGATTGGAACTGATGGTGATCAGTTCCCAACAGTGATATTTAACATTCTACATCAAAGCAATTGCATCTACTCTCCGATTCCCAAAACAAAGGCTGCCTTTGCATGTGTGAATCTTCACACAGCTTCCCCCTTATCTTTTTCAGTTGGTGGTTACATTTCCCAGCGGCAATGTCCTTGCTGCCTCCAGGGGGGAGGTGAGAACCTAGTGGGCATTCTCTACTTCAAAGACTGCTCCATAACCTTTGATATTCTTGGGAAACTATTCCCTGGCTATTCCCTATGAGGACCCCCCCCCCCTATAATTCTACTGTCATGGGTTAGTGAGCATATAGCTGCATTAAACAATATGGTTAGTAATCAGCATTTAGCAATAGTATCAATGAACAGAGCCTGACAGAACCATGCTCAATCTGATATGTAATTCTTAAGTACTTTATGGAATGTATGAATTTTGTATTGATTTTATTGTAGAAAATTTGAGGAATTGTACCACTGTAAATACTTCCAAGATCCTTCTGAGAAGTTCCTGCAGCCCTGTGGGAGCCACCACAGCGGAGTGGTTGTGAAATTTAAATAACTTACGCCCTTGAGAAAGAGATGTTTGAAACAGCCTGTACATGTATAGAAATTATATTCCATCAGATTAAATGTGGAATATTATATAATGTCCTCCTGCTGAGTTGTATATGGATTTTTGGATTGCTTCATTGTAGTTATTGTGGATCATGGTAGTGTGGTTATGTATGGATGACAGGTGAACAAAAACACACAAAATTCATATCTTGAATATACATTTATTATACTGTTACAGTTTTTGTTGCACAGTGTTGTTGTTTTTTTTATTCCAGTTGGTATCTCCTGCACTGTGGTTCCAGTTTGTTTGTGTCAGACTTTGGAATTTCAAATGAAAACGAACCATTTTGTTTCAAAATGAATCCATTTATTTGAGAACTAGTGGTCTGGGATAGAAGCAGATTGAGTTTGATACATTCCAAGGCTGTGCCTGGTATTTTGTAGAGTACATGAAAGCAAAACAATAAAACCATTCTCACACCCTGAGAGACAGTTGCCTGTTCCCAGACTCCCTTATCTCTTTCCCAAGGAAGGAACCCCGCTGGTTACCTTGGGGCATACCATCTTCAAAGGCTCAAGGCGCTTGTTGGTGCCAAGTGAGGAATTCCTCCCTTGCGGTTAGCAACTGTCTCTTTCTGTTTGAAATGCAGATCTTTATTCTCATGGTTAGTAATAGCATACAAAATGGCGTTAGTTAGGGCAAGGAAACACATCTACTCGTGGTACAGTTAAGTGTAAGTTACAATGTCTGACAGTTTGATAGAATCTCCATGTGAAGCCTGGAGATCATGCAGAATTACAACCGCTCTCCAGATAGGCAGATATCAGTTCCCTTAGAGAAAATGGTAGACTCTTGACTCATACCCTGCTGAGGTCACCCCCTGTGACAGCTAGTGTGATGTGGCAGTTGGCACTTCAGAGCAGGGTCTGCCAGACTCAGCTCCTTGCAATTTTGGACTCAGCTCCTTGCAATTTTGGACTCAGCTCCTTGGGCAATTTTGGACCAGTCAGACTTTCAGCCTAACCTTCCTCACAGGGTTGTTGTGCAGATCAAAATGAGGAAAGGCGAATTATGTCAGCTGTTTTGGTCCCCACTGCAGAGAAAGACTGTACTTTTCTTAGGTAGAGGTTGCAGAGAGGGTGGAGGAGATGGAAAGCAATCTACCTCCATTTCTGTAGTGTATCAGTAAATAATATGCGACCGAGCGCAGGGCGCGAATCTCCCCGCCCATCAACAGCTGTGGCGGGAAGTTCAACGGGTCAGGATTGGCCTGACCAACCCTGTAGGCTGTACCGGGGATTGTATATAAGCGGGACCCGGCCCGCGTGTTCCCTCTCTTGCAACGTGCTCCTAATAAACCATGTTGCCCTACTCTCGTCTCCGCTTCGAGTACGTTACACTGGCGACGAAGGTGGGATCTTAGCCTCAGCGGCTACCACGGAGATCTAGGGCAACCACGAGGCCTGACCGCCGCCGCCATGGCCACACTGAACGGAACCACCGGCTACATCGAGACATTCGACCCCGCCAATCCCGAGGCCTGGGAGTCCTACGCGGAGCGGGTCGAGTTCTACCTAAGGGCCAACAAGGTCACCGACGCAGGCTCAAAGAGGGACGTTCTCCTGAGCATCTGCGGGCCAGCCACGTTCGAGATCGCCAAGGGTCTCTCGGCTCCCGCCCGCCTCACGGAGAAGTCCTACGAGGAGATCATCAGGCTCCTCACCGGCCATTTCTCGCCACAGCCTTCGCGGGTGGCCCGTCGGTTCCTGTTCCACAGAAGAGACCAGGCCGTGGGGGAATCGGCCGCCGATTACCTGGCGGCTCTCCGCAAGATCGCCGGGAACTGCAGCTTCCCACAGCTGGAAGACACCCTGGCCGACCGATTCACGTGGGGCCTCCGCGACGAGAGGCTCCAGCAGAAGCTCTTCGCCAAGGAAGAGCTCACCCTCCAGAGCGCCTTCAGCGAGGCGGTGGCGTTCGAGAGGACCTCCAGGACCTTCCCCAAGGCCCGGACAGAAGCCGCCCACCACGAGGAGCTGGACCACGACTGCCCAGAGGAGGAAGAAGCCCACCAGCTGCGCCGCCCAGCCGGGCCACATTGCGAGGGCTTGCCGAGCCAAGCCCAACCGCCGGAGGCCGACCACGCATCACGAGTCGGCGGAGTTCCATTCCACGGACTCCACGTCCCTTCAGGTACTGAACTTGCCCCTCGCCACCCCCGATAAAATTAAAGTGGCAGTCCTCATCGAAGGGAACCCCTGCCAAATGGAGGTGGACTCAGGTTCCTCCATTTCCCTCATAGCGGAGGAGACCCTGAGGGAACTGTGCCCCCGGCAGCGGCTGCAACTACGGCCGGCGAACTTCATACTCCGGGACTTTCAGAAGAATCCGGTGCAAATCGCGGGGTGGGCGCGGGTGCAAGTCGAGCGGGGGTCCTTCTACGGCCCGCTGGACATCCTGGTGGTAAAGCGCCAGCTTGCCACCCTGCTGGGACTGGCGTGGTTCAAACCCTTGGGAATCCGGGTGGAAGGGGTGGGGCAAACCCTAACACCCAGGGGGTTCGGGGAGATATGCCAAGAGTTCCCTGACGTGTTCGATGGGTCTCTAGGGAGCTACAAAGGGCCGGCCATCTCCCTACCGCTAGACCCCACGGTCCGGCCGATTTGGCTCAAGGCGAGGAGGGTCCCGTTCGCTTTAAAGCCAAAAATAGAGGCCGAACTAGACCGCCTCACAGCCCAGGGAGTCCTGGAGCCTGTGGACTATGCCACCTGGGAGACCCCCATCGTAACCCCCATCAAGCCAAACGGGGAGGTGCGGATCTGTGCAGACTATAAATGCACGATAAACAAGGCACTGCAGGATAACCCCTACCCAGTGCCGGTGGTAAGCCACGTTCTGGCTGCCCTAGCGGGGTCCAAGATCTTCGGGAAGCTGGACCTGGCACAGGCCTACCAACAGCTCCCGGTAGATGCTAAGACGGCGGAAGCCCAAACGATAGTGACACACAGGGGGGCCTTCAGGGTGAGGAGGCTCCAATTCGGGGTTAGCGTCGCTCCCGGGATCTTCCAGAGTATAATGGACGCTCTCCTGAAAGGGATCCCGGGAGTCCAGCCGTTTTTTGATGACGTGCTAGTCGCCGCCCCGGACCCCGAAGAATTCGGCAACCGCCTAAGAGAGGTGCTCCGCCGGTTCCAGGCTGCGGGGCTCAAGGTCAAGAGGGAGAAGTGCCTGCTGGGGGTTCCGCGGGTGGAGTTCCTGGGGTTCGCCGTGGACGCAGCGGGAATCCACCCCACGGAAGAAAAGACACGGGCCATCGTGCAAGCTCCGGCCCCCACCTGCAAAGCGGAGCTACAAAGCTTCTTGGGGGTCCTTAACTTTTATCACTCATTCCTCCCCCACAAGGCAGCCCTAGCAGAGCCCCTTCACCGCCTACTGGATAAAAAAGCCCCTTGGGTTTGGGGCAAACGACAAGCCGCCGCGTTTCAGGCGGTCAAGGACGTTCTGGTGTCCAATGCGGTGCTCCACCATTTTGACGAGGGCCTCCCCGTCATCTTGGCTTGCGATGCGTCGCCGTATGGGGTGGGAGCAGTCCTGGGGCACCAACTCCCGGACGGGAGGGAGGTACCGGTAGCGTACTACTCCCGCACACTGACTCCGGCAGAGCGCAATTACGCGCAGATAGACAAGGAGGCTCTGGCGATCGTGGCGGGGGTCCGCAAGTTCCATGAGTATCTGTACGGGCGGAGGTTCACCATAGCCACGGACCACAAGCCCCTCTTAGGTCTGCTGGCCCCAGATCGACAAACCCCCCAAATCCTGTCACAGCGCGTGTTGAGGTGGAATCAATTCCTCAACTCTTACACTTACACACTGGTACACCGGGCCGGCAAGGCTATGGGTCACGCAGACGCGCTCAGCCGCTTGCCGCTTCCGGAAATGGGTCCAGACCCCGCCCCCGCACACCAGGTCATGCTGATGGAAAGCCTCCCAGAGCCGCCCCTTCACGCAGCGGAGGTCGCCAAGGCCACCCAGAAACATAAGACACTTGCACGGGTGCTCGACTGGGTGGTGAGGGGGTGGCCAGAGGGGAACATGGGGGAAGATTTCAAACCCTATAAGGTCAGGAGGGAGGAACTAGCGGCCCACAAGGGGTGCCTACTATGGGGAAGTAGGGTGGTGATTCCGCCCCCGCTGCAAAGGCGTGTTCTAGAATCCCTCCATGAGACCCACCCGGGCATAGTTCGTATGAAGGCCCTGGCCAGAAGCTACGTCTGGTGGCCGGGAATGGACGGGGAAATAGAGAGTTGGGTCTGCAGGTGCCAGACGTGCCAGGAGTCGCGGCCCGAGCCTCCCAGCGCCCCCGCCACTAGGTGGGAGTCCACCAGGAAACCATGGTCGAGACTCCACCTCGACTTCGCGGGGCCATTCCGGGGCAGATCTTCATGATAATTGTGGACGCCTACACCAAATGGCTCGAGGTCATCCCCGTAGGGTCCACCTCGTCCGCAGCCACAATCCGAGCATTACGCAGGGTCTTAAGCACACACGGTATCCCGGACA
The DNA here is from genome assembly GCF_032191835.1 of Heteronotia binoei. Classification (NCBI taxonomy): domain Eukaryota; kingdom Metazoa; phylum Chordata; class Lepidosauria; order Squamata; family Gekkonidae; genus Heteronotia; species Heteronotia binoei. Next base: position 7,836,456 of record NC_083239.1, on the reverse strand, counting down.
CCATAGTCTCGGACAATGGGACCGCTTTCACGTCCGCAGACTTCCAGGCGTTCCTCCAACGATACCTTATTAGGCACATAAGGTCGGCCCCCTTCCACCCAGCCACCAACGGTCAGGCAGAGCGGATGGTCCGCACCACCAAGGAAGCCCTGGGCCGTATTGTACAGGGAGACTGGGACCACCGATTAGCGGCATTCCTATTCGACAATAGGATCACCCCCAACCCGGTCACAGGGGTTAGCCCGGCCGAGCTCCTCATGGGACGAAAGCTCATAACCCGGCTGGACAGACTACACCCTGACCGGGCATCAGACACCCGCGAGAGCCCCGAGGTCCGGGACGCAGTCAGGGGTTTCTTCTCGGGCGACCCGGTTTACGCCCGGAACTACGCAAGGGGGCCCAATTGGGTGGCGGGCCGAGTGCTACGAGTCACCGGGTCCCGCCACTACGACATATCAACTGAGGGGGGCCAGGTACTACGGCGGCACATAGACCAATTGAGGCGCCGCACGCTACCAGAGGAACTGGCGGACACAGAAGAGGCAAGAGCCGGAGAGGAGCTCATCGGGGACCGACCGGAGGACGCGGCCCCATCACCCCTAACGCCGGCCCAAGTAGCACCGGAACCGCCAGAGCCCGTAGGTGCCGAAGAACCAGTCCGGCCGCCACCGTCCGCACCAGGGTCCCCCGCAGCATCAGATGCGGTGGCGGCGCCTCCCCCACAGGACCTCCCCAGACGGTCCACCAGAGAGCGCCGACCTCCCGCCTATCTGCAAGACTATGTTCATTAACCAGGGGGGGAGGGGTGTAGTGTATCAGTAAATAATATGCGACCGAGCGCAGGGCGCGAATCTCCCCGCCCATCAACAGCTGTGGCAGGAAGTTCAACGGGTCAGGATTGGCCTGACCAACCCTGTAGGCTGTACCGGGGATTGTATATAAGCGGGACCCGGCCCGCGTGTTCCCTCTCTTGCAACGTGCTCCTAATAAACCATGTTGCCCTACTCTCGTCTCCGCTTCGAGTACGTTACAATTTCTTTTGCCTCCATCCCTTCTTTCTCAATCTACCCCCTCTCTTCTCTGATAACCTACCCCACATTTCCTCAGCCCCTCCCCACCACACCAAGGCCATGACACTCACCCACAGCAAATTTCTAGCACCTGCTGTATTTCTCTTCACAATGGGCCTTATTACTAGTAGCTGCAGAAATGTGTATGAGTAAATGAAGCAAATATTTGGAGCCTATTGCAAAAAAAGCAATAATAGACTTTAGTGTTGACTGTATGCTCAGAAGGAAACCTGAAATTGTTACTGAACAACTTCACATCCCTGAAGAACATTATTTGGACCTGCTGGACTTACAACCCACTTGCTTTTCCAGAAACATGATGCATTGCGGTCAGTTACATGACAGCTTCTCCATATGCTACAGCAGCCGTTGTTTTACCACAGATGAATTTCTGGGGTTTGCAACCAGTTTCTAGTCAAATATTGTTGCTATTTTCCTTGAGGGAAAAACGATGGGGAAGTCTTTGTTAACATTTCCTTATGTATGCATTTTCCAGCTGTCTGTGATTCATGCCAGTGTTTTTGTGGCAGCCCAGGTTGCTTGATGCCCGCTCCGGCCTGTTCTGGGTGTTCCGGAGGCATTTTGGCCTAGAATGGCGTAATAAGGATTTGTGAGTTCTGCTTTTTCTGTTCTAGAATATTGTTCTTGAGTGTTTGTGACGCGTGCCAGTGTTTTTTGTGGCAGCCCTGGTTGCTAGATGCCCGTTCCAGTCTATTCTGGGTGTTCTGGAGGCATTTTGGCTCGGAATGGGGTAATAAGGACATACGAATTTTGCTTTTTCTGTTCTAGAATATTGTTCTTGAGTGTCTGTGACGCATGCCAGTGTTTTTTGTGGCAGCCCAGGTTGCTTGATGCCCGTTCTAGTCTATTCTGGGTGTTCTAGAGGCATTTTGGCTCGAAACGGGGTAATAAGGACATACGAGTTCCGCTTTTTCTGTTCTAGAATATTGTCCTCGAGTGTCTGTGACGCATGCCAGTGTTTTTTGTGGCAGCTCAGGTTGTCTGATGCCCATTCTGGGATGTTCCTAATGCATTCTGGGCCAGAACGGGATCATAAGGACGCGTGAGTCCTGCTTTTTCTGTTCTAGAATATTGTCCTCGAGTGTCTGTGATGCATGCCAGTGTTTTTTGTGGCAGCTCAGGTTGTCTGATGCCCGTTCTTGGATGTTCCTAATGCATTCTGGGCCAGAACGGGATAATAAGGACGCGTGAGTCCTGCTTTTTCTGTTCTAGAATATTGTCCTCGAGTGTCTGTGACGCATGCCAGTGTTTTTTTTTGTGACAGTCTACCTCAGGGGCGGCCAACGGTACCTCTCCAGATGTTGTTTTTTTTGCCTACAACTCCCATCAGCCCCAGCCAGCATGGCCAATGGCTGGGGCTGATGGGAGTTGTAGGCAAAAGACATCTGGAGAGCTACCATTGGCCACACACCCCCCCACGTTGTTTTACGCCCGTTGCAGGCTATTCCCGTCCCGTTCACGCATGTTGTTCTCGCGACAGCATAGAAAGGCTCGCAGCCTCAGTTTGCACCCCGCCCCCTCCTCGTGCAAAGGCTGCCTTAACCAAGATCCGTGCCAACCTTTCTTGCCATTCACTGCCACCGATGTTGGAAAGCGCCTCTAAGCCCTGTAAACTTCAGATATGCAGAAAGTCCTGTTTTCCTCAATCCTTTAAAAAAAAAAAAAAAAACCTTCTGCCGAAGCGCAGCGTACTGGGAATTGTAGTTTTTGGAGAACTAGCGGGAGGCCGACTGGATTGGCGTCGCCTTGGCAACCGCCTGTAAACAAGATGGCGGCTCCAGCCTTAGGCCTCCCAATGGGCGCGTGAGACCCTTGCAAAGGCTTTGGAAGAAGGAGAGGCGTTGGACGCGTGCAGGAGAAAGGGGAATTGATGCGTTCATCCCTGCGCGTTTATGTTCCTCCTTTGGTTGCTAACAAACAAAAAAGAGCTCTCTTGGGAAGGTCTACTCGGATGTAGGCGCCATGGGATTACATGCAGGTATGCACGGAGGGAGGGTCGTAGCAGCCAGTCTGGCTTCAGCATTTCCAGATGATCCCAAAGAAAGGAATGGGGAAAAGCAGTGATTATTTTTTTTCCCCTTCTTCATAATCTGATCTAGTAGCCAAGCGTCTAACTGTATATTTAGGTAGGGTTGCCAAGTCCAATTCAAGAAATATCTGGGGACTTTGGGGGTGGAGCCAGGAGGCTTTGGGGGTGGAGCCGGGAGTAGGGTTGCCAAGTCCAATTCAAGAAATATCTGGGGACTTTGGGGGTGGAGCCAGGAGGCTTTGGGGGTGGAGCCAGGAGTAGGGTTGCAATGTCCAATTCAAGAAATATCTGGGGACTTTGGGGGTGGAGCCAGGAGGCTTTGGGGGTGGAGCCGGGAGTAGGGTTGCCAAGTCCAATTCAAGAAATATCTGGGGACTTTGGGGGTGGAGCCAGGAGGCTTTGGGGGTGGAGCCGGGAGTAGGGTTGCAAAGTCCAATTCAAGAAATATCTGGGGACTTTGGGGGTGGAGCCAGGAGGCTTTGGGGGTGGAGCCGGGAGTAGGGTTGCAAAGTCCAATTCAAGAAATATCTGGGGACTTTGGGGGTGGAGCCAGGAGGCTTTGGGGGTGGAGCCGGGAGTAGGGTTGCAAAGTCCAATTCAAGAAATATCTGGGGACTTTGGGGGTGGAGCCAGGAGTAGGGTTGCAAAGTCCAATTCAAGAAATATCTGGGGACTTTGGGGGTGGAGCCAGGAGGCTTTGGGGGTGGAGCCAGGAGGCTTTGGGGGTGGAGCCGGGAGTAGGGTTGCCAAGTCCAATTCAAGAAATATCTGGGGACTTTGGGGGTGGAGCCAGGAGGCTTTGGGGGTGGAGCCAGGAGGCTTTGGGGGTGGAGCCGGGAGTAGGGTTGCCAAGTCCAATTCAAGAAATATCTGGGGACTTTGGGGGTGGAGCCAGGAGGCTTTGGGGGTGGAGCCAGGAGCAAGGTTGAGACAAGCACAATTGAACTCCAAAGGGAGTTCTGGCCAGCACATTGAAAGGGACCGCGCACTTTTGAAATGCCTTCCTTCCATAGGAAATCATGAAGGATAGGGGCATCTTCTTTGGGGGCTCATAGAATTGAACCCCCTGGTCCAACCTTTTTGAAACTTGGAGGGTACTTTGGGGGGGAGGCACTAGATACTATACTGAAATTCTGGTGCCTCTACCTCAAAAAACAGCCCCTCCCCCGAACCCCAGATACCCGCAGATCAATTCTCCATTATTTTATAATGGAATAAATCTCCTTAGGAAATAATGGGGTGCCCAGAAGACATTTCCCTCCCTCCCCCCTCCTCCTGATGACCCTGCAGCGGGGGGAGGGCCTCCAAACCGGGGGATCCCCTGCCCCCACCTGGGGATTGGCAACCCTATATTTAGGATATATTACCTGTTAATGTTAAAACAGAAGGCAAAAGAAGGAGGAGACGGCAAAAGAGGAGATGGCCGGACAGCGTTACTGATGTAACTAACGCGAATTTGAGCAGACTTCGGAGGATGGTGGAAGACAGGAGGGCCTGGCGTGACTTTATCCATGGGGTCACAAAGATTCGGACTCGACTGTGCGACTGAACAACAACAACAACTGTTAATAAAAGCCCTGTAATACCTTTTATTAAGTCCATGTGTTATACCAGCGAGTTATTCTGCCATCCTGAACAGAGTTGCATTTTTCTAAAGTTGCTGAAGTCAGTGGACTTTGAAGGGTGTAACTGCTTTAAGATTGTGAAGTAAGATTGCCAGCCTTGAGGTGGGGTCTAGAGATCTCGTGGAATTAGAACAGATCTCCAGATGACTGAGGCAAATTCCCCTGGAGAAAATGGCTGCTTTGGAGAGTGGACTCTGTGGCATTGTATTGTACTGAAGTCTCTCCCTTTCCCCAAACCATTTTCCCTAGGCTCCGTCTCCCAATAAAGGAAAGGGGGGGGGGGGAATAAAAGGAAAGGATTTAAATATACAGTTGTCTGGCTGTTGATTATTTAACCATTTCCCTCAAAGTAGGTTCTCTAACAAATTGTAAGATCACAAATTTTTTTAAAAAAAAATTGTTTCAAAAGGAAACTCAGGTAGGGCATTATGGTTGCCAACTCTGGGTCGGGAAACTCCTGGAGATGTGGGAGTGCCGAGGGACTTCAGCGGCGGGTGATACCATAGAGTTCACCCTCCGGAGTAGGGATTTTCATCAGAGGAACTGATTTCTGTAGTCTGGGGATCGTTCAGTTCTTATTCTGGGAGATGTTGGTTATGCCACTCCAAGTAGAGTTGCACCCTTGTACTGATTTCAGTGGGTATAGAAGGGTGGAACTGTGTTAGAATGGTGAGGTTATGTGCCACTGCCCACACATTGGCTGTGGCTCTTTTCTTGTAATGGTATGCTTTTGGGGGATTTATAGATCCTCTGTTTTATTCCAAGGAATTTGGGATAGTATATCAGTAGCTCTGCTGTACAATTGAGAGCAAAGCAAGCTTTCCTTCCCCCTCTTCCTCCCCATGAAGAGCCTCAGCAAATGGAGGAAATAGAGGCTTTGCTCCTGTGCAATTGAGCAAGCCTGGCAAAGCAAGGACAAGCCTTTTTCAGCCTGAAGACCCCTTTGGAACTCAGACACAGGGTGGTGGATCCATCATAAAATGGCTGCTGCAGGAGGCTGAGCTACCAGAAAATGTCAGGAAGTTCATAACTCTTGAAGTAACTCTTCAACATTTCAGGCAAAAGCTCCGCATAACTGGATGCCTTTCAAAAAGGCATACACACTTGCAGTCACACGGTGAAGCTCCTTGGGAGAGGGTGGCAGCTGCTGCCAAAACAGTATCTTTTTAAAATATGGAGCCAGTTTGGTGTAATGGTTAAGAGCAGCGGACTCCAATCTGGAGAATGAGGGTTGATTTCCCTCTCCTCCATATGCAGCTGTTGGGTAACCTTGGATTAGTTGCAGCTCTCTCAAGAGCAGTTCTCTTAGAGCTCTCTCAGCCCCACCTACCTCACAAGGTGTCTTCTGTGAGGAGAGGAAGGGAAAGGAGATTGTAAGCTGCTCTGAGACTCCAAGTGAAAGGCAAGGTATAAATCCAATCTCCTCCTCTTCTATTCCAGTTTGGTGTAGTGGTGAAGTGTACAAACTCTTATCTGGGAGAACTGGGTTTGATTCCCCACTCCTCCACTTGCAGCTGCTGGAATGGCCTTGGGTCAGCCATGGCTCTCGCAGAGCTTGTCCTTGAAAAGGGCGGCTTCTGTGAGAGCTCTCTCAGCCCCACCTACATCACAAGGTGTTTGTTGTGGGGGAGGAAGATAAAGGAGATTGTGAGTCACTCTGAGATTCTGAGTGAAGGGTGGGATATAAATCCATTATCATCATCATTTCCTCCTCCTCCTTCTCCTCAATCTGGCCCTAACCCCTTTCCCCCCAATCTGGCCCCAAACCACTTTCTAATAACACTTGGCAGGTGCCAGGAAAAATGTTGGTGAGTGCCGCGGTATCCATGGATGCCATGCTGGAGATCCCTGAGCTAGGAGTTACCTCATTTTTATTTTCACAACAGCTGTGTGAGGGAGGTTGAGCGAAATTACAGATAAGTATGAAGGGAAAAAACAAGAGATAAAGATACCGCAATCTTGTGTGCGGCCCCACTCCAGGCCTCCCAGAGCTCTTTTGAGTAGACCCAACCACGGTGAGCCATTAGTTGAGTGGGTTAGCTGTCTGCACTTTCACTTGGCTCTGAGGCTTATATATATATATATATATATATATCTAACAGTTGTGTGTGGTGAACAGAATTTCGCTTGATCCAAGTTTGTTAGTTATGCATGCCAAACTGGATCATGCCAAATTTCTGCTGCGGTAATATTAAATGAAAGCATTGGACACTTCCTTAAACGCACAGTGCGGACCCAAGAAATCACTATGCTTGGTTGGCTAAATGGAAAGAGCTGGGGTTTCTCTACTTCTAATGGGCTGATCAAAATCTGTCATTCCATTTGGTTGTAAGTTTATTTGTAACGGGGAATTGAAAACAAATCAGCCAGTATCATAATGCCCCTGTATAAATCGATGGTGCGGTCTCATTTGGAGTACTGTGTGCAGTTCTGGTCGCCGCACCTCAAAAAGGATATTATAGCATTGGGAAAAGTCCAGAAAAGGGCAACTAGAATGATTAAAGGGTTGGAACACTTTCCCTATGAAGAAAGGTTAAAACCCTTGGGGCTCTTTAGCTTGGAGAAACGTCGACTGCGGGGTGACATGATAGAGGTTTACAAGATTATGCGTGGGATGGAGAAGGTAGAGAAAAGTACTTTTCTCCCTTTCTCACAATACAAGAACTCGTGGGTATTCAATGAAATTGCTGAGCAGTCGGGTTAGAACGGATAAAAGGAAGTACTTCTTCACCCAAAGGGTGATTAACATGTGGAATTCACTGCCACAGGAGGTGGTGGCAGCTACAAGCACAACCAGCTTCAAGAGGGGGTTAGATAAAAATATGGAGCAGAGGTCCATCAGTGGCTATTAGCCACAGTGTGTGTGTGAATATATAAGTATATATAAAATTTTTGGCCACTGTGTGACACAGAGTGTTGGACTGGATGGGCCATTGGCCTGATCCAACATGGCTTCTCTTATGTTCTTAACTGAGATGTTTGATATAAGTATTCAGGCACAGTTTTGTGTTTCAGGTATGAACTTCAGCTGAACCTCTGCATCTGTTTTCCAAGGGGACAAAAGAGACTACATAAAATGTAATGTGTTTCTTTTATTTATAACATTTATAGTCAATTTTTTCTTCCCAACATCTCTTGAAGACTGAGTTATTGGAATGTAAGCGGGATACACTTTTGTGTTCTGTGTTAAAGGAAAATAGAAATCAAGCAATGTCTGTAAGAGTAACCAAATTTATTCCAACATGAACTTTGACTCACAAAGGCTTATGCTGTAATAAACTAACAAAGTTACTCTTTTGAAATTACATTTCATATTGAAAACCTCATATTGGTGCTTGTGGCTGGTTTGATTAGGAAAAAAAATAATCACAGTATTTGTTTTAGCTTGAAAACTGAGATCACAATGAGATTCCACATATGTATTTGCAAGGTAACTCTTGAAGTTTGAAAACCTTACATGAACCCTGCACCTGTCTTCAGACTGGGGAAGAAGAATGTGAAGTATACTGTAATGGGGTCTGTTTCCCAAAAGGCTGGAGTATATGATACTGGTGAAACAATATGGAAGGAGTTTTGGAAGGTATGTCTTGTCGTGCAAGGCTGAGAAAAGAGGTACTTGCTGAAATTCTCTCTTATTCAACCAGCAGCCTTGCTGTGCTTTGGTCATCTATACCAGCAATCCTTAATGTGTTTTCTGCAAAATTGTGCTTTCAGGTGCCTGCTTTTTCCTTGAGTATATGTGTGTGTGTGGGAGAAACTCTAAAAGCTTTCTTCTTTCTCTTTCTAGGATCTAAAAGCTGGGTTCGGGTTAAACGATGACTTCTCCTCTCTCTTCTCTGGGAAAGATTCGAAGAATGCCATTCGTCATGCATAGCCAAGGGTAAGTGGAAGCCAGTTCAGGCTGTTAGAGCCACAGGAAGAGCTTGCCTCTGTTGCCTCCTGCCTGGGTCTGCACATGTCCAGATCACAGTGGAGAGAGGAGGGCAAATGTCATGGGCCATCTAGAATTCCAAAACCGCCAGGGAACTTGTAGATGTATGCGTCTGCCTTACGTATGGAGACAGATCATTGAGACTCAACTCTGGCTGGAATTGGCTCTCTGGGGTCTCAGACAAGGGAATCTGTTTTCAAACACCTGGGATTTAAAATAAGAGATGGCAGAGAGTATATGCAGGACTAAAGAATGTACTCTTCTGCTAAGCTAAAGCCTTCTATCCTGTCTCTAGCTTAGAGATGCTAACCAGAACAGTTGCTATTACCCCTTTGATCTTTCCTTCCTTCTACAATGATATCAAGGGGGCTTGACTGCTGAACATATATGGTGTGGCTTGTCCCTCCTCCCTTTTTGAAGAACGTATTTGTAAATTCATAATTCAAGTTGTTTTACCAATGACGAATTTTTAGGTTTAGTCGATACAACTCGTCACGAGTCTCCAGTTTATTTTATGGGGGTTTATCTCTTGTTACTAGGAAGAGGGCAGTGCCATTCAAAGAAAGTGGCCCAAATGGTACGTAATCTATGTGTCCTTGGTTTGTATACCTTATTCTAATAATTATTGTTTATACTGTACTGCAAGGTTAATCCTTCCTTCATCAGTCCTTTAGAATAAACTGAAAAACCGCTGATCATGGCCTCTGCGGACCAGGAACAAGGGTGACAGTGCACTCTTAACAAAGCTACATCTTTTCTAAATCTGTTGGAGTAAGTGGGCTTAGAAGGATGTAACTCTGTTTAGGATTGTGCTGTGAGATTGTTTGAGTTGCCCATAGAGTCGGTAGCAGAGTGGAGAATTCAGTTTCATGCTCTCAGCCTGACCTACCTCATAAGGCTGTTGTGAGAATAAAATGGAGGCGAGGAGAATGATGGAAACTACGTGGGTCATCGCTGGGGAGAAAGGTGATGAGAAATAAAGTAAACAAATAAACTCTGCCCCAGTCGGCTTGTCAGATGGAGGAGGGGTAGGAGATCTGTTGAGGTTTTAAACTCCCTGAAACGTGGCCCCATTCAAACACACGTTTAGAATTTGCCTGCCAGGTCATTTAAGTGAAAGGTCATATGTGGGGACATGCTTATTTGTCCAATGGATGCAAATAACCTAGTAACCTACATTTTTGAACCTCTGTTAATTAAAATGGAGAAAGTTCTGAGCTCTAGTTGGTAAATGCAGTGGACCTGAATTGACTTGAAGTCTTGTGAATTTGGCCCAGACAAAAAAGACTGGGCCACTTCTCCTTATTGACTACATCTTCTTCTTGTAGATTCAGAATAGGCACTTGGCAGGGTATCAGACACTTAAACCTCATTCTCTGAGCCAAATGCAGCATTTAACAGACCTCAGCCCCCCACACAGATACAACACAGTTGGAGCAAGCTATATGCCTCCCTTTGCTCTTCATATTTGTTTGTTTGGTTTTCAGGGGATGAAGAAGCTCTGATGAGTGAAATCCTAGGGCCAGGCACCCAAATTCCAGTTCAAGTCAGTGGCCCTTCCTGCTCAAGTGGAAGTTCGGCAAAACCAGCAATCCCTGGTATGAGAGGAAGGGTTGTGAATAGGATTCTGGGTAATGCCCTATAGATTTTGCTAGTCTTTTAAGGTGCCTCTGGACATTTGACTTTGTTTCAGTTATAAGCTTCCTTGAGTCTGAGCTCACTTCAGCTGCTGCATTGAGTTTATATATACCGTATGTAAGGAGATATATTTATAGTTAAAGTTACAGATAACAAAAAGAAGGAATGAGGACATGTTCACAGAGAGAGGCCACTTGGAAACAATAAACCAATCAAAGAAATACAGAGTGAGGACCACTCTTGAATGCAGAACGTGGGCAGAGTAGGATAAACATAAAGTCTAATCGAGGAGAGTTCATTGTGAAACATGAACAGAACTAATTAACATCTGTAAAAAGTGAGTCATGGCTTAGATATTAATACCTATACTGACTGAGGAAATCTTTGCTCAAGCCTGGGAGTGAGATACTACTGAAACTTTAGAGGAATCCTGATGGTTTCTGAATAGTGCACCTTTAAATGTACAATGTTTGTCTTTTTATTCCTTTATGTAGGGATTGTCCTATGTAAAGCGAGCTGTGACTCACCAAAGCTTTTGCTAGAATAGACTTTAAGATACTGCTGGACTTGTGTTCTGTTTTGCTGCAGTATATCAGCATGGCCATCCCTCTGGAGAATGCCAAGTTATTGGCTCTATTTTATTTTAAACACCATTATCCCACCTTCCTCCTAAGAGGAATTCAAGGCAACTAGTGTTAAACATGTGGATTCGAGAGCTGGGCCAGATAAAGACATGGTCATTTTCCTTTCTGTTGCTTTTTCCTTTCCCAGTTAACATGGCAGTTATGTGCTCCATGTCGTCATTAGGAGGCCTGTGTACCTTTTATGAGTCCTCATACAGAGAGTCATCTGGCATCAAATTTGGATTCCTGAAACATCTAGCTTTGGTTATTAGAACAGAATGCACCAATATGTATGATGATGAAGGTATTTTTGAAAATGTGCTAGCACTGGGTAGGAACCAAAGAACCATGAAGCCCAAGGACTTTTTTAAAGATCAGCCACCCACACCATGTGGCAAACATATTTGAAGCAGAGGGGAGTTTGCATACTGGTTTTGACCTGCTATGGAAGGTCAAATATTCTATAGAGGTGGGAGACTCAAGCTTTTGGGCTTTTGCTTTTGGGCAAACTTAAAGTAGATCTCTGGATCTTGAGCATCATTCCTTGACTCAAGAGCCAGTTTGGTGTAGTGGTTAAGTGTGCGGACTCTTATCTGGGAGAACCGGGTTTGATTCCCCACTCCTCCACTTGCACCTGCTGGAATGGCCTTGGGTCCGCCATAGCTCTGGCAGAGGTTGTCCTTGAAAGGGCAGCTGCTGTGAGAGCCCTCTCAGCCCCACCTACCTCACAGGGTGTCTGTTGTGGGGGAGGAAGGTAAAGGAGATTGTGAGCCGCTCTGAGACTCTTTGGAGTGGAGGGCGGGATATAAATCCAATATCTTCTTCTTCTTCATCTTCATTTACCACCTTATTTAACCAAAACTCTTCTCTTTCAACTAATCCAACTACTGTTACAAACGAGGCAGATTTTTTTCACAGCACTGGAGACATTCTCTGCCATACTGTGAACATGTGTTCCACTTTTGCTTGCGAAAAGGAGACTTCACAGGTTTTTCACCTTGTCTGGAAAACTTCCAAAACTTGGAACAGCCCCCTTCTCACCTCCTGTTGTTCACCAAAAGAAGGCAGTGAGATAAATCATGTTACTCTCATGTGAAATACTCTCTATTCATTTTTAACTTCTTTATTGTCTCCACCCTAAGTTTAGAATGAATTGTCTATATTGAGGAAGTGCATGCAAATTTGGGCATCTTAAAGTAAATTGTCTGTTTGTATGATGTTTTCTGCCTTGCTGAGCTGCCTTTAGCAGCTTCTCATCTAAAAAAACATAACAATAAGCATCACAAAGTCATGATCATAACCACAGTGTCATAAAACTTGGTATAAACGTTTCAGGGATCAATCCAATCAATAGTTCAATTTGAACATATGAAGTTGCCTTATACTGAATCAGACCCTTGGTCCATCAAAATCAGTATTGTCTTCTCAGACTGACAGCGGCTCTCCAGGGTCTCAAGCTGAGGTTTTTCACACCTGTTTGCCTGGACCCTTTTTTGGAGATGCCAGGGATTGAACCTGGAACCTTCTGCTTCCCAAGTAGATGCTCTACCATTGAGCCACTTTCCCTCCCCTAACTGGCAGTGGCTCTCCAGGGTCTCCAGCTGAGGTTTTTCACACCTATTTGCCTGGACCCTTTTTTGGAGATGCCGGGGATTGAACCTGGGACCTTCTGCTTCCCAAGCAGATGCTCTGCCACTGAGCCACCATCCCTCCCCTAACTGGCAGTGGCTCTCCAGGGTCTCCAGCTGAGGTTTTTCACACCTATTTGCCTGGACCCTTTTTTGGAGATGCCAGGGATTGAACCTGGGACCTTCTGCTTCCCAAGCAGATGCTGTACCACTGAGCCACCGTCCCTCCCCGAATTAAATCAATCCGATCAATTGTTCAAAGGCCACCTGCTCATGGAAGACCTGCAGGGATGGCAGCAGCCTCGCCACCGGGGGAAAAGGAGGTATCTAACCCAGGGCCAGTGGTTGGAAAGGTTAATCTGCGCCCATCATATTTCAGATTGTTCTGGTTTCTTCTTCCTCCACCTATTTCATGCTTTTTCAATGCATTAGCTCTTGCAAGATTGAGCCCATGAAGCAGCCTTCTCCTAAGTCAGACCAGTAGTGTATCAAGGTCAGTGTTGTCTACAGCTCTCTGAGATGTAATGTGGAAGTCCTTCAAATCATCTACGGTTTGATTTTTTATTTGGAGATGCTAGGGACTGAACCTGGAACTTCTGCTTGCAAAGCAAATGTTCTACCAGTGAGCTGCAGAGTGGCCTTCCCTAATTCAGCATACAAACGCATGTATTTTCACTCTAGAACTAATTGCAACTTTTGAGAGGTGTTTTAAAATCATAAATAGGAGGAAAGGGCCTGGAGCTACAAATTATTAGTGAAAAAAACATTTAACATGTGGATCTCTGCTTTTTTTAGAATCAGGTCTGGTTACGCAGCTTGATATGAAAGGCAGTTACTCTTCAGATAATAATAATAATAATAATAAATAAACTTTTTATTTATACCCCGCCCTCCCCGCCTAGGCAGGCTCAGGGCAGCTAACAAGACATGGTAAAACCATAATACAAATAAAACAATATATGATATAATTAATAATTTAAACAGTAAAACCAATAAAACCATATGACATTATAATACAATCGGATTGTGTGTAAGATGGCTCGGTGTTATTGATCTTATCAAGAGTTCCGTCTTAAAAAGCTAGCTGGAAGAGGGCAGTTTTGCAGGCCCTACGGAACTGGTTAAGATCCCGTAGGGCCCGCACCTCTTCCGGCAGACTTGGATCCAACTTGTTCAGGTCTTTAAAGGTCAAAGCCATCATTTTGGTTCAGGCTCAGAAGCAGTATTGGAAGCCAGGGAATTGAAATGATACCAGTTGTATAGGTTTGAAGCGGTATATCCTGGTCAGGGCTCTAGCAGCAGCATTTTGAGCCCACTGAAACTTTTTTTCTGAGCTTTCTTCAAGGACTGCCAGATATAGTCTGAACAGGATTTTATTAAGACTGAGTTGTACATGTAACAACTGACTTCCCTTGGTGTAGAATTTGGATCTTTTCAGAGTGTGATCGCAGCTACCAGGAGGAGAACAAGCTAGCTGCAGAGAAGAGGAAGTAAACCCCCCACAGCAGGCACTCAAGGGGGGAAAAGTCACTAGCCGCAATGAGGCAGTGGTGGTTTTGCTCCCCTTGCCCCACAACCGGCTTGCAGTCCTCCGGGTGTGTCAGCAGTCTCCCTCTGTGTGCTAAGGAGAGAGCAAGAAGGTGGAGAGGGAAGCCCTTCCCTTCCTTCTGCATACATAAAGGATTCGCATTCATGGAGAGAGACGATCATCACACGCTCAGAGGGACTTGAGCAATTAAAATGGTTATGGATATATATTTGATATTAATAGTTACATTATTTTGTGTGTGTTGGGGTGGTGTGCGGAAGTCACGTGGCTTTTTAGCGGATGGCAGGTTTCAGAGTGAGCACAGCTGCACTAGGTGATCAAGAAAAGAGACCACGAACCTGCAGCTAATGAGCAGCTCTGTTTTTATCCGTCAGGCTGTTACCTGCGGTTGAGAGAGTATGCCTTCTGTTCTCCCGTCCTAGGATGCAGCACCGCCTGCCCCATCCTGAGCTGGGCAGCATTTTGAAGCAGTCTGGTGCAGTGCATGGGAACTGTTATACAAGCAGGGCCAGCCATAGACTGTCTGGCACCCCGGGCAAGGCTAACTTCTGGTGGTCCCCCCCCCCTGCACTGGCATCTCCAAAAAAAGGGTCCAGGCAAGTAGATGTGAAAACCTCAGCTTGAGACCCTGGAGACCAGGGGACGGACGGTGGCTCAGTGGTAGAGCATCTACTTGGGAAGCAGAAGGTCCCAGGTTCAATCCCCGGCATCTCCAACTAAAAAGGGTCCAGGCAAGTAGGTGTGAAAAACCTCAGCTTGAGACCCCGGAGAGCCATGAATGGGGCTGTGGCTCAGTGGTAGAGCATCTGCTTGGGAAGCAGAAGGCCCCAGGTTCAATCCCCGGCATCTCCAACTAAAAAGGGTCCAGGCAAGTAGGTGTGAAAAACCTCAGCTTGAGACCCCGGAGAGCCATGAATGGGGCTGTGGCTCAGTGGTAGAGCATCTGCTTGGGAAGCAGAAGGCCCCAGGTTCAATCCCCGGCATCTCCAACTAAAAAGGGTCCAGGCAAGTAGGTGTGAAAAACCTCAGCTTGAGACCCCGGAGAGCCATGAATGGGGCTGTGGCTCAGTGGTAGAGCATCTGCTTGGGAAGAAGAAGGCCCCAGGTTCAATCCTGGCATCTCCAAAAAAAGGGTCCAGGCAAAGAGGTGTGAAAAACCTCAGCTTGAGACCCTGGAGAGCCGCTGCCAGTCTGAGAAGACAATACTGACTTTGATGGACCAAGGGTCTGATTCAGTAGAAGGCAGCTTCATATGTAGGAGGGATGGTGGCTCAGTGGTAGAGCATCTGCTTGGCAAGCAGAAGGCCCCAGGTTCAATCCTGGCATCTCCAAAAAAAGGGTCCAGGCAAGTAGGCATGAAAATCCTCAGCTTGAGACCCTGGAGAGCAGGGGAGTGACGGTGGCTCAGTGGTAGAGCATCTGCTTGGGAAGCAGAAGGTCCCAGGTTCAATCCCCGGCATCTCCAACTAAAAGGGTCCAGGCAAGTAGGTGTGAAAAACCTCAGCTTGAGACCCCGGAGAGCCATGAATGGGGCTGTGGCTCAGTGGTAGAGCATCTGCTTGGGAAGCAGAAGGCCCCAGGTTCAATCCTGGCATCTCCAAAAAAGGGTCCAGGCAAATAGGTGTGAAAAACCTCAGCTTGAGATCCTGGAGAGCCGCTGCCAGTCTGAGAAGACAATACTGACTTTGATGGACCGAGGGTCTGATTCAGTAGAAGGCAGCTTCATATGTAGGAGGGATGGTGGCTCAGTGGTAGAGCATCTGCTTGGGAAGCAGAAGGCCCCAGGTTCAATCCTGGCATCTCCAAAAAAAGGGTCCAGGCAAGTAGGCGTGAAAATCCTCAGCTTGAGACCCTGGAGAGCCGCTGACAGTCTGAGAAGACAATACTGACTTTGATGGACCAAGGGTCTGATTCAGTAGAAGGCAGCTTCATATGTTCATCCTATCTGACTGGAGGTCTATTCGGGAGCAGAGGGCAACAGCTAGCGTGAGATTTTTAGATACAAGTGTCCCGTTTCCTGTCTGAAGATGATGGGGTGGGGAAAGTCATCAAGAAATAAGACTGAATCCGTAGAACAGTTTGGCATTTAAAAGAGGCAGGCAATATCAGTGAGGACATCAGCCAGGGCCCACATGCTAGTGTGGGGGCTCACTGTTGAACGTATATTTATTTAGTTCTTTCCATATTTATACCCTTTGCTTTCCAATGGGAACTCAGTGACTCGCAACAGCCTTCACTCCTCCATTGTATCCCCGCAGCGACAACCCGATGAAGTCGATTAGGCTGAGAAAGAGTGACCGGCCCAAGGTCACCCAGCAAGCTTTTGTGTCCGAGTGAGGATTCAAACCAGGATCTCCCGGATCCTAGTCTGACACTAACCGCGGTACCAAGTTGCGGCTCTTTTGCTGACCTATGCTGGGTGCTGCCTTTCTGTCCCCCGCCCCGGCTGTATAAATTAGGAAAAGTGGGAAGCAAGAAATCTTTTTTCTATTAACATAAGAAGAACATTTAATAATAACATTTTATTTATATCCCGCCCTCTCCGCCGAAGCAGGCTCAGGGAGGCTAACAACATCGCAATCCATACAATAAATTATACAACAGGTTTTAAAATCACATTCGCTTAAAAACATTCCAATTAAAATTAACATTCCTGGTGCTACTCTATTAGGTGTCAATATTATGGCGGAATCGCTTAAGGCGAATCATCAGTCGTTCAGTCAGGTAAAGGCCATCCTAAAAAGGATGGTCTTGCAGACCCTGCGGCACTGTTCAAGGCTCCGCAGGGCCCGCACTTCTTCCGGGAGCTGGTTCCATAGGTGTGGAGCTGCAATGGAGAAGGCCCATGTACGGGTATTCTTTAATTTTGCCTCCTTCGGCCCAGGGATAGTCAGCTGGTTCTTCCCCACTGACCTCAGTGCTCTCTGGGGTTCATATGGGGAGAGATGGTCCTTCAGGTAGGTAGGTCCTCGACCATATAGGGCTTTAAAGGTGATAACCAGCACATTGTAACGAAGTGAATCAGACCAATGGACGATCCCTGAATCAGACCAATGGACGATCTGGTCCAGCATCCTGTCTCACACAGTAGTCAACTAGTTCCTCTGGATGGCCAAGAGCAGTGCATAGAGGCCAAGGCCGTCCCTTGGTGTTGCCTCCTTGCTCTGCGATTCAGAGGATTAGCACCTCTGAACGTTGAGGTTCCCCTCAGTCACCATGGCTGATAGCCATCAATAAGAAGACGATATATCCCGCCCTCCACTCCGAAGAGTCTCAGAGCGGCTCACAATCTCCTTTACCTTCCTCCCCCACAACAGACACCCTGTGAGGTGGGTGGGGCTGAGAGGACTCTCACAGCAGCTGCCCTTTCAAGGACAACCTCTGCCAGAGCTATGGCTGACCCAAGGCCATCTCAGCAGGAGCAAGTGGAGGAGTGGGGAATCAAACCCGGTTCTCCCAGATAAGAGTCCGCACACTTAACCACTACACCAAACTGGCTCTCCATTAATAGACCCATTAATAGACCCATCCTCCATTAATCTAGGCTCCTTTTAAAGCTGTTTATTCCTGTGGTTGTCACTACATGATTTTTTCAGCTGCCAAGGTTCAAACACTTTTAATCATATCTTCACATCCATAAACAAAATCAACTTGAAGGAGGCCACTTCTCTTTGGAGAAATGGCACAGTAGGAGAGTTAACCTTCTGTTCTCTTGAGTGCTGCGGTCTTGAACCATATTGGAGTCTCCTTGTGGCTCTTTCTACACATCTCGGGGTCCAAACATCGATCCTTGACATCATGGGTGGTTTGGGGGGGCCAAATGTCATGAAATGTTAAGTAAGGACTGTTATTCTCTGAGCTCCAAGGACACAGCAGGTCTAATTTACTTGATCACTGAAGAGTTGAATACCAGCACCTTTGCTGTTGTTGTCCATTGTTGATTGAGAAATGGATGCTCTGGTGTTCCTGCCACAACCCTGGTCTCAGTGTCAATGCAGACCTGTGCCCTCCAGCACACTGTGACGCTTGGAAAATGAATTTTTGACTAGTTCCCACCCTGTGTTGACTTTGTGCCTTTAGAAGTTGCTCCCACGGACATGGAGCTGATGACCTCCATGATGCAGAAGATTGCTTTGCTGGAACAGAAAGTCAAGAGCCAAGGCCGTGCCATTCAGCACAAGGTAAAAACAGACCCGGCAGGCACCAAGAAGCGGCATTAGCCTTGTGCCCAGAGGTGATTCAAACGTTTCATGGGAGATCAAACCACTGTGGGGAGATCAAGTCCAGATTGGTCTTAAGTGATTCTGGGATCCTGTGCAAACTTGAGGGTGGGGCTAAAGAACCATGAAGTCAGCGCAAGGGGAAGGCCTGCGTGGAGACTCAGGTAGTGCAAGGACTCAGCTGTAAAGCAGTTGGGGGGCCCTGCCCGGATGTCCTATGGTGAAGACCACCCTGAATTCAGATACATTACCCCCAATATTTTATACAGGTGGAGAACACTGGGATTTATTTATTTTTTTACCATCCAGTAACAGCCAAGTTATGATGAGGATTTTAAGGCAAGAGCTGATATGCCATCGCCTGCCTCTGCATAGCAATTCTGGTATTCCAAAGTGGTCTCCCGTTGAAATACTGACCAGTGCAGGAATTATATTCCGCAAATATAGTGTCATTTTATGGCATTCTAGAGGATAACCAGTGAGCCAGAATTAGTTTTGCATGAAGGCGTTACCCTACATGGGTAGATGTTGCCTACCCTTGAGAGCCGGTTTGGTGTAGTGGTGAAGTGTGCGGACTCTTATCTGGGAGAACCGGGTTTGATTCCCCACTCCTCCACTTGCACCTGCTGGAATGGCCTTGGGTCAGCCATAGCTCTGGCAGAGGTTGTCCTTGAAAGGGCAGCTGCTGTGAGAGCCCTCTCCAGCCCCACCCACCTCACAGGGTGTCTGTTGTGGGGGAGGAAGGTAAAGGAGATTGTGAGCCGCTCTGAGACTCTTCGGAGTGGAGAGCGGGATATAAATCCAATATCTCCATCTACCTCACAGGGTGTCTGTTGTGGGGGAGGAAGGGAAAGGAGATTGTGAGCCGCTCTGAGACTCTTCGGAGTGGAGGGCGGGATATAAATCCAATATCTTCATCCACCTCACAGGGTGTCTGTTGTGGGGGAGGAAGGGAAAGGAGATTGTGAGCCGCTCTGAGACTCTTCGGAGTGGAGGGCGGGATATAAATCCAATATCTTCATCCACCTCACAGGGTGTCTGTTGTGGGGGAGGAAGGGAAAGGAGATTGTGAGCCGCTCTGAGACTCTTCGGAGTGGAGGGCGGGATAGAAATCCAATATCTTCATCTTCCTCACAGGGTGTCTGTTGTGGGGGAGGAAGGGAAAGGAGATTGTGAGCCGCTCTGAGACTCTTCGGAGTGGAGGGCGGGATAGAAATCCAATATCTTCTTCAATATCTTCTACCCTGAGGGTGATGAGAAAGAAGACTTTTCAGTATAATCCTAAACCCAGCTGCATCCTAAATCCATAATAATCAGTGAGCATAAAATGATGTTATTCTGTTTAGGATTAATTTAAAAAAAAAATTACACTGAAAAGCCAAGCTGCCCAAGATGTAGTTGTTAGTATGTTCCAATTCTAGGCAGAGCACAATATGACATCCCATCAAATGAATGAGGATGCTTGTGATCTGCACCCAATGTGGACTCTGACTTGCACAAACATGTGCCACAATATACCTTTACAGTACCACAAAAAGTTTTACTGCCGCAGAAGAACAAAGCTAGAACTGGACTCTACAAAGCAGATTGTCTAACAGCAAAGTCCAGGTTCTATAATTTTGAATAGATTTTTGCACGCGTATCTAATGTGCAAAGCGTGCGGAAAGCTGATATTGGGCTCTAGCATTGCACACGGCTAGCTCATGGAAGATGGGATCAGAAATTTGCGAAAGCCGTATGAAAATGAATGAATGGCGATGGTGTGTTCGCCCTAGCTGATGTTATTTTCCTTTAATTATTTGGATGGTGAATGATGTGCCTGAAGATAGATACAGTATATGCCAGTTATCTTGCTGTAAGTGGAAAATTTACTGAATTAGCTGTGTCAGAATTTGGTCCTAAAGGTTCCACTTGTTCATATCTAAAGTGGGGGAGACATATTTTATGTTTTAAAACATTTTTTTAAACCGTTATACTTCTATTATATCATTATTATTCTATTCTATTATATATTATTATAAGAGCCCCGTGGTGCAGAGTGGTAAAGCTGCAGTACTGCAGTCGGAGCCCTCTGCTCACGACCTGAGTCTGATCCCAGCGGAAGCCGGTTCAGATAGCCGGTTCCAGGTTGACTCAGCCTTCCATCCTTCCAAGGTTGGTAAAATGAGTACCCAGCTTGCTGGGGGGGGGGGTGGGGGTGGGGGAGTGTAGATGACTGGAGAAAGCAGTGGCAAACCACTCCATAAAAAGTCTGCCGTGAAAACGTTGTGAAAGCGTCACCCCAGAGTCGGAAACGACTGGTGCTTGAACAGTGGACTACCTTTACCTTTTTATACTTCTTTTTTTTTAAATGTTGGTTCTTTTAATAATTTATTTTGTTCTTTTAAAAGTTATTTACAGCCCACATTTCTCCCCAAGTGGGACACAAAGCCAATTCCAAGGAGCTACAAATAAAATTCTAAATAAAAATCTTTCATCTGTGGAAAGCCTCAGGCCTTTCCCCAGAAACAGAGGAGGGCAGAGCTGAGCAGTCTTGGCTGACATGCTCTTCTCAGGCAGCAGCGGATTCCCAGAATACAAGTTATGCTGCAAGAATGGAAAGCAAAGGAAGGTGGGAGAAGGGCAAAGTTCACCTCTCCTTGTCTGCAGGCTCCATTTTTTAATTTGTTTAATTTATTAATTAAAATTTGACTGCCCTTCCCAATAGTTGGGCTCAGGGTGGTTCACCGTAACCACAATTCAAAACCAGATGAAACCAAATTTATAAACAGTAAAACATTTAAGTTCCGTAAAGTATGATGGTGTCAAATCCTGGTGGAGCCACTGCCTTGTGGGGGGAGTGGAGGTGGGACTGCCAGATGTAAACCTTAGCTGTCCTCAGCCAAATACCTGGTGGGAACATCCAGGCCCTGTGGAACAGAAGCCATTCCTGCAGGGCCTGGATGGAAGTTAGCAGAGAGTTCCACCGGTTGGGGCCAGGGCAGAAAGGGTGCTGGCACTGGATAGGACTGCCAGATGTTGCTTGGGCTGGGGACCAGGAGATGTTGATCACTGGAGTGCAAGGCTCTCTTGAGGCTATACCAGGAGAGGCGGTCGTGAAGGTACATGGGTCTCTGGCCTTAAAGGTTCATAACAACACCAGTGCAACTCCTGCAGCACCGGAGAGATGTGAGCTGTTTACGGGGTCCCTGTGAGGACCCAGGCCACTGCATTCTGCGCCAGCTGGAATTTCTGGGTCAGCCTCAAGGGTAGGCCTGCATAGACCAAGTTACAATAGTCCAGCCCTGAGGTTTGCAGTGGCTAGATCAGGGCGAGACAGGGAGGGTTGCTAAGTCCAATTCAAGAAATATCTCGGGACTTTGGGGGTGGAGCCAGGAGTCATTGGGGTGGAGCCAGGAGCAAGGGTGTGACAACCATAACTGAACTTCAAGGGAGTTCTGGCCATCACATTTAAAGGGACCGCATATCTTTTAAATCCCTTCCCTCCATAGGAAATAGTGAAGGATAGCGGCACCTTCTTTTGGGGCTCATAGAATTGGACCGCCTGGTCCAATCTTTTTGAAACTTGGAGGGTATTTTGGGGAGAGGTACTGGATGCTATGCTGCAAATCTGGTGCCTCAACCTCAAAAAACAGCCCCCCCCCCGAGCCCCAGATACCCGCAGATCAATTTTCCATTATTTCCTATGAGAATATGTCTCCATATTCCCCTCCTCCCGCTTTCTCTCTCTCACTCACACAACGCTTAACTGTCTCTGGTGCAAGTGGGCAGCCTCGTTGGTCTGAAGCAGTAGAACAAAGCAGGAATTTCTGGTGCCTCCACAAGGAGGTCTGGAAAGTACAGGGGCTACGCTGCTCTTTGACACACACACTCACTTGTCCGAAAGGAAAGCAAAACAAACAGAGGGGCTATACTCTCATGAGGTCTGCTGTTGCTAACCCTTCCCCATGAAGTACTTCCTGCTCCAATGTAAAGGCACACGCACATTTTAAAACTATACCCGTTTGCAGGTCCTGCCCCAAGATCTAGAGGTAGAGGGTGGCTGTGGGGGAGAAGCTTCCCACGCCAGCCAGCTGGCTGGGGAAAGCCTGTAAAACCGGGAATCCCCGGCTGGGGATTGGGAAGCCTAAGGGGAAGGGAGGGGGCAAAGAGAAGCTGCTGCAATCGGGGCTGGGTGGGAGGGGAAGGGAAGGAGCAAGGAGAAGCTGCTACGATCGGGGCTGGGTGGGAAGGGAAGGGGTGAGGAGACGCTGCTGCGATGGGGCTGGGTGGGAAGGGGCGAGGAGAAGCTGCTGAGATCGGGGCTGGGTGGGAAGGGAAGGGGTGAGGAGACGCTGCTGCGATGGGGCTGGGTGGGAAGGGAAGGGGCGAGGAGAAGCTGCTGCGATGGTGCTGGGTGGGAGGGGAAGGGAAGGGGCGAGGAGAAGCTGCTGAGATCGGGGCTGGGTGGGAAGGGAAGAGGTGAGGAGACGCTGCTGCAATCGGGGCTGGGTGGGAGGGGAAGGGAAGGGGCGAGGAGAAGCTGCTGAGATCGGGGCTGGGTGGGAGGGGAAGGGGTGAGGAGAAGCTGCTGCGATGGTGCTGGGTGGGAGGGGAAGGGAAGGAGCAAGGAGAAGCTGCTGCGATCGGGGCTGGGTGGGAAGGGAAGGGGTGAGGAGACGCTGCTGCGATGGGGCTGGGTGGGAAGGGGCGAGGAGAAGCTGCTGAGATCGGGGCTGGGTGGGAAGGGAAGGGGTGAGGAGACGCTGCTGCGATGGTGCTGGGTGGGAGGGGAAGGGAAGGGGCGAGGAGAAGCTGCTGAGATCGGGGCTGGGTGGGAAGGGAAGGGGTGAGGAGACGCTGCTGCGATGGGGCTGGGTGGGAAGGGAAGGGGCGAGGAGAAGCTGCTGCGATGGTGCTGGGTGGGAGGGGAAGGGAAGGGGCGAGGAGAAGCTGCTGAGATCGGGGCTGGGTGGGAAGGGAAGGGCCGCCATTTTCCCCCTGCTTCCGAATTTTTGGCGAGTGGGGGAGGAGGCTCCAAATCGGGGGGCCCGGGAGGATTGGGAAGCCTAGAGACAGGTAAGGAGCCAACTGCCTGACTTGGCGTGGTTGATGAAATGCCAGCCTGGTAATGCTGTAAACTTGGGCCTTCCTGATCAACAAAACATATAGGATGCCCCCGAGACTCCAGGTGGCTGGTGCCAGCTTCAGTGGCACTCTGTCCAGAGTAGGACGTTGAGGCTCCACACCAGCATCACCCCAACTGAGCCATAGAACCTCTGTCTTGGAAGGGTTCAGTTTCAGCTGATTCTGCTTTAGCCATCCCACCATGGCCTCCAAATCCCTCAGCCAAATTAGCTGGGACAGTATCAGGCTGGCACCCAACAACTGATACAGCTGTGCGTCATCAGCATATTGATGGCAGCCCAGCTAGGCAAGGGGGCACATATAGATGTTAAATAGCATTGGGGAGAGGATGGTTCCCTGAGGCAAGCCACATACCAGGGGGTGCCTATGAGACACCCTCTCTTCAAGCGCAGCCTCTGTTCCTGACCTTGGAGAAACGAGGAGAGCCACTTCAGGACAGTATCTTTTTTTTTAAAGATTTATTTAACGATCAAGTCAGTTTTCAAAATCCCCAGCCTATTCTCCACCCCCCCCCTCCAAAAATACCCCACAGGGCGCAAGGGGATTTAAAAAAGATACTTGCAGAGACTGCTTCTAGATGCAAATAGGTAGACACATAAATACATGTGAATTCCCCCATAATGTCAAATTTTGTTCATTTGTTCTTTTTCTTTTGGATCTACAGGACAAGAAGATCAAAGAGCTTGAAGAGCAGATGAAAATCCTTCAGAAAGGCAATGGTACCCTCAGTCTTCTTCCCCCTGCTCCTTTTTTCTGTAGTGGGCAGGGGCCATGTTTTGCTTGAGATGTGGGGGTGGGGTGGGGTGGGGTGGGGGTGCTTATCTGGAGGCCTTTCTCCAGACCAGAGCAGGGCCTTGCCACAGGTGCAGAGCAGACCTACATGAATAATAGAATCATGGAATTGGAAGGGACTTCCAGGATTATTTAGTCCACCCCCTGCACAATGCAGGAAATTCACAAATACCTCCCCCCACACTCCTGTTACCCCTCCTCTATGCCCAGAAGATGGCAAAAGAAAGAAAGGGAGGGAGGAAAAGAGAGGAAAGAAGGAAAAGAAAGAAAGAAACCCCTCCAGGATCTCTGGACAAACTGGCCTGAGGAAAACTGTTTCCTGACCCTGAAGTGGTGATCAGCGTTTCCCTGAGTGTGTAAGAAAGGGTTGCAAGAATTACGCACTGATGCAACCTTCCTGCTCTCCTTCTTGTGACCTGCCTAAGTTCCCAGAATCAGCATTGCTGTCAGATGGTCATCTAGCTTCTGTCTGAAAACCTCCAAAGAAGGAGAGCCCAACAGCTCCTGAGGAAACCTGTTCCACTGAGGAACTGCTCTAATTGTCAGGAAGTTCTTCCTAATGTTCTGCCAAAAACTCTTGATTTAATTTCAACCCATTGGTTCTGATCCAGTTTTCTGTGGTAACAGAAAACAACTCTGCACCATCCTTTATATGACTGCCCTTCAAATACTTGAAGATGGTTATATATCACACTCTCCAGGCTAAACATACCCAGCTCCTTTAACCTTTCCTCATAGGTCGTGGTCTACGGCAGGGGTGCGGAACCTTTTTTCTGCCAAGGGCCATATGGATATTTATAACATCATTCACTGGCCATAAAAATTATCAACTTGAAAAACAGTGCTCTGCCAAGGGAGAATGATTCAGAGCAGCAAAATTAATGCAAATAATTGTTTTTCTATTTGAAGTCATGTGGGGAGAGCCTAATCTGGCACACACACACGGTCTGCCACCCTAGGCAAATGCATAAATTCAGGGCTTTTTTGTAGAAAAACTCATAAGAACATAAGAGAAGCCATGTTGGATCAGGCCAATGCCCATCCAGTCCAACATTCTGTATCACACAGTGGCCTATATATATATATATATATATATATATACACATACACACACACACACACACTCTCTCTCTCTCTCTCTCTCTCTCTCTCTCTCTCTCCCTCTCTCTCTGTGGCTAATAGCCACTGATGGACCTCTGCTCCATATTTTTATCCAATCCCCTCTTGAAGCTGGCTATGCTTGCAGCCGCCAGTACCTACTGTGGCAGTGAATTCCACATGTTAATCACCCCTTGAGTGAAGTACTTCCTTTTATCAGTTTTAACCTGACTGTTCAGCAATTTCATTGAATGCCCACGAGTTCTTGTATTGTGAGAAAAGGAGAAAAGGACTTCTTTCTCTACTTTCTCCATCCCATGCATAATCTTGTAAATCTCTATCATGTCACCCCGCAGTCGACGTTTCTCCAAGCTAAAGAGCCCCAAGTGTTTTAACCTTTCTTCATAGGGAAAGTGTTCCAAACCTTTAATCATTCTAGTTGCCCTTTTCTGGACTTTCTCCAATGCTATAATATCCTTTTTGAGGTGCGGTGACCAGAATTGCACACAGTACTCCAAATGAGACCGCACCATCGATTTATACAGGGGCATTATGGTACTGGCTGATTTGTTGTCAATTCCCTTCCTAATAATTCCCAGCGTGGTGTTGGCCTTTTTTATTGCAATCACACACTGCCTTGATATGTTCAGTGAGTTATCTACCACGACCCCAGGATCTCTCTCTTGGTCAGTCTCTGCCAGTTCACACCCCATCAGCTTGTATTTGCAGCTGGGATTGTTGGCCCCAATGTGCATTACTTTGCACTTGGCCACATTGAACCGCATCTGCCACGTTGACGCCCACTCAACCAGCCTCAACAGATCCCTTTGGAGTGCCTCACAATCCTCCCTGGTTCTCCGGTGGTCTGGACAGTGGGTCGGTCCGACTACTGGGTATAGGCTCCTCCTCCTCGTCACAGGGTCGGGTGCTCCAATCGATCCGGAGGGGGAGTGGCCTATACCACCCAGGACGCGCCAGTTCTTCTCCCGGCCCTGCACGAGGCAGGACGGTTTTTCTCCAGGCGCTTGCTGAGAAGCGCAGAAGATCCGGATTACTGAAACAAAACAGACCGGAAGCGTTGGGATCGGTCCCAACAACACCGGTGGCGGCAGTCTGCAGGGTCTACTCACGAGTAGACGTTGAGCGAACGGCAGATGCCTGCAGCGCTTCGTTCCCTCGCAGTCGCGATTGGAACCAAGCCGGAAGGAAAGAGAGGCGGCAAGCGCAGAGGCAGCGCGGTAAGCCGCCCTACAGCAACAGGGCTGCGCGCGAGTCCACGGGGCTTCAGATGGGTGCCCAGGCTGCCCGCGTTGTCTCTCCTTCGGACTGCCTAGTCGTATAGGCTTGGCAAAGGAGTGAGAGAGAGAGGCCTCTGAGGGGGTTTGTTCCTGACTGGAAGGCAAGATACCAAAAGGCCCAATAGAGGGCGCAACGGAGACATTCTGTCTTCCATTCTGAGCCTTTTCCCGCTTCTTTTTTAGTTGCTTTTGCCTTTCCTTCCCTTATAGGGACGTGAGAAGCTACAAAATGGCGGCTAGCTCACACAGCAACTCACACAGCGAATGTGATCTACCTCTTCTGCCTGGGGCTCTGACTCCTCAACAGGAGGCTCAGAATCTTGACCTCACAGGAGAGGATGCCAAGTCAAATTTAGTCCTTTGGCTTAAGAAAGAGCTGCTAAAAGAGTTGGGACAGGACCTTCGTCAGCAGCTGGACTCCCCTGCTTCCCTACAACCAAAAAAGAAGGATGGAGGGAAAAGGGGCAGAGATACTAGTCCCAGTGACACTATGGAAGGACGCTCTAAGATCAAGCCTCCTTTGGGTTTGGATTCCCCCCTCTTGAGCTCAGCTGAGGAATCAGAAAACTCTGAGCAGTCAGATAAGGAGGAGGGTGAACTGTCAGACAAGGAGGAGCAGACTGACACTGTTCAATCTAGGCTCTTTCCTTCTGAATACTATTCAAAATTGCTTCCCAAAGTACTGAGGACCCTCAACTTTGTACCCACTCCTAAAGAAAATGAGGAGTTGGATCCTGATCTCCCCACAGGTTCAGGGGAGATGATGCCAAAATTGAGCAGTGCTCAGACAGGGGTTCCTTTGCCTGCGGCCTTTTTTGCCTTAGTCAAAGCGGAATGGGAACGTCCGACTAAGCCTAAAGCAAACCAGCAGGTTCTCTCCAAACTTTATTCGCTTATTCCACAGGCTACTAAGAGATTAAAGTTACCAACAGTGGATGACCCTGTAACTAGCCTGATTTCCAATTCGGTCCTTCCTATGGACGCAGATGGTTTACCCAGGGATCCATGCGATAGGAGGGTTGAGCAGGCCTTACGCAAAGAGTTTGAAGCGACATCTTGGGCCATCAAGGCAGCCACTACGTCTTCATTGTTTGCCAGAGCAATGTGCACGTGGTCTAATAACTTGGCAGCAGCAGACAGTGGAGCTCCTAAGGAGTTCAAGGACGAGTTAAAAAGATTGCTTTATCCGCTGCCTTCGTGGCAGATAGTTCATTAGACACCATGCAACTGGCGGCCAGGGCCATGGCATGTGGGGTAGCTGCCAGACGCAACATTTGGTTGCGTAATTGGGAGGTAGACACTGCAGCCCAAGCCAGGGTGGCAGCGGTGCCTTTTAAAGGAGCCTTGTTGTTCGGGGAGGGTCTAGATAGATACCTCATTGAGAACAAGGATAAAAAGAAGGTTTTACCTTCCAAGACTAAAGAGTCGAAACAGAGGAAGTCCTTTCCTTCCTTTCGAGATTCGAAGAAACCATCCAGACCAGGTTCCTTTCGTCCCTTCAGAGGCAAGTGGCAGCAGAAGGGGCGTGATCCCAAACCATATTACTCTGGGAAGGCAGATCAGGGTTCCAAAAATCCCTCCAAGAAAGGAGGATCCCAGTGACTATGCCTCTCACCAGTTGACAAACAAAATAGGGGGTCGTCCTTCCCTTTTCACAGACATTTGGAATCAGTCAATTCAGGACAAGTGGGTTCTAGAAGTAGTGGAACAAGGTTACGCCTTGGAATTCCACTCTCTTCCCCCCAACCATTTTCGAGGGGTTCCCCAGAAAAAAGATTTATCTGCTCACAGAGCAATGTTGTCGGCCATTCAGCACTTGGTGAATATAGGGGCAGTGGAGGCCGTCCCGGTACTTCAACAGGGTTTGGGAGTCTATTTGGTGATATTTTTAGTTCCCAAAAAGAACGGGGAGTTCAGAACCATTCTGGATCTGAAATGGCTCAACAAGTTCATCCTGACAAAACATTTCAAGATGGAGACACTACGGTCAGTATTGCTAGCCATTCAGCCTCAGGATTTTCTGGCTTCCTTGGATCTGTCAGAGGCCTACTTGCATGTTCCCATTTGGGAATCACACAGAAGTTTTCTACGTTTCTCCTACGGGGGGAAGCATTTTCAATATCGAGCCCTGCCGTTTGGTCTGCAGTCTGCGCCCCGGGTATTCACAAAAATTCTGGTGACCCTGGTGGCGGAGCTGAGATTGCGGGGTGTGGCCCTATTTCCTTCCCTGGACGACATTCTGGTGAAGGCAGGGTCCCACCAGCAATGCCTGGAGGGCATGCAGCAGACAGTGACCATGTTGCGCTCTCACTGCTTCGTGGTGAACCTAGAGAAGAGCAATCTGCTTCCCTCTCAGATACTAGTGCATCTGGGAGTGGAAATAAATACAAAGGTGGACAGAGTCTTCTTAACCCCAGAGAGACGGGAGAAGTTTTGCCTCCTTCTGCAAGGGGTGTTACAGCAACCGAAGGTGCCAGTCATGAAGTTAGCACAAGTCTTAGGGATGATGGTATCCTTTCAGGATCTACTGTCTTGGGCCAGATTCCACACTCATCCCCTACAATTTTTTCTGCGGCCTTTTCAGGAGATTATAAGGAACAAAATTCCCAAACTGGTGACACTACCGTTAGAGGTGACGTCCCAGTTACAGTGGTGGTTGAACCCGGGTCTTTTCAGTCCAGGTTACCCGCTTCGCGAACCTCAGAGGGTTTGCATGACTACAGATGCCAGTTTATGGGGTTGGGGGGCTCACTCACAGGATCAAATGATCCAGGGTCAGTGGGAGCCTCACGAGATGAAGCGCAGTATCAACTTCCTGGAACTCAGGGTGATCCGGTTAGGGTTGCAGGCAGTTCTGAGGGGTCACCATGTCCTGGTGAAAACGGACAACTCAACCGCCAAAGCATATGTAAATCGACAGGGAGGAACCAGGGTGAAATCACTTCATGCCGAGGCGAAGGTTCTCTTCGAGTGGGCCGAAGTCAATCTCCTGTCAATCAAAGCGGTGCATGTTCCAGGGAAGGACACTCTGCTAGCGGATTGGCTCAGCAGACGCTGGCTGGAACAAACAGAGTGGATGTTACACAGGGACACCTTCCGTCTAATAGTGGACAGGTACGGACCTGTGTCGGTGGACTTGTTTGCCACGGCAGAAAATTGCCAAGTGGACAGGTTCTTTGCCAAGGTCAGAGACACAAAGGCAGAAGGAACCGATGCCCTCAGCACTGACGGGACTAGTGTAGGCCTTCCCGCCCCTTCCTCTATTACCCAGGGGGTAATTACAGAGGGTGGTGGAACTAAAGGCGGAGATGGTGTTGGTGGCTCCCTTCTGGCCGAGACGGTCATGGTTCCAGGAGCTCCTGAGGTTGTCTATTCAGCCTCCTTGACGGCTGCCAGGGAGGGATGACCTTCTGACACAGGGCAGCATGTCTCATCCTCAACCAGACATGTTGCAATTGACAGTTTGGAAGTTGAGCGGTTACAGCTCAAGGAACTAGGTTGTAGCACCAGAGTGGTGGACACTATGTTAGCATCGCGTAAGTGTTCCACTAATAGGATATACAATACCACCTGGAAGGTTTTTGCTTCGGGGTCTACCTTACGGGGGTGGGATCCGATGAAGGTGAAGGTAAATGGTATTCTAGGTTTTCTTCAGGAAGGGGCAGACAAGGGGCTTTCTACCAGCACGCTACGGCGTCAGGTGGCGGCCATATCGTCTATACAGGGGGTGCGGGGACGTAAGTCCTTGTCAGCGCATCCGCACATTAAACGGTTCCTGAAGGGTGTTGCTCTCCTTAAGCCCCCACAGGTATATAGATTCCCCTCGTGGAAGTTGAATATAGTACTAACTGCGTTGTGTGGGCGTCCCTTCGAACCTATGGCTTCCTGTGGACTGAAGGAACTGACTCTAAAAACAATTTTTCTGGTGGGTATCACTACAGCACGGAGAGTGTCTGAGTTAAGGGCCCTGTCGGTCGACTAGGAGCTTTGTGTTTTCCATAATGAAAGGGTGGTGCTGAGGCCAGACCCATCTTTCATTCCTAAATTTAATTCTGTCTTTCATAGGTCCCAGGAGTTGGTTCTTCCAAATTTTTGTCCCAACCCCCAGTCTCCCAAGAAAAGGGAGCTGCACTGTTTAGACGTTAGGAGGGCACTTAGTTTTTACATTGATCGCGCAAAAGATTGGAGGAAGTCTGATGCATTGTTTGTTTCATTTAGCAAGTAGTCGCAGGGATGACAGGTCTCCACTTCCTCCCTTAGCAGGTGGCTACGGGAGTGTATTGTTTTGGCTTACAAGGCCCAAGGTCAAACCCCGCCAGATGGGATCACGGCCCATTCTCTAAGGGGTGCTGCAACATCAGCTGTGTACCGGTCCTTTCCGTCCTTAGAAGCTGTGTGTAAGGCAGCGACTTGGAAATCGGTACATACCTTTACCAGGCACTATAAAGTGGATAAATGGGCTTCAGCGGAGGCGGCCTTTGGGAGGCGTGTGCTGCAGCATGCACTCTAAACAGGGAAGCCGGTCCCGCCCGGGGATGTTCAGCTTTGTTACGTCCCAGTAGTCGGACCGACCCACTGTCCAGACCACCGGAGAACGGAAGATTGGTATCACTTACCGTGAAGCTTCCTTCTCGGTGGACTGGCAGTGGGTCGGTCCGGCCCGCCCGTTAAAGGTTGAGCGGCTTCCTGAGTTTTGGAGATGGATCCTGGAGCAATGGTGCTTTCCCTGTGGGGAGGATGTTACCTTTGCTTTGCTTAACAGTGACTTTCTTTCAATCTGCCATTTGTATGGTGTGTTGAACTGTAATAAACTAATCTTCTCATTTATTCGTCTCTGTACGTGAATGGGGAGGTGGTGAAAATTTTTATTATTAGGGGGATGCGGCTTGGATACAACTGGCGCGTCCTGGGTGGTATAGGCCACTCCCCCTCCGGATCGATTGGAGCACCCGACCCTGTGACGAGGAGGAGGAGCCTATACCCAGTAGTCGGACCGACCCACTGCCAGTCCACCGAGAAGGAAGCTTCACGGTAAGTGATACCAATCTTCCGTTCTCACCACCCTGAGCAATTTAGTGTCATCTGCAAACTTGGCCACTTCACTGCTTACTCCCAACTCCAGCCAGGCCCCAGGGAGGCTGCCGCATGGCTCGGTTCGGCGCAGCAATCCCCGAGGGCCACACCAAGTGACCTCGATGGAGGTACCCCACCCCTGGTCTACAGACTCCCCACTATCTTTGTTGCCTCCTTCTGGACATGTCTCAGCTTGTCTACATCCTTCTTAAATTCTGGGGCCCCAAACTGGACGCAGTACTCAGGTGAGGTCTACCCAGAGCAGAGTAAAGCGGTACCGTTACTTCTCGTGATCTGGACGCTATACTTCTGTTGATACAGCCCAAAATCGTATTTGCCTTTTTAGCTACTGCATCAAATGCTGACTCATGTTCAATGTATGGCCCACTAAGACTCCTAGATCCACTCATTTCCACTCATACGTCCGCTGAGGCAAGTCTCCCACACTGTATAATGATGCATTTGATCGATGTATATAATTATTCATATGAAGACTTGGGGGTCCAAATAAGCCTGCAACTGTCCGGGCTAGGGTTGCCAAGTCCAATTCAAGAAATATCTGGGGACTTTGGGGGGCGGAGCCAGGAGACTTTGGGGGTGGAGCCAGGAGACATTAGGGGTGGAGCCAAGATCAAGGCTGTGACAAGCATCATTGAACTCCAAAGGGAGTTCTGGCCATCACATTTAAAGGGACGGCACACCTTTTCAATTCCTTTCTTCCATAGGAAATAATGGATAGGGGCACCTTCTTTTGGGGCTCATAGAATTGGACCCCCTGGTCCAATCTTTTTGAAACTTGGGGGGTATTTTGGGGAGAGGCACTAGATGCTATACTGAAAATTTGGTGCATCTACCCCAAAAATAGCCCCCCCAGAGCCCCAGATACCCGCAGATCAATTCGCCATGATTTTCTATGGGAATAAATCTCCCTGGGGAATAATAGAGTTCCCAGCAGACATTTCCCTCCCCTCCCCCCGCTTTCTGACAACCCTGAAGCGGGGGGAGGGCCTCCAAACCGGGGGATCCCCTGCCCCCACCTGGGGATTGGCAACCCTAGTCTGGGCTTACTTGAGCAATTGGCTCAGTTGTGGAAGGAAAGGAACAAAGGAAAGGTCCCCTGTGCAAGCACCAGTCGTTTCTGACTCTGGGGTGACGTTGCTTTCACGACGTTTTCACAGCAGACTTTTTTTTACGGGGTGGTTTGCCATTGCCTTCCCCAGTCATCTACACTTTCCCCCCAGCAAGCTGGGGACTCCTTTGACCCACCTCGGAAGGATGGAAGGCTGAGTCAACCTCGAGCCGGCTACCTGAACCAGCTTCTGGTGGGATTGAACTCAGGTCATAAGCAGAGTTTAGGACTGCAGTACTGCAGCTTTTATACTCCGCCACAGGGCTCTTTTTAAGGTACAATGGAAAAGGAAAGGTCCCCTGTGCAAGCACCAGTCGTTTCTGACTCTGGGGTGACGTTGCTTTCACGACGTTTTCACAGCAGACTTTTTTTTTTACGGGGTGGTTTGCCATTGCCTTCCCCAGTCTTTTACACTCCCCCCCCCCCAGCAAGCTGGGTACTCATTTTACTGTCCTTGGAAGGCTGAGTCAGCCTTGGGCTGGCTACCTGAATCCAGCTTCTGCTGGAATCGAACTCAGGCCGTGAGCAGAAAGTTCAGACTGCAGTACTGCTGCTTTACCACTCTGCGCCATGGGGCCGCTTCAGTTGTGGAAGAGGCATGCCCAAACTGATTCCCAGTAATTTTTCTTTCAGTTCTGACTATGGGGTCCAAATGACACAATCCTTTTTTCACTTATCTTTACACAGTCCCCAAGTATGCTGGGGCCTTGAGTCAGATCAGGATCACTGTGCGGGGGAGGGGTTTCCTCTTCCCCCTCCTCTCCCCCTTCTTTTCACCCCAAAAGGGAGCTGGGAGGGAGCTGTTCACCCTATTTGCTAGCTTCACATGTAATTCCATTGATAATAGGGATGTGGTCTGCCTCTGTTCTTTCTGCTGCTTGATGTTACATAAAAACCTGAGGAATCTTTTAATTTTTTCATTTACATTTTTTCTCTAGAGGAATCTTCAGGGTTGAGCAGAGCAGAGGAGCTGGAAGTGATCTGCCTTCAGCTGCAGCATCAGATCTGGGAAATGGAGGTAATGGAAGAGGCCAGAGAGGGAAACCAAGCAACCTCTTCATTTAGTGCAAAGGGATTTTATTTCAGGCCTTGGATGTGATGCTGCTAAGTATTGCATGACTCAGTTCTGGGCGCAAGGAAAAGGTAAAGGTAGTCCCCCGTGCAAGCACCAGTCGTTTCCGACTCTGGGGTGATGTCACATCACAGCGTTTTTACAGGGTGGTTTGCCATTGCCTTTCCCTGTCATCTACACTTTCCCCCCAGCAAGCTGGGTACTCATTTTACCAACCTCAGAAGGCTGAGTCAACCTTGAGCCGGCTACCTGAACCCAGCTTCTGCCAGGATCGAACTCAGGTCGTGAACAGAGAGCTCGAACTGCAGTACTGCAGCTTTAGCACTCTGTGCCACGGGGCTGCACTTGGGTGCAAGAATTTGGTTAATTGGGACATGCAAGACATAGTTCTCAGGTGCTTTCTGTTTCTTTGTTTTGTGATTCAGAGCACTCTTTCAGAAGAGACATTCCCTGCTGAAAAAGGAAGTTGGATGAATACCTTTTAAAAAATGGCCCCTGTATTTCTGGGAGCTTTCATATTACACTAATAGTTTCAAACATCCCCAGCTAAAACTGAAGATAAAATTTTCTACTCAATAAACTGAGAGGGCACTCTTTTTTAATCACTTGGGCAGCTGACTTGGGAAAAAAAATACAAGTACTTGCAAAAATCGCTGGTGACATTTTAGAATGGGCATTCCCCTTTCTTCTTTCAAGAAGGGGAGCACTTCTTTTAACTATTTTGACTCTAGTACACATGGAAATATTTTGTGTGTGCTTGCGAAGAAGAAAAGGCATGAGGCAGGCATAAAAGTCCCATTGCTTTGAATTTAAAAATACGAAAGTCTCAATCCAAAGCTAGTTGTGCCTGAATGCCTTTGAAAAGGATGGGATTTAAATTAAAGGTAAAGGTAGTCCCCAGTCGTTTCTGACTCTGGAGTGATATTGCTTTCACATTTTAATGGCTGACTTTTTTACGGCATGGTTTGCCATTGGCTTTCTCAATCATTTACATTTTACCCCCAGCAAGCTGGGTGCTCGTTTTACCGACCTTGGAAGAATGGAAGGCTGAGTCAACCATGAGCTGACTACCTGAACCCAGCTTCCACTGGGATCGAACTCAGGTCGTGAGCAGAGCTTGGACTGCAGTACTGCAGCTTTACCACTCTGTGCCACAGGGCTCTTGTGATTTAAATTACCCTATATACTCGAGTATAAGCCTAGTTTTTCTGCCCAAATTTTGGGCAGAAAAAACCCCTCCTCGGCTTATACTCGAGTCACTATTTTGCCCGCATCCCCGGAATTCCAAGGACAGCTAAAGCTGCCCCCTGCTCTCCTCTCCTCAGCGAAGGGGGAGGGGTCGTGCTGGGACTGGTGTTTTCAGTCTGACCAGAAATGACTTCTGCCTTGGTATTGTTGATTTGTGTTCTGCACCACCATTCTCCTCATCTTTCATTGCAAGCAGCATCGTGGCCTTCCCTGCCACAGGAATAGTAACTGCTGCGTTTCCCACCCTCGGCTTATACTCGAGTCAATAAGTTTTCCCAGATTTTTGGGGTAAAATTAGAAGCCTCGGCTTATATTCGGGTCGACTTATACTCGAGTATATACGGTAGTTGTAACTAATTTGTTCCATTGGACTAGGCCATGATTAACTTGTAGTGCTATCCTCTGCAGGGTTTTTGCATTCTAAGCCCATGGGCGCGATGCAGTTGCGTTGGTAGAATAGTCATACTTTACTTCCTCCAGGAGAGGTCACACCCGGAATTATTCCTGGGAAATATTTACATCTGTCACCCAAATGAGCTGCTCATACAGCTACATACAAGAGAGAGATCTTGGGGTCGTGGTGGATAACTCACTGAAAATGTCAAGGCAGTGTGCGTTTGCAATAAAAAAGGCCAACGCCATGCTGGGAATTATTCGGAAGGGCATTGAAAACAAATCAGCCAGGATCATAATGCCCCTGTATAAATCGATGGTGCGGTCTCATTTGGAGTACTGTGTACAATTCTGGTCACCACACCTCAAAAAGGATATTATAGCATTGGAGAAAGTCCAGAGAAGGACAACTAGAATGATTAAAGGGCTGGAGCACTTTCCCTATGAAGAAAGATTGAAACGCTTGGGACTCTTTAGCTTGGAGAAACGTCGACTGCGGGGTGACATGATAGAGGTTTACAAGATAATGCATGGGATGGAGAAAGTAGAGAAAGAAGTACTTTTCTCCCTTTCTCACAATACAAGAACTCGTGGGCATTCGATGAAATTGCTGAGCAGCCAGGTTAAAACGGATAAAAGGAAGTACTTCTTCACCCAAAGGGTGATTAACATGCGGAATTCACTGCCACAGGAAGTGGTGGCGGCCACAAGCATAGCCACCTTCAAGAGGGGTTTAGATAAAAATATGGAGCACAGGTCCACCAGTGGCTATTAGCCACAGTGTATGTGTGTATATAAAAATTTTTGCCACTGTGTGACACAGAGTGTTGGACTGGATGGGCCGTTGGCCTGATCCAACATGGCTTCTCTTATGTTCTTATGTTCTTACGGCTGGGAGGCTTCTTGCGTTCTTACTTTGATTCTTGAGCATGTAGTGCTCACAGAACTTTCAAAAACCCCTCTCCTTGGGCCGGTATCAACTTGACCTTGTTGACTGCATCTCAGAATCAGAGGTGTCCCTTTTTTGTGATCCTCCCCCTCCCCTTAAAACTGTTCCCGTTTCTCTCCACGTAGCGGTTTCTGAATGACTACGGATTGATCTGGGTAGGAGAACAAAACGAATCTGCAGACGATAGGGAGTCGGTGGACGGAGAAGGGAGTCGGTCATCACGGGGTCTCTGGAAGCCAGGTTTGCTAGGAGAAATAACAGCCCGTTAACAATGACCAGCGTCTTTAAGATAACCTGTGTTGGCTTCTCTGATGTGAAAGCTTTGAGCGTAATGTCCCTGGGGCTGGGGCCTGGTTTTTTAATCATAAAACTGCATTTATTGAATAACAACGCAGGCTATAAGGTTGCGAAAGCCAGCGTGGCGTAGTGGTTAGACTGGGGTCTGCGAGATCTGGGTTCGAGTCCCTTCTGTGCAGCCTCAGGCCAGTCATTCTCAGCTTGACTAACCGACCTCATTGGCTTGTTGTGAAGACAAAATGGGGTATGGGGAGGGTTATGTTTGCTGCCTCGAGTTCCTTGGAGGGAGATTGACAGCCTGACAGAGTGTGCTGGAATACGTCCCGTAGGGCACTCTGGTCAGCCCAGCCTCAGCTAGAGTTCTAATGAAGACAGACTCACAGCCAGCCAGTTCAACAGTTATATTAGGGTTCAGGCAATAAGCATAAGTCAAGTACAGTCCAATTGTCAGGTCACTCACAGTCAGTCCAGCCAGTTCAAAGGTACAATAATCACAGTCCAGAAGAATAGTCAGTTAACAGTCCATCAATCCAAATCATCCAACAATCCAACAGTATGACACACCACTCTCCTCCAATCCTCTCCAATCTCTCCCACACTTGGTAGTAGTGTGGCTACTGCTGTTATACCCCCACCAGCCAATCCCATTGCTCATTTGGCTAATGAGTTTCACATGTTACTCACATGCTTCTACTTACACCTGTATAGCAAGAGTTACATAATCATTTAACCCAGGGGTCCTCAAACTTTTTAAATAGGGGGCCAGTTCACTGTCCCTCAGACTGTTGGAGGGCCGGACTGCTGTTACTGTACAAGGCCGCGGGCCGTCAGTTCTCCGTCTTCTGCATTTCTCTCCCTTCCCCACACCACACACCCCGGCCTGGGAACTCACCTCACCTCGGTATCACCTCACACTCTGTCTCCGCTGCCTCAGCCCAGTGCCGGAAGTGTGCGTTGCTAACACGAGTTTAGGTCGAACGTCACTTCCGGTCTGATTCTGCCATAACCCGGCGGGCCGCATAAACGTCCTCAGCGGGCCGCATCTGGCCCGCGGGCCGTAGTTTGAGGACCCCTGATTTAACCAGTATCAAGAAGCCTTAAAGCGACATATACTGTCACAGCCTCTTGCGTGATCTGAGAGCAAGGAGCCCTGTTTCCAGTGTAAAATTGCATTCCCCCCCTTCTGGGTTCCCATAACTGCTATACCTTTAAAAAACAAGCTTCTCCATATGTGGGGGCCTAGGGTGTAAGCATAGCTATATATATGTAGTCTGTTGCTAAATCCTCACGTTATTGTAGTGCTGGTTTTGCAGCCGGTTCCTCTTCTCACTGAAGTTTGGAGTTAAGTTCCAGGGCGTGAATCCCATTTAGCAATCTCTTTTTTCTCTTCGTCATAGGCAATTCTGTTGTTTCAGAATCATCAATCAATTTTGATACCATCTTTGAAAATCTGAAAGATTTAAATGTGCTGGCTGGGGAGGGCATGTCCCAAATCGAACACGTGGCAGGCGGGGCTCGGTTGAGGCAGCTGGACCCAGTCCCCCTCACCTTCTATCAGAACGGGATTGTAATGTTCAATGGTCCCTTCCGGTCGTATGAGGAACCTTCCACACAGGTATGGCTCAGGCCAGAGAGCAAAGGCGATTACTGACTCGCAGTGTCCCTGCAGTAATTGCTATGTGGGTGTGCCTGTCAAGTCGGCAGATTCAATAACGAGCCGTTGTTGATACAAAGAAACTAGTTTATTGATACTGTTACTTGAGGCTAGGCCAATATTGAAAGACTGAAGAACATACAGTAGATACCAGCATATAAGGGATACTTCAAAGGAATTCCTACGGGGGGGGGGGGTTATGCAGGGAACATTCACACATTAATGTTACCAATTCGTTCTCAGGCCTGCTTTGGCCTTGATCGTAGTAGACTCCTGACTCCCTTCTGAGCCAGGCCTGAGAAGGCACAGATAAGGCTTTCACATCTTTCCATTTCAAAGCAACACTACCCAGGGAAGGAAAAAGGGGGGGGGGGGTAGGGAAAGGTTAAGCTAGCAGCATTTGAATACACTTGGTTTTACCCAGAATGCTCTTTGACTGAGCCAGAGTTATACACAGACTTGACAGTGCCTTTTCTGGGAGCTCCTGCCTTCACGAGGCCCCCAGCTTCTACCCAGAAGGCAGTAGGTAAGACCATATATTTTGCGGGAACTCACTGGCTTGTTGGTTTATTGTAAGATGCCACATAAGAGGACAAGGATGTGTACATAAAAAAATAAGGCAGTCAAACTACAGCGGAACCACATTTCCCCTTGTTTGGTTAGATGTACAGTCTTCACCGGAGGGCTGAGTTCTGTCAAAACCCGTTTCAGCAGATGTTGGCTGTGCACAGCACTCAGAGGCTAGCACTTGTGACATGACAAAGTCATCCACCTCCACATAAATAGGGCAAAGCAACGTTTAAAATTGCCAGATGTTGTTGTGTGTAGGGGAGAAGATAAGGTGGGGAAAGGCAAAAGGAAGAAGAAATCAGCATTGGATTTGGAGGCAAGTGCATATGTTGTTTGTAGAGAGAAGATAGAGGCAAGTGGAGCACATCTTTCACCAGGAAAAAAAACCCCCGCATAGACTTATGCTAGTAT
The DNA here is from genome assembly GCF_032191835.1 of Heteronotia binoei. Taxonomy (NCBI): domain Eukaryota; kingdom Metazoa; phylum Chordata; class Lepidosauria; order Squamata; family Gekkonidae; genus Heteronotia; species Heteronotia binoei. The sequence continues at coordinate 7,797,011 of NC_083239.1, read as the reverse complement.
GTAATCTGGAAATATTTCGTTTGGGTCAGGTAGAATGTGGGGCTGGCTTTCTGCCATGCTTCGCACTCAGCAGGAAACAGATCTCCACATTCCTAAATGCAAACCCTAAACCATGAGTTCTGCAGTGTCGTTGAGTAATGGGACCACGGAGAAGGCAGTGCTGGAGGCAGGAAAACCAGTGCTTGGGGAAGGTGATGGATCCCAACACAGCAGAAACAAAGTGAAGTAAGCAGCTGGAGATTCAGACTCAGACATATCTGATTCCCTCTTTTCCTCTCTGAGGACAGGAGAATTGGCTATCTGGGAAGTTACTGGTGGTGGAGAACGTTTCAGAAAGGGGAACTGGTTACTGGCTCAGTGACAGCCACGTGATAATCTGAGCACCCCTGCCCCTTTTGCTTTTAAAAATAGGCCTCTTTCTATATGATTTGGGCAGCTCCTTGTTTCACCATGAAGGGACTTGGTTGAGGAAAAGTTTTGTCACGAACAGTGGCCTGCTGTGTCTCCAGCTTTGAAACAGGGCAGCTTAGGCAATGGAACCTGCTGGACTGATTAACCATCAGAAAGGGTGACTCCGCCAGCAACCGGTCTTTTACGGTCATCAGAACTGTATGCTGCTTTCATTAAGTTCCTTAACAATTAACGGTTTTGGGGATTGTCATGATAAAAGCCTGTCTGTGGCTTGCTTACTTGAGAGATTTGTCTTTTCTTGTTTGCTTCTCTGTCTGTGAGGGTCAATGGCTGCTAGAAAAAAATGTGAACCAAATCACGATCAGGCAAGCACAAAGTCCCATAAGTTGTCTCTGCCACTCTTTCAGTCCATTCCATGCCCATTCAACTCCCACTGACCCAAGGAATTACAAAACACAAGCTCCAATTTTGTGCCCCTAAGGAAATGAGGAGCAGGAGAAAAAATGGCCTCCACGTAATGACACTCTAGGAATTTCCTGTGTTGTAAAATACAGTAGAGGCTAAGGGAAGTAGCTCAGAGTATCACCCATAAGTAATATCATATCCTCCCTAAACTGCATCTCCAAAATTTCCAGGCATTTCTGCCAAGGCACAACACCCTGTTTGAAGCAGCTGCTTAATTCATTGGAGCTTCTTCCATCTCTCTGGTTCAGTTTACAATGAACCAGCTTGGATTCTTCACCCTGAAGGAAACCTAGAATTTTGCATGCCCCTGGCCAACCTCCATAAAGGTGACTGAATCGCTCCAGATTCTCCTCAGGGGGAACGAGCCTGTTCTTCATGTGCCTGGGGAAAAAAACTCCCTGTAGTCTTGAGCATTTGAGTTTGTTGTAACTATGCAACCCCTGCATCTTCTAGCCAGGGATGTAAGCTTCTCCCTTAATTCATTAGACTCCTGAGTAAAAGCTTGTTTTTTGTTGTAATACAAGTCTTTAGTCCTTATGGTGGAAGAGAAGCAGGAGCAAGACTAGGTGTCTCCAGATGCTGGTGAGCTGGAGTATGGGCCTTAGCGGTGGCTAAGAGCCAGTTTGGTGTAGTGGTTAAGTGTGCGAACTCTTATCTGGGAGAACCGGGTTTGATTCCCCACTCCTCCACTTGTACCTGCTGAAATGGCCTTGGGTCAGCCATAGCTCTGGCAGAGGTTGTCCTTGAAAGGGCAGCTGCTGTGAGAGCCCTCTCAGCCCCACCCACCTCACAGGGTGTCTGTTGTGGGGGAGGAAGGTAAAGGAGATTGTGAGCCGCTCTGAGACTCTTTGGAGTGGAGGGCGGGATATAAATCCAATATCTTCTTCTTCTTCTTCTTCTAAGCGATACTGACTCTTCTTACTAGTTTAGTTTAGTTTAGTTTAGTTTATTTATGATTTGTATCCCGCCCTTCCCACCAAGGTGGCTCAGGGCGGCTCACAACACATGAAATGCAACATAACAATATTAAATTTAGGCATTTACACAGTTAAAAAACCATTAAAACACAGTTATAAAAACATTAAAACAAAGCAGAAATCTAATAGCGCTACACTTAGTTTCCTATGCCGGTTAGTTATAGGCCAGCCGGAAGAGGGTTGTCTTACAGGCCCTGCGGAACTGATCAAGGTCCCGCAGGGCCCTCACCTCTTCTGGCAGCTGGTTCCACCAGGAAGGGGCCATTACAGAGAAAGGGAGAAAGGGAGGGACGGTGGCTCAGTGATAGAGCATCTGCTTGGGAAGCAGAAGGTCCCAGGTTCAGTCCCCGGCATCTCCAAAAAAGGGTCCAGGCAAATAGGTGTGAAAAACCTCAGCTTGAGACCCTGGAGAGCTGCTGCCAGTCTGAGAAGACAATACTGACTTTGATGGACCAAGGAGGGTCTGATTCAGCAGCTTCATATGTTCAAAGCCCTATCCATGGTAGATTGTAGGCGGGCTTCCTTTGGCCCGGGGATAACGAGAAGATTTTGGGTTCCCGATCTCAGCACTCTCTGGGGAACATGTGGGGAGAGACGCTACTAGTCCTGGTTCAGGATATGGGGGAAACAGTACTTCCCAAGGGAGGGGGAGTTTGTACATGAACCTGTTCTTTTGAGCGGCAAGCTCATTTTTTTTTTTGTGCTGCATACAAATTGGAGACTTTGCATTAAAAATGGGATTGATACAATGGGAAATTTCAGGGGCCCCCCCCCCACAAATGGTAGGTTTTTGGAGTTCTAGCTGTGAATCTAAACAATTTCAAGATGTTTGCTGATGAGGAATGAGTTGCATTTGCACTGCTTATAGAGGTTGTGAAGAGGGGATCTGATGCGTGGGCCCTGCTTGTGGTTTCAGCAATGCCTGCAAGATCTCATGGACGGCTATTTCCCTTCTGAGCTGCAGAGGCGTTACCCAGATGGTGTTCCATTTCAGGTATATCACTTCTCTCCCCTCCCAATAGCTTCCTGTTATCAGGGTTGTGCTTTTGCAGAAGTATTTGCTTATGAAAAAATGTGGTCTGAAGTTGGTACAGCTTTTTTTCAAAGAGCTGTCTTGGGCTTTCTTCTGAAAGAACTGAGATTGCTGTCCGCTTCAGTATTTCCAGCATAGAGAACTCAGCAGTAGGATCCATTTTCTTCTGAAATAAATGTAGTTTGTTCTGTTTAAGGAACTGAAACGGGGGGGTTTTGGTTGGTTTTTTGCTTAAGAAACTGAAATAGTTTTCAATTTAAAGAACCGAGAAGGTTCCCCTTTATTTTTTGCTTAAGGAGCGTTTTATCTGATATCTTCTGTGGTTAAAGTTTCTTATGTATGAGTGGTAAAGCAGAAGGAAAGCCGCATGCCCGCGGAGCCCACCCAATGGGGCAAATGCCACCACCAGGACCATTTGGGTGGCTGGGAAACGATGAGAGGCAAAAGTAAGTTAGGTGTTGCTGCAGACAGGGCACCTGGGTGTCAACTCCACAGCAAAAAGCTTTTGTTAATTATTGAATGAATCCAGTTATTGAATTAAAGAGACTGTTTTAAATATAATGCGGAATCGTAACTCGTTGCAAACAAAATAGTAAAGATTCCAGCAGCACCTTTGAGACTAACACACGTTATTGCAGCATAAGCTTTCGAGAAGAGAGCTGTGTTTCTCGAAAGCTTCTGCTACAATAAAATGTGTTAGTCTAAAGGTGCGACTGGACTCTACTGTTTTGCAGCAACAGATTGGCACGGCTAACTCCTCTGGATCATTTGCAAATAATGAAGTTAAAAAACAAACCAATCTTCCAGGAGACGAGAAAATTATACTATTTGGGACAGGGGAAGGAAAACAATTATTGCGGTGATTCGTGTTGTTGAACCACACCTCTGAAGAAACTCAATAGTAATTGCAAACTTGCCAATATCTAAAGCTACCTCTGTTGAGACTGTTCCATCACAGGAGAATTTCTCTTTTAAGATCTCCTCTATAGTGATAAAATGCAGAGGAGCAGCCTGTGTCAAGACCAAACTCCACAGAAGCCTGAGATTTCCATGACTGGTGATGTGGCCCTAAAAACCTGCCTGGGAAGGGTGGCTGATCTGGATTGGGGCTGTAAGGCTGGGGAAGGGTGGTCATCCCCTCCCCATACCATTTCGCTGCTGAGAAATACACCCACCAAGGTGACTGCTTCAATTCCTGGTGGAGGAAGACATAAGAAGAGCAGTGCTAGATCAGACCAGTGCTCTGTCTAGGCCAGTATCTTGTCTTATACAGTGACCAACCAGTTGAACTGGGGTGGGTCAAGAAACCAGGGCATAGAGACCCAAAGCCTCTCCCTGATTTAGCTTCCTAGCACCGGGTTTCAGAGGTGTATTGCCTCTGAATATGGAGGTTCCCCTACTGGTGGTGTTGATTAACCTATCATCCATGAATCTAATTTCCCTTTAAGGCCATCTGTGCTTATAACTATGACTTTGTGTCCCAGCAGTATGTCCTGACCCCACCCCCCCTCTGACCAGCTCAGTGAATCTGACTCAGAGTCCTCAGGCCTAAGGAGTGAAGGTCAGTTGCTGAGGAAGACCAGAGGGAACCAGCACTCAAAGTCATTCTGCCAGAGCTTGCTGGGGAATCTCTCCACTGGCCCCACTAGCCTCCACTAGACAGCACTTGAACCCAAGCCTTCCCAAACCTCTCCCATTCTGCAGGAGGATGGTGGTGGAAGGCCCAGGCTGAGGTGGCACAAAGGAGGTGAAATGCTGGACTGGCTGCGCACTACTTTCTGTAGGTCTAAAGCAGAGTGCTGAGGACAGTGCTTCCTTGCAGGAGCCAGCCGATGTACAATGCAGCCTCAGGAACTCCAGCACCTGTGCAGCGGTGCAGCTGGGCCCAGTTGCCTCTCAGCCGGTTTAAGCTGAGCCTTGGGAAGACAGTCTGGCTGGATGAACTGGTTCACAAGGTGCAAACCCTGTAGCTGCAGCTCTCTAAACCTGGGCAGCCCCAGGGCCAAGGGTCTGGTACCACTCAAGGAAAGCTGACCGGGCCTTACTGAGAGTACAGGACACAGCAAATGCAACAGTTTCATTCCTCATCAAGTAAAGAAGTATTTCCTTGTGTCTGTGCTGAATCTGTTTCCCAAAATTTCATGAGGTGTTCACTAGTTCTAGTATTATGGGAGAGTGAGAAAAAAGCTCCCTCTATCTGCTTTCTCCATTCCAGGGCAATATTTTATAAACCTCCATCGTGTCTTCATTTAATACAGTTTAGGGAAAGAAAGGAAAGAAAATAGTGGATAGCTGGAGTTTATTTCTGGAGCTTTATTGTACTCATTATTGTTTGTCTATTCCTTTTTTTTAAAACTTGGTGTAAGAAACTTTTTTAAAATGTATTTATAGGAGAACAGGAAATGTTTAGAAAAAAAGCCTGTAAAACGAATTATGTCTTCTGAGGTTTTCTAACAAGCCTCAAAGCTCAGCGTTGACAGCAGCTGTGGAAGAAAACATCTGCTCAGTTAGCTGTGGCAGGAAAAGAGCTGGTTTGTGGGTGCCAGAGTTGAACAGTCAGTTGGCATTAGTAAACAGGTGGAAGCAGGATGTAGAAAGAGACAGCAAGAGAAAGAGAGTGCAGCAGAATCCGTTGAGACAAAAGGGAGCTGGAGTTAGAGGGAGCTTGGTTAGTAAAGCTTTCTTTGGAGCATGTCACTGTAGGCTGCGTTGGGGATGATCTGGATATTATGAAATAAAACTTGGTGCACAGAAGAACTTCCAACGTATTGTTTAAGATGCTTAGATAATAGATTAAAACGATTAAGATGCTTAGGTAAAACGATTAAGATGCTTAGGTAAAACGATTAAGATGCTTAGGTAATAGGTTAAAACTAGTCATTCAACATCTTAAAGCTTTCTATATCAAATGGATGGAGATGAGTTATTTATTACAGTAATTTATATCCTGGCTTAAGGCCGCTTACAAATTACAATTTAAAACAGCATGATTGAAAAACATACAAAATGAAATCACCCATAGCATAAAAGTTGCACTTGCAAACTAAGGATTTTTTTGTTGTTGTTGTAAATTTGTACACCATGTTGTTTTTCATATTTTACAAGCTGGGGGCCTGCAAATGGAGGTCGTTTTTGTGTGGCTGCAGTCTTTTAGCAACCTATAGTCATGCATTCTATTGCTGCAAGCTTCTTTTGTTTGTGCGCAGACTTCCTGCTGTTGGCATTTAGAGGTCAGAGGCTCCAAAAGTGTCTGACCACAAACTGAAATGTGTGGACAAGCCCAGAATCCTTCTCACTGAGGTGCCTGATCAAGGTGTCCTCAGGGCAATAAACGGAATGGCTTTGTCGTGCATTGGATGTGGATTGAACTTGTCCGTTGGAAAACCACCTGTCCACAGTG